>NC_052150.1:47575019-47875019 GCF_902713615.1 Scyliorhinus canicula
TATGTAAAAAGAAAAAAGGAGGATGTAGTGATCTGCACATCTGCATGTATACAAGGGGTTAATGTAAATACACTACAACTAAGTAATCACTAGAGGAAGCACTACAGAGGTATAAAATAGACGGACAGGATCCAGGATCCCACTCTGCACAGGAACGACAGCTAGTGAGCAGGACACAGACAGACAGCTCTCATGTAACATCTAATACAAGTTCTGGAGAGAGAACAAACATACTCAATAAAGCATTTACTTCAACTGGAAGACTACGAGCTTTATTACGACATAAGATATGGACTTCCGGTGGCGGCAATGCGGACCTAAGCCACACGTTTGGCAGCTCCCGTGAATAACGGACTTTGGGGCTCTTTTCAGGGCCCCCAACGGAACTTCGTCGACAAATCCCGACGTGGGAAGGTGACTGGAGTCGATCCCTACGGTCCTATGGTCCGGACCAGGAGTGGGGTGAGAAGAAAACGGTGGAAGCACCCCTGGAAAAGCGGGGGAAGAAAAACAAAATGGCGGCCGGCAGAGGCCCGGAGGAGTGGAGGCAGTGGGCGCAGGAGCAGCAGGAGACTCTGCTGCGCTGCTTCCAGGAGCTTAAGGTGGAGCTGCTGGAGTCGCTGAAGGCTACCACCAGAGAGCTGATGGAGACTCAGACAGCCCAGGGGGCCGCAATCCGGGAGCTGCAGCAACAGGCTTCCGAAAGGGAGGATGAGGCCGCGGCCGTTGCGGGGAAGGTGGCAGGAGGGAGGCGCTCCATAAAAGGTGCAAGGAGCGGTTCGAGGAGCTGGACAACCGGTCGAGGCGGATGAATTTGCGGATCCTGGGCCTCACAGAGGGGCTGGAGGGGTCAGACCTGGCAGTCTATGTGGTCGTTATGCTGAACTCGCTGATGGGAGCTGGGTCCTTCCAGGGGCCCCTGGAGTTGGAGGGGGCCCACAGAATTCTGGCTAGGAGGCCCAAGCCGAACGAGCCGCCGCGGGCGGTGTTGGTGCGGTTTCACCGGTTCGTGGATCGTGAGTGCGTGCTTCGGTAGGCCAAGAAGGAGCAGAGCTGCAAGTGGGAGAATACGGAGGTGCGGATCTTCCAGGACTGGAGTGCGGAGGTGGTGAAGTGGAGGGCCGGGTTCAACCGGACGAAGGCAGAGCTCCACAGACGGAGTGTGAAGTTTGGCATGTTGCAGCCGGCGCATCTGTGGGTCACCTACAAGGATCGGCACCATTATTTTGAGACCCCGGAGGAGGCGTGGGCCTTTGTGCAGGCCGAGAAATTGGACTCAAACTGAGGGTCTAAGATGGGGGATGCTGTATAATACTGTATTTGTATTTGCTTGGTTTATTGTAAGATACGGGTTGGCCTTAGGGTGGGTGGGGTGATGTCGATTTGTCTTTTCTATATGGGTTTTTCTGTAGGGGTCTGGTGAACGGGTTCGGGCAGGGGGGTAAACGGGGAGTTCGGGGAGCTGGTGGGGGGGGGACTGACAATGGGAGTAGCCCTGGAGGAGGCGGGGCCGGGCAGGGCGGAAGCGGGAGTGCTATGGAGGGAGGGGCGCAGCTAGGAGGGGTCCTAGCCTTGGGGGGGGGGGGGTACCGGGTTGCTGCTGAAATGGTCAGGAAGGAGCTGGAGGATGCAGGGGGTGCTGGAGGGGGGAGTTGCCGCCGTGGGGAACTGGCAGAGCGGGGGACGCTGGCCAGTGGTGGGCAGTGGATGGGCTATGGCTAATCGGCAGGGGAGGGGGGCAGGGAGCCCTCTGATCCGGCTGATAACCTGGAATGTGAGGGGGCTGAATGGGCCAGTCAAACGGGCCCGGGTGTTTGCGCACCTGAAGGGGCTGAAGGCGGATGTGGCCATGCTCCAAGAGACACACCTGAAAGTAGCGGACCAGGTTCGGCTGAGGAAGGGATGGGTGGGCCAAGTATTTCATTCAGGGCTGGATGAGAAGAGTCGGGGGTGGCGATCCTGGTGGGGACGGTGGTGTTGTTTGAGGCGTTAAATGTGGTGGCTGACAGTGGTGGGAGGTATGTGATGGTGAGTGGTAAGCTGCAGGGAGAGCGGGTGGTGTTGGAGAATGTTCACGCCCCAAATTGGGACGATGCGGGGTTTATGCGCCGTACGTTGGGCCGCATTCCGGACCTGGAGATGGGGGACCTGATTATGGGGGGGGGACTACAACACGGTGCTGGATCCCCCATTGGATCGATCCAAGTCCCGGACGGGTAGGAGGCCGGCGGCGGCTAAGGTGTTGAGGGGATTTATGGACCAGATGGGGGGGTGGATCCCTGGAGGTTTGCGAGGCCAAGGGCCAGGGAGTACTCTTTTTCTCCCACGTGCATAAGGCCTATTCGAGGATTTATTTTTTTGTCCTGAGCAGGGGGCTGGTTTCGAGGGTGGAGGATGTTGAATACTCTGCTATTGCCATTTCAGATCATGCCCTGCACTGGGTGGACCTCGGGCTGGGGGAGGAGAGGGACCAACGTCCACTCTGGCGCTTGGAGGTGGGGCTGCTGGCAGATGAGGAGGTGGCCAAGAGGGTTCGGGGGTGTATTGAGAGGTACCTTGAGGCCAATGACAATGGGGAGGTCCGAGTGGGGATGGCCTGGGAGGCATTGAAGGCGGTGACTAGAGGGGAGTTGATTTCCATCCGAACCCATAGGGAGAGGGGGGGAGCAGAGGGAGAGGGAGAGATTGGTAGGGGAGATGGTGAGGGTAGATAGGAGATGTGCGGAGGCTCCGGAGGAGGGATTGCTGGGGGAGAGCTGTAGCCTTCAGGCCAGGTTCGACCTATTGACTACCAGAAAGGCGGAAGCTCAGTGGAGGAAAGCATAGGGGGCGGTGTATGAATACGGGGAGAAGGCGAGCAGGATGCTGGCACACCAGCTCCGAAAGCGGGACGCGGCCAGGGAGATTGGGGGAGTGACAGATAGAGCTGGGAAGGTGGTGCGGAGGGGGGTAGATGTTAATGGGGTCTTCAGGGACTTCTATGGGGAACTGTACCGGTCTGAACCCCCGGTGGAGGGGGGTGGAATGGGGCGCTTCTTGGACAAGCTGCGATTTCCGAGGGTGGAGGAGGGGCAGGTGGAAGGACTGGGGGCGCCAATCGAGCTGGAGGAGGTGGTTAAAGGGATAGGGAGCATGCAGTCGGGGAAGGCGCCGGGGCCGGACGGGTTTCCGGCGGAATTTTATAAAAGGTATGCGGACCTGTTGGGCCCCCTGTTGGTCCGAACCTTTAACGAGGCAAGAGAGGGGGGGGCTTTGCCCCTGACCATGTCACGGGCGCTGATTTCCTTGATCCTGAAGCGGGACAAGGACCCTCTGCAGTGTGGGTCATATAGGCCGATCTCGCTGCTAAATGTAGAGGCCAAGCTGCTGGCAAAGATCCTAGCCACAAGAATAGAGGATTGTGTGCCGGGGGTCATTCATGAGGACCAGACGGGGTTTGTGAAGGGAAGGCAGTTGAATACAAACGTATGAAGGCTCCTCAACGTTATTATGATGCCGGCTGTGGAAGGGGAGGCGGAGATAGTGGTGGCATTAGATGTGGAGAAGGCCTTTGATAGGGTTGAGTGGGAGTATCTGTGGGAGGTGTTGGAGAGGTTTGGGTTTGGGGAGGGGTTTGTCCGTTGGGTGAGGTTGCTCTATGAGGCCCTGATGGCGAGTGTAGCCATGAATAGGAAGAGGTTGGAGTACATTCGGCTGTACCGGGGGCCGAGTCAGGGGTGTCCCCTGTCCCCCTTGCTCTTTGCGTTGGCAATGGAGCCCCTGGCCATGGCGTTGAGGGAGTCAGGGAACTGGAGGGGCCGGGTGCGGGGTGGGGAGGAGCATCGAGTGTCGCTTTATGCGGACGACCTGTTGCTGTATGTGGCGGACCCGGTGGGGGGGATGCCGGAGGTGATGAGGATTCTTAGTGAATTCGGGGGCTTCTCTGGGTATAAGCTGAACCTGGGCAAGAGCGAGTTGTTCGTGGTGCACCCGGGGGATCAGGAGGAGGGGATTGGTAGGCTCCCACTGAACAGGCAGGGAAGAGCTCCAGGTACCTAAGAGTCCAGGTGGCTGGGAGCTGGGGGGCCCTGCACAAGCTCAACCTCACAAGGTTGGTGGAGCAGATGGAGGAGGAGTTCAAAAGGTGGGATATGTTACCGCTGTCACTGGCGGGGAGGGTGCAGTCAGTTAGGTGACGGTGCTCCCGAGGTTTTTGTTCCTGTTCCAGTGCCTCACCATCCTTATCCCAAAGGCCTTTTTTAGGAGGGTCAACAGGAGTATTACGGGATTTGTGTGGGCGCATGGGACTCCGAGGGTGAGAAGAGTGTTCCTGGAACGGGGCAGGGATAGGGGGGGCTGGCGTTGCCCAACCTCTGTGGGTACTATTGGGCTTCCAACGCAAGCGATGGTGCGTAAGTGGGTAATGGACGGGGAAGGGGCAGCATGGAAGAGGATGGAGGTGGTGTCCTGTGTGAGCACGAGCCTGGAGGCGCTGGTAACGGCGCTGTTGCCGCTCCCTCCAACGAGGTATACCATGAGCCCGGTGGTGGCGGCTACGCTCAAAATATGGGGCAATGGAGACGGCATAGGGGAGAGGTGGGGGGCTCGATGGAGACCCCGATACGGGGGAACCATCGGTTTGTCCCAGGGAGCATTGATGGTGGATTTCTGGGCTGGCACAGGGCAGGGGTTAGGAGGTTGAGGGACCGGTTTGTGGAGGGGAGGTTCTCGAGCTTGGGGGAGTTAGAGGGGAAGTTTGGGCTCCCCCCGGGGAACATGTTTAGGTACATGCAGGTGAGGGCGTTTGCCAGGCAGCAGGTGGAGCGGTTCCCCTTGCTGCCCCCATGTGGGGTACGGGACAGGGTGCTCTCGGGCTGGAGGAGGGAGGATTTCGGACACATACCGGGTAATGCAGGAAGTAGACGAGGCCTCGGTGGAGGAACTAAAGGGGAAATGGGAAGATGAGTTGGGTGAGGAGATTGAGGAGGGGACGTGGGCGGATGCCCTGGAGAGAGTCAATTCCTCCTCTTCCTGTGCGAGGCTTAGCCTCATACAGCTCAAGGTGCTGCATAGGGCCCACATGACCGGGACAAGGATGAGTAGGTTTTTCGGGGGCGAAGACAGGTGTGCTAGGTGCTCGGGGAGCCCAGCGAATCACACCCATATGTTCTGGGCATGCCCAGCGCTGGGGGAGTTTTGGAAGGGGGTAGCAAGGATGGTGTCGAGGGTGGTGGGATCCAGGGTCAAGCCAGGCTGGGGACTCGCAATTTTTGGGGTTGCAGTGGAGCCGGGAGTGCAGGAGGCGAAAGAGGCCGGTGTTCTGGCCTTTGTGTCCCTAGTAGCCCGGCGGAGGATCTTGCTCCAATGGAAGGATGCAAGGCCCCCAAGCGTGGAGGCCTGGATCAGTGATATGGCGGGGTTCATTAAATTGGAGAAGGTGAAATTTGCCCTGAGGGGATCAGTACAAGGGTTCTTTAGGCGGTGGCAGCCTTTCCTGGACTTCCTGGCGGAACGGTCGGGAAATAGGCCGGCAGCAGCAGTGACCCGGGAGGGGGGGTTTGGTTCGGTGGGAGGGAGAACTGTGTACATGGGTTTGTTGGATGTGGCGGGTGTTATCTCTTTCCCTTTTGTTGTTTGGGTGTTTTTTTGTTTTTTCTTTTGTTTGCAGTTGCTTTTGAAGTTGGATGGGTGTTGTTCTTGGGTTTTTACCGCGGTTGTTTTATTAATATTGTTGTGTTGTTTATATTTTGTGAAAATCTTAATAAAAATTATTTAAAAGAAAAAAAATTAGGACCTAAGATATAATACAGAAACCGTAGCACCCGGAGGAAACCCACACAGACATGGGAAGAACGTGCAGACTCCACACAGACAGTGACCCAAGCCGGGAATCGAACTTGGGAACCTGCAGCTGTGAAGCAACAGTGCTACCCACTGTGCTACTGTGCTGCCCTAACTTCTGTTTGGGGGAGTCAGTTCATCTGTGCGTCCTCTGCTTTCGTTGATTACAAGGGGTCTGTAAAATGAGGTGTGAGATTCCCGAGGCCAAGTGAAGTATTAATCTGTTCATGTAACGCCTGATGGTAACTGGCAGAACACGGGATCAACCCTGTGGTCATGTAACTTGCAGCAGCCATCCTTTTTGGTTTTGTCAGCTGAAATCACACTTCTCCTGACATAATGCCTCATTGGACTTTGACTCTTGAAATTGCATGAACTAATATTCATTTCTGCTGTCCTTGTACTTTTTCTATCCTACCCTTCACTGCATTTATGTGTGTTTCTGTGTGTGTGGTGGAATGGGATGTTGTGAACACTCCTCCCCCAGGTTTTAAATGTGAAATAGACTAACATAAGTTAATCATAATGTGAGTTTTCTGAGGGTTATTAGTGAATTGGATAACACAAACCGAGGATTGCTTTTAAAAATAATTCAAAACGCCTCGGTCTACGGACAGGTGGTGAGAGGGAATAGAACATAGAACATAGAACAGTACAGCACAGAACAGGCCCTTCGGCCCTCAATGTTGTGCCGAGCCATGATCACCCTACTCAAACCCACGTATCCACCCTATACCCGTAACCCAACAACCCCCCCTTAACCTTACTTTTATTAGGACACTACGGGCAATTTAGCATGGCCAATCCACCTAACCCGCACATCTTTGGACTGTGGGAGGAAACCGGAGCACCCGGAGGAAACCCACGCACACAGGGGGAGGACGTGCAGACTCCACACAGACAGTGACCCAGCCGGGAATCGAACCTGGGACCCTGGAGCTGTGAAGCATTTATGCTAACCACCATGCTACCGTGCTACCCCGAATAATTACCGTTCACTTGTTTCTCTCCTGTCCATCACACAATACTCTTGATAGTTACAAAATACATTCCACGTCAGGTATGCAGCCGATGAGAAAAACATTCAAATTGAATATTACAGAAAGTGCAATAGAATTCAACTTTTCTCCGTACAGAACATCCCACTCTGAGGTGCCGCAATATCATTTCAATGGGGCTGGAAAATGTATTGGGTGATCAGGGTGGCATGGTGGTGCAATGGTTAGCACTGCTGCCACACGGCAACAAGGACCTGGGTTCGATCCCGGCCCTGGGTCACTGTCCATGTGGAGTTTGCACATTCTCCCGTGTGTGCGTGGGTCTCACCACCATAACCCAAAACGTGCAGGGTAGGTGGAGTGGCCACGCTAAATTGACTCTTATCGGGTGGTCAGCCTCCCTTCTTCCCGTCCACTCTTTACCTGTTCCTCAGAAGACAGGGGTGGGTAATGTTCCCACTAGGTTGCCAACCCTTAGGCCTTTTGAGGACTTAACTGCCCAATTTAGTGGCAATTAAGGGCCTCCATCCACCTCCCCTACTTCAGCTGCCCGATCCCTCCTTGCCCTAAAGGTTAACTATGGCTGGTAGGTCTTAGCCATCAACCTTTTCCCAGTGTGCCTCTGCGGTGGCTGCCCCAAGCTTCAGTGCATCTCGTAGCACACAGTCCTGGACCTTGCAATGTGCCAGTCTGCAACGCCTGGTCGAGAATAACTCCTTCCCCTGGAAGACCAGCAAGTTTCAGGCAGACTAAAGGACATGTTTTCCCAAGTTGATGTTCCTTCATCGGCAGGTAATATATAGAACATAGAACAGTACAGCACAGAACAGGCCCTTCGGCCCTCAATGTTGTGCCGAGCCATGATCACCCTACTCAAACCCACGTATCCACCTTATACCCGTAACCCAACAACCCCCCCCTTAACCTTACTTTTTTATTAGGACACTACGGGCAATTTAGCATGGCCAATCCACCTAACCCGCACATCTTTGGACTGTGGGAGGAAACTGGAGCACCCGGAGGAAACCCACGCACGCAGGGGGAGGACGTGCAGACTCCACACAGACAGTGACCCAGCCGGGAATCGAACCTGGGACCCTGGAGCTGTGAAGCATTTATGCTAACCACCATGCTACCCTGCTGCCCCTAAAGGTAATGTTTATCTCTTGTGTGTGTCCCTGGGAACAAACTGCAGAACATGGAATCCTGTGTCACCTGGAGCTGTTCGGGATGAATCTCAAGCAAAAACCATTGACTCGCTCTCCAGACCTTCTTTGCAATGGCATATTTCAGCAGGAGATGGACAACAGTTTCTTCCCCATTGCAGCCACCACGAGGCCAGTGAGCGGAGGGGTTGTACAGGAAGAGACTTTTTCATCACCAGCCAAGCTAATTCTTGGTGCTTGTTTGAAAGTTCCAGTGATGAGGTTTTCTGCAAAATGACTTTGACAGTCTGCTCAAGGAACTATCTGACCACCTCCTTTTCCTGCAGGGCCTCTCGGACATTACATGCAGATGACTGCTGGATGGACATGTGGTCAAAAGTGTTTTTCTGCGTAAACATTTCCATGAAGGATAGGTGATACGGCACAGTCCAACTGTTTGGAGCATTCTGCAACAACACGGACAGACCCATCTTTCGTAATACCAGATGCAGATAGAACTTTGGTACGTAGTGACACTTGCTGCTTGCGTACCAAGTTTCTATGCACAGCTTAATGCAGCTGCACAAAGGTGGACAGCAGAATGAGGGTGATGTTGGCTCGGCTTTTTTCTCCTTTATACGGGGGTTTGTATGTGATGTGACCACGGTCCCTGCAATCTCCAGAAAGAGTGAAAGATAGCTTGGGAAATCGCCATGGCACAGGAGTCAGGAACGGACCAGACCTGCGTCATGTACAACAACTCCAAGACAGCCTCGCACCTGGTGACCAGATTCTTAACCACAATGGAGAGAGAGAGCGCCACTCCCACCTGTCCAGTTTTTGTTTACCACAGCTACTCAGTCCTTCCAGTTTTTAGCACATGACCTAATCCGCTGAACCATATCTGAAGCACCTTCAGATAGGTCTGTCCTGACGATGAAGGAGACAAGGAATCGGTTGGTCCAGATCCCAAAGAACGTGGCTTCGCTCATTTACCGGAGTTCCCGAGGCCCATTCGAAATGGCCACAGATGCTCATCAGTCTGCACACCAACAGTGAATCCAAGCAGACAACAGTGGCACCATCTTTCAAGTACAGGGAGGCTTTGACCTGAGTGATTCCACTGCTAGGGATTGTCACACCTCTTATGCCCGCATCCTTAATGGATTTAGCAAAAGTTTTGATGCAGCACACAAACTGGAAAGGAGGGCAGATCTGCCAGACGTAAATATGATCGGAAAGCTTTCTGATTCTCACCCATTGACAGTAACTGTGCTACTGATGTTTGTGCAGAGCAGTTGTATCCAATTGCTGATTCCCCCCTCAATCCCATGTTGGAGAGCACATTTTAATGCTTCTGTACCTCTTCCAGCTGGGAGGACTGATGTCAATTTATAATTTAAGAAAGAACACAAATTGGATAATAATATACCACAGTAAAATTCAACAATCGTGAAATGTGGCAAACGTCACCATTACTAGCTTGGCAATTTCCTCTTTCTGAAATTGAAGCATTCATTTGCACCCGCCATATTTCAATTTATTTAGATACACTTGTCTGTCCAGGGACCAACAATCCAAGTTATTACAGCAGTCTGAAGTATCAAGGAACTTTTTTAATTTATCAGTTGCCAAAAACTCAAGTGTTCTATTGATTATTCCATGGGAGAGTGAATGGAAATGCAAATAACCATGTTAGTCTAGTTCAGGGTTTCTTAAACTGCAGGTCGCGACCTGTGGGTGGGTCACAGGCGGGGGTCAGGAGGGTCACGGAGCAATTGGTCACAGTGTTCTTGATCACTGGAGAAGCTTCCAAACAGCCGCAACTGGCTTTTAAATTCGAAATGCCGGTCTGTGGTGAATATATTATACCAGTAATCCACCATTGTATTTGTATCTGTGCTGTTGCCCTTGTATTTGTATCTGTGCTATGCTGTTGCCCTTGTGGGCTTCTATGGGCCATTGTATGGCATTATCCATCGGGGAACATGTTGGGGCATGTATGGGCTCCGCCTATGGCTCCTCCCCTTGAAGGGAGGTATAAAGAGCAGTCGACCTGTAGGCGGTTCTCAGTATTGGATCAATCGCAGGCAGGCACTGTTTTAAGTTGATTAAAGCCATGGTTTACTTCTACTCTTGTCTCGAATGAATTGATGGTCGCATCACGGCCACATCTGGCTTTTAAATGCAAACGATGCAGTCTTCCCACCAGTAGCAACAGCAGAGAGCAGGTTACATGCCCAGCACATACACTGACATCACGCATCCTGTACGTCCATGTTTCCGGCATGAAGTCAAAGAGTAGAGATTCCTCCATTTTATAGCTGAGAGCAAGCGAGGCAGCAAGACTGTGAAGAACTGAAGATGGATCATTTTGTTATAAGGAAGAGAGAGTCAGAGACACAAAAATGCTAGATCTTTCAACTGAATCTGATGGAGAGAGCTGCTCAGGAAAGGCCACGACAGGACAAAGCAGTGCTAGTGTGATGAGCTGTATGCAGGGCTGCAGGGCCTCTGGTGAACAGCCTACTAAGGAAAAATAGAAAACGGGAACAAAGCAGTGTAAAGATTATTTCTTGTGGAATGGCTTTGTTCATTGTGTCAATGCAAATCAGGATACAATGCCCATGTGTGCTATATGCAGGAAAGTACTGGCAAATGAGAGTTTAAAACCCTCAAAACGCCAAAGTCATGCTGAGTGTGAGGAAAAATTTCATGGGCGTAATTCTCCGGTTGCTGACGCCGAAATCGCATTCAGAGATCGGCCGGAGAATCAACGTTGGCGGCGAAATCAGGGGCAACGCCGCTTTTGCAATGCTCCGCCACCTCCAAAGCGGCGTACTCCTTGACGGCTTCAGGACGTTACCTGAGCCCCCCCCCCCCCCGATGCTCCGCTCCTGACCGGCCGTGTTCCCGACGGCATAGGTCGCGTGGGCTATTATTTGTCGAGACCTCGGAGTGGCGGTTGCAGACTCGGGGGAGAGCCGATCCACGGGCAGGGGGTACTTTGGCAGGAGGTGGGGCATTGTTGGGACTGTTGGAGGGGCGGTCCGGGGGTCGCGAGCCTGGCCAAAGGTGGGGTCATTGTTTGACAGGCCGGGTCCGCGTGCGGCCGGCGCCATTTTGCACGGCACGGCTGCTGCAGGCTGCCGCCATGTGCATGCGTGACCACGGACCCGGCGATTCTCTGGCCGTATCGGCAGCTAGAGCCGGGTGCTCTACGCTGCCTGTCTGCTAGCCCCCCACCAAACGGAGGATCGGTGGCTGTTTTGGCCGATCTTTCAAAGTGCAGTATGTGGTGCTTTCCAACAGCCACCATGGGAGTTGAAGGCTTTCTCCTTGAAGTTCTCGGAGTTGACCGTAGAAGAATCCTTCTGTGGGGCACGAGGGTTGTTGTTCCGCCGAACCCAGGCAACCGTGTTAAAGGATCTTCACAATGGGCACCTGAGTGTCCAAAATGAAGATGCTGGTGAGAGGCTATGTCAGGTGGTCGGGCTTGGACACGGATATCGAGACGTTGGCTCCACAGTTCTCCATCTGTCAAGAGCACCAGAAGCTTCCTGCGGCAGCATCTGCACCCTTGGGAGTCGCCGGGCACCCTTGGGCACGCACCCACGCTGGTTTTGCCAGTCCATTCCTGGGTTTGAAGTTTCTCATCCTAGTGGATGCCCACTCCAAGTGGCTGGAGGTCCACAAGATGGCAACAATCATCTCCCAAGCGACTGTCAAGTGATTGTGCATTTCTTTTTCCACCCATGGAATCCCAGAGGCGCTCATAACAGATAAAGAGGCCTCTTTCATGAGGGAAGAGTTTGCCGCTTTCATGAAAGGCAACAGGATTCAGCATGTCTGCACTGCCCCATACCATCCCGCATCAAATGGCTTGCCAGAAGGGCCGTGCAGTTGGTTTTCCGAAGGTTAAAGAAGAAGACTTCAACTCGATGGACACCAGGCTTGTATGTTTTTACTCTCATACAGAACCACGCCGCACGCAGTCACTGAGGTGGTCCCCGCTGCGATGCTCATGGGTTGTAGGTTTCGTACCTGACTCAGTTTGATTCTCCGAGACATCAGCGCGAAGGTGTGCCGTAAACAGGAGTTGCAGGGACAATGCCCAATTCAACGTCGACTTCTCAGAAGCTTCACACCTTTTTTTTTAAATTTAGAGTACCCAATTCATTTTTTTCCAATTAAGGGGCAATTTATCGTGGCCAATCCACCTACCCTGCACATCTTTGGGTTTTGAGGGCGAAACACACGCAAACACGGGGAGAATGTGCAAACTCCACACGGACAGTGACCCAGAGCCGGGATTGAACCTGGGACCTCAGCGCCGTGAAGCAGCAATGCTAACCACTGCACCACCATGCTGCCCCTGAAGTTTCACACCTTGTGTGAAGCTTCACGACGTGGTGTTTGTTCATAACTTCAATGGCGGAGCTCAGTCTCTTACCAAGGTGGGGTCCGGGGGCAACTAATGAGATGGCATTTGGATCATATTTACTCACGGAGATTGGCCCTTGTAAGATTCCTTTGAAGAAACCTGTCCTGATTCCTCCGGCTCCATTGTTGCACGTTTTACTATGGGCGTAAAACGCGTTTATTGGAGTGTATTAACACGCCTCCGAGTTCGACGTGTGCTTAACACTGCTAGGCTCTGTTCTATGTAATTATTTAGCTCTGGAGTCGCCAGCTGCCGTATAGGCAACGTCACAAGTATTCCAAGGTCAAATTCAAAGTAATAAAGACGATACACCGATTAGTCAAGTTCAAACGATCAATATTTATTATACAGTTAATAATAAATACTCATGCACACACTAAGAGACTAAGCTACAACTAAACATAAGCAAACAGAATACTTATCTAACAGGAACAGGCAAGGTCAGAGAACGAGGCCTTCGTCCTGGTTTTGTCTGCAGCCTTCAGCAAGCGTTCTGGCACTTGGGAGTCTAGCGGGCTTGGATCGCGTAGCGAGCGTTGAACTTACGGTTTCGGCGGCTGGTGCTCAACGGCTGGAGTCAGGATACCAGGTGTCAGTCGGGGCCGGAGCACAGGTTTAACAGACCGGACAACACGAGGTCCCTATCTTTTATAGGGGTTCCGTTGTCCTTCCCTCTTCTCGGGCGGGCTCTACCTATTGGATCAATTTCTTATCGATACTGGATTAATTCCCCAATGCGAGGGGGTCTCCGTGATGGAGGGGGCGTTTCTTATGTCCTTTTGTTCGGAGGTTTCTGGTGCCTCGATGTCTGGGTCTTGATTGGAATGTGTCCATTCAGAACCAAATGTATCTATTGTGTGGGTGTTCAAGTCTGATGGCCTCATTAGCATGCAAAGCGTTTTGCCATTTGCACCTAGCTAAGGTCTTTTCACCTGAGCCCAAACTGGTTTCTGCTGCTGCAGAATGCAAACTGCTCTTTGCAGACTGCTGTTCTGGCTGAACTGTCTGTTTCCCAGCAGCCTTCCATTTTAGTTTGGCTCAGTGTCCATTTTGCGTGGCCAGCATGGCTACATTCCCTCCTTGTGATCCTCACAATCATACTATTGTGAAGGATCACCTATGTACTTTGCCTCCTTGTGTTCTGACCTCTTGCCAGTTCCTGTTCTACTCTGTTCTAAACTATGGGAAGAAGAGAAAAAATTTTTTAACTAACATCTCTACTTGGCCCTATGTCAAAAGGGACATGCATTACTACAATTGGGAACCTCTACCTATCACTATTAACCTTAATCTTAACTTAAACATTTAATCACTCTAAAATCTTAACCATTCACACCACAACATCACACTTCCCAACTCGGCAGTCGAGTATGGAACAATATAATACATGGCTGAATTTTATTTACAGAGTGTTGTAATCAGTGAGGGGTTGAGGGGTTTGGTGGAATCCGAAGATGGGGGATTGCACTCTATAGATGGGTGAGGTGCTGGAACGAGAGGCTCTCCTCTTCCATTTCCTCAACCTGAGGGTCTGCACTAGGACGATGAGGATCGCAATCACCAACAGTGATTCGATTATGTAGGACATGGAGTACCACGTCATGAATTTAGTACACCAGGTCTGAACCTCGCTGATCAGAGCTGAGCACTGGGGGTTTGCTGTACTAACATTTACGGTGGGGGTTGTGGGGGAAACGTGTCTTGTTTCCACACATATACATATGACATTAAACAGTAATAAGTGGGCTTCCATCATCTTTTGTTGTTCTTCTTCTTTCTCTTCCTTCTTCCTCCGGTATTGACAATCCTGGCTTCGACCCCTGTCTCGTCCTTTGAAACCTTTGGGATCAAGCACAGTATCTGTCAATACACAGTTTAAGACCTTTACTTGTTAGTGCATCTGTCTTTCAAATCCCAATTGACCCTTTAAAATGACTGGCTAAGTCACACCCTGTGACTCCCCTCATTTTTTTTTCAAAAAGCGAATTTAAAGACCAGCATACACCTAACAATCCTTCCTTCTGCGAGCCGTCTCGCAGGCTTTGCTGATTTACCATCCGAATGTTCCCGGATGTAAATAGCATGTGGGATGGTGGCCGAAGGGCTACCTAACGTAAAATGAAAACAAATTTGGAAACAAACATCCGAATGAGTTGCGTATGGGCCGCTACGGGTACGAGTTGGATGGGATCCCCGGGTAGGGCGTGCTGTGCCATACCCGAGCTTGGCTGACCAAGGGTTGGTTCTCGGACAGGGCGGGTCCTCAGTGCCGTTTGTCCACTGCCTGAGTAACCTGGAAAAACGGGTACGAATGTGTTTACCATGACTTGCAGCCTCTATTTCGCCGAATAGAGGGGCACCTGAAAAAAAACCAAGGGAGCCAAGATGCTCCAACTGAGGACATCACTGAAGTTCTCAGAGATATCTGCGGACAAGCTATTTGGCGTGTGGCCTTACAACTTTGGAAAGGATCTCCAATCAAACCGAAGTTCTCAAAAGTTTCGGCAGACAAGCTAACGTGTATGTGAGGTGGTCACAATCTTTTCAGCTGAAAAGAAGATGTCCATCCTCCAACTGAAACATTTACAATCCTGAGACAAACAAACATAAAACGAAGACAAACATACGTGCAGGTTCCATCAGAAAGGACATCGTTTCCCTCAAACGATTCCTATCTTACATCATCTGGACACCTCACTTTGATTCTGCCTCTGTGAACAGGGTCACAAAGGGGTTGCCGTGTCGGGAGTCAGACACCGTGTCGTCCTGCTCTCCCGGATCCCACACCCTTGTGTGGATCAGGCATGCTATTTTGGAGTTGTGTGACCGGGGGTCACTCTCATCATTGCGGACAAGTCTGTAGGAATTGTCCCTGTGCCATTGTGTGGCGTCGAGTGTGTTGTCGGGGTAGTCGGGGTCGGGTGGTGGTTCGGGGTTTTTGAGGTAAGTGACTTCCATGGGGTCACTGGAGTCGGGGTCGTAGTTGGTGCAGTGTGGGCTGTATGGCTGTGTGCTGTCGCTGTCTTCAGAGTCAGTGTCAGTCCTGCTGTCTCTGCTGTGGCAGCTTGTGGGCGTGTCGGGGCGTGGTCTGTTGTGGTCTGTGGGCGGAGTCGTGGGCGAGTCCGTTGATGAACTGGTCTGTGAGGGGGATGGTGGAAAAGTGTCTCTGGTGGGCGGGGTGAAGTGTTCTGCTGCATCCAGCAGGACATGGTGAGCATGGCTGGCCTGTGTTCCATAAGCCTTTAACTGGTTTATATGGAACCACGCGGTCTTCCCATTAGGATACTTTATCCTGTAAACGGAGGGGCTAATTTTGTCCGAAATTGAGTAGGGGCCGGAATATTTTGGAGCCAAAAAACTGCTGGGGTTATAAACAGATAACATTACCTGTTGCCCAACCTGGAATTCTGTGGTGTGGACGGTCTTATTGAAACAGGCAGTCCGTTGCTGTCGGCGTTTCCCTAGCTGGACTGCGGCTGCGATCTGTGCAGACCTCACAGTCTCAACTAGATCTTTAACTGCCTTTTCATGTGTGAGGGCCGTCACTTCGGGGCTTGTCATGTCCAGTCCTGAAAGGAATTCTGTACCTTTCATAGGGCGTCCGGTCATGAGTGTATGTGGTGTGTATCCTGTCGATGTGGAGACAGTGTTCCTTATGAACATAAGTGCAAATGGGAGCACTGAATCCCATGTGGAATTGTTCTCTTGAACCATTTTCCTAAGGGTAGTTTTTAGGGTCCGATTCATGCGCTCCACAATCCCGCTGGACTGTGGATGATACGCAATATGGAAGTTCTGTTTGATTCCGAATATTGTCAGGACGTTCCTCATGACCCGTCCTGTAAAGTGAGATCCCTGGTCCGAATCGATACTTCGGGGTAAACCCCATCTCGTGAAGATGTGGTGGGTCAGGATCTTTGCAGCTGTCTTAGCTGTGTTTGTTCGTGAGGGAAATGCCTCTACCCACTTGGTAAAGGTATCTATCACCACCAGAACGTATTTATAGCCATTCCGACAAGGGGGCAATGGACCTATAAAGTCGATCTGGAGGTTTGTCCAAGGGCCGTTAACTGGGCGAGTATGCCGAAGTTGTGCTTTCTTAGAATACCGCTCCGGGTTATTCTGAGCACAAATCAGGCAATTCTCTATGTAGTGCGTTACATCATTCCTGAGATTAGGCCACCAACAGAGTTGCCTGAGGTGCCTCGTTGTTGCATCAATTCCCTGATGCCCGTGTCCGTCATGGAACAAGGCAATCATCTGATTCCTGTCCTGCTGTGGGACCACATAAAGTTGGTCCTTAATGATCACACCCTCATGTGTGGTCAGTGCGTGTTTAAAGTGCTCGTAAGCAGGCACAAAATTTCCCTTGAAAACCTCCCTGATGTCTCCGTCCTGTTTCTGTGCTGCCACGAGATCTTTAATATCAGTCTGTGAAACTTGGACTGCGCTCACAGGGGCGCTAGCTGGTGCGCTAGCTGGGGGGGTCCATAAGTGTCCTCTCCTGGAACCTGCCTTAGCCAATGCGTCGGCCTTTACATTCCCAGGGGGTGATGACCTATGGTGGCTTCTTACTTTTATTATGCCGAAGGTCCTGTCCTTCGCTTTCTCTAGGATATGCTGGAGTAAGGGGGCTGATGGAAGGGGTTTTCCGTCTGCGGAGACAAAACCTCGTGTCCTCCACAGGGGCAGAAAATCGGTTAAACTGTTGCAGACATATAAGCTGTCTGAATATATGTCTGCTGGGCTGGGGAAAGAATCGGGGTGGTCCACTATGTACGCTATGGCTGCTAGCTCTGCTGCCTGCGCGCCTAAGTGACCAGGTAACTTAAGAGCTATCTCTTCGAGAGCGCGCCCCTGCGCGTCCTCTACATAGATGCCGCATCCTGTGATACGCTCACCATTTAAAACTGTGGAGGAACCGTCTACATAAATCCTCAAGGGTCCACACGTGTCTGTGGGCTGGGGGCTTTGTTTCGGGTTCCCTATCTTCCTGGGGGGTGTTTTTGCTAAAAAGGGTCCTGTGTTATGCAGGGGAGCTACAATTTCACAGTCATGGGGCTGTCCGGGGTATTGGAGGTTGTCTGCTAAGTATGTGTGGGTGCGTGTCCGTTTCACTGTAATGTCCCGTCCTTGTAAAAGTAGGGTCCACCTAGCTGCCCTAATCTGGCTAACTGAACCGTCCTTCAGTCGACCGTCTAGTAGTAGCTGTGTGGGTGTGTGTTCGGTCAGAATAGTAATGGGGTTGAGTCCGGTGATGTATGAGAAATACTGCACTGCCCAGAAGACAGCAAGGAGGTGCCTCTCACAGGCCGAAAATCCTTGTTCTACTGGGTCTAACAGTCGGGAGGCATAAGCCACTGGTCTTAGCTGCTCGTGCCGTTCCTGAAGCAACACGGCTGAGAGGGTCAGATCGGTGCTCGCTACCTCTATTGCGTACGGTGAAAGTTGGTCGGGGACTAGCAGCGCGGGTGCTGCACTAAGGGCTCGTTTCAACTCTTCCACAGCGCCTGTATGCTGCGGAAGCCATTCCCAGGGGGCTCCTTTCTTAAGGAGGTCTGAAAGTGGGGCGGCTTTTGTCGCGAATCCGTCGATGTGGTTCCGACAATAGCCAACCAGTCCTAAAAACGACCGGAGGGCTGAAACATTCTGGGGAAGGGGCAATTTGACAATCGAATCAATTCTTTTGAATTCGATTTCGCGTTTGCCGTGCGTGATGATTGATCCCAAATACATCACTTTACTTTCCAATATTTGGGCCTTTTTCGGGTTAACTTTACAGCCAATTTCAGTTAAGAGTTCCAGGAGTTCGGCCAGAAGCGAAATGTGCTCTGCCTTTGTGTCTGTCTGCAGTAGTAGGTCGTCTACATACTGTACCAGACATTCGGGTCGGGAAAATTTTTCTAATCCACTTGCCAGCTGTCGGTGGAAAATGGAGGGTGAATTGTGGAATCCTTGTGGGAGGCATGTCCACGTGTACTGCTGTGTTTTAAAAGTGAATGCGAATTTGTATTGGCACGCTTTTGCCAATGGTATTGACCAGAATCCATTACTGATGTCCAATACCGTGAAGTACTTGGCGTTGAGACCCTGCTTGAGCATGGTCTCGGGACTAGTAGCTACCGTTGGGGCTACTGCGGGGGTTACTTTATTGAGTTCCCGATAATCGATGGTCAGACGCCATGATCCATCGGGCTTCCTCACTGGCCAAATAGGGGCATTGTTGGTGGAGGCTACCGTTCTCAGTACACCTTGGTCCAACAAGCTACCTATAACCTTTTCTATTTCCACCTCTGCCTCGAGGGGAAATCTATACTGCTTTTGCGGTCGGGGGTCCTGTCCGGTAACATGAACTTGTCCAGTCATTCTGCCACAGTCATGACGGTGACTTGCAAATGCTGTCCTGTGTTTGTTTAGTAGGGCCTTAATTTGTCGGTCGGTGTGGAGTGTAGTCAGGTCGAATGAGTACTCTCCCACTGCGCTAATCCGATTAGCGTAGTCTCCTACTGTGAGGGTGGCTGGGGCTCTGTCTGATCTAGCCATTCGCCAGACACACTGGTTCACTGGGTCGAACGACAAGCTATGAGCGTTCATAAAATCTATCCCCAGGATGTGCTCTGCTGTCCGGGGAAGATTTACTAAAACTACGGGGTGCCTTGTGCTAATGTTCCCTAGCTGGATCGCTACGGGTGCTGTGATATGTCCCTGCTGCGAGTGTCCGGTGAACCCGCTAAGTGTGATGGTGGAGGTGGTCGGCCACGTGTCTGAGTGTGCCGTGGTTGTGGAGTTAATGGTGGTGCGGGATCCTCCTGTGTCCCACAGTAACTCTATGGGCTTCCCTTTGACTTTTGCCGTGACTACGGGCCTCCCTGATGAGTCCCATAGTGTGTCACAGACCCAAGTGGGGGAGCCCGAACACCGTCAGTTCGTCTCGTCCACATTGGTGGGTCCTGACTGTACTGCTACATTGTGGATTGGTTTTGCTTTGTTGCGGTTCAGAGTGCCTGTCTGCTGGCCTCTCTGAGATCGCTGGGGTGCTTGGCATTCTTTTGCCCAATGCCCTAACTGTCCACAGTTATAGCATTCCTGTCCTTTCTGTTGAGGGCTGCTCTTGCCTTCATTTACCCATGCGGGCTTCTGGTGCTCTCTGACTGCTTGGATATCTGCAGCAGCCTGAGCCTCTTCTGGGGACCTAACCTTTCCTTTTGCCTGAAGCGATTGCTCCCAAGCGCGGGACAATCTTTTGAGGACCCATTTTTCGTTATGGGCCTCTTCTGAGGGGTCATAACTATTGCAAGCGCTCTGTCCTGCTTCTGTTGCGTGTGAGATAATTGTGCGCGTCCACTTAACCATGTTTTCGCGGGTTAAATGCGCTCTATCTAGTTGTCCGAAAACTGCGCTGAAGTGAATCCACAGCCTTCCTGCGAATGCTGTGGGGTGTTCGGATCTCTTCTGCCTGCACTTATTCAATCCTTCTACGGGGTCACCTCTATTGTACCCGATGGCATCTAAAATGGCAGTGTGCATCTCCTCTAGGCTGCCTCCTGCCACGTTTTGTGGGTCGGGGAGGGCTGCCACTACACTCTGGTCTAAGCTCAGCACGGTGAGCTTAACCTGCTCTCTCTCATCCAGGCCGTACATGGTAGCCTGCTGTTTTACTTTAGCGAAGAACTGGTGGGGGTCTGCGGTGGGGAGGAACGGAGTGATCTTTTCACAAGCGTCCCTTAGCTGGGTTATTGTTAAAGGGGTGGTGTAAGTTATGTCTGGGGCGCCTTCTGATTCGGCTTTCC
The DNA here is from genome assembly GCF_902713615.1 of Scyliorhinus canicula. NCBI lineage: Eukaryota > Metazoa > Chordata > Chondrichthyes > Carcharhiniformes > Scyliorhinidae > Scyliorhinus > Scyliorhinus canicula. The sequence goes on from NC_052150.1 coordinate 47,595,217, forward strand.
TCTGTGTGGTTACGGGATTCATGGGTGCGGTTATGATCTGAGCTGTGGGGGGTTGGGGTGCCTGTCGTTTCTGCTGAGCTGCGGGCGCACATGTTCCCTGAACATAACGCTGCGCTGTCTCGCTTAATTCCTGCCAATCTGGGGCATTTTCCCCATCTAACTGTGCTCCAAAGGTGCTTTGGAAGCCATTCTGCACCGAAAGCAGAGATTGCAGTTCCGCAATCTGTTTCCTGCATTTCGCGTGGTCAACTGTGCTTTGTCTTTGTTCGGTCGTTGCAGCATGGAGTGCTCTCAAAGCTGCTTTGAGATCGGAACATTGCCTCTGCAATGCCTCCACCTGCTTTTCCGATTCCTGTCTTATCAGAACGGCACGTTGCACGTCCTGATAGGCTTTCTCATACTGGGTCTGGGAACTGTTCAGATGAGCTAGACAAGACTGGTGAGCCCTCTTGGCATCATCCACCTCTCTACCCTTCTCTGCCAACTTCCCTTTAAGATCCAGGTTTTCTCTCTCGATGTCCCTGACATCGACCTTACTCATTCGGTTCCTTTCCTCTAAATCTGCCCGGAGCGTCCTGATGACCTCCTCTGCGCCTCGCAACTGTGCCAAGCAGGACACAATCGCCATCGGCTTGCGTGCTTTACTTAAACTCTTTTTGTGTATTTGAGAGAGGTTCTCCCACCAAGTATGACCTATACTTCCGGGACCTGTCTCCTCATTTGCACAAAACTCTTTCCAAAGGGGCCATCCCTTTCCCTGCAGATATTTGCGGAGTTCCAGCTCCCACGTGGGACACTGGCCTACCCTGCTACTGCTGCTGGTCGCTGCGACCACAAACTTTGCTGGATCCATCAGACGTTCCATTGCCTGCATGGCCATTTCCTCTGACTCTCTTTTTATAATTTGGAACAGGGGGTTGCTGGGGTGGTGTTTCGTGAAAAGGGTACGGCTTACGCTATTTTCCGATTACAAAACTACCGAAAGTTTGTCGCAACAAAAAGCTTTCAGTTTTACCTTACAGCCCTGTTAGTACGCATGCACTAAACACACTTCCGAATTTCGCTTATTATTTTGAACACCTTGAATACTTGTGATCTCTTTCTTTCTCTGCAATTTGGAGTTCTAATTCAAATTTCAGGGTCCTGGACACTGTGGTGTTTCCACTTACAACAGGGTCCCGGCGGAGTCGCCACTAAATGTTGCACTTTTTACTATGGGCGTAAAACGCGTTTATTGGAGTGTACTAACACGCCTCCGAGTTCGACGTGTGCTTAACACTGCTAGGCTCTGTTCTATGTAATTATTTAGCTCTGGAGTCGCCAGCTGCCGTATAGGCAACGTCACAAGTATTCCAAGGTCAAATTCAAAGTAATAAAGACGATACACCGATTAGTCAAGTTCAAACGATCAATATTTATTATACAGTTAATAATAAATACTCATGCACACACTAAGAGACTAAGCTACAACTAAACATAAGCAAACAGAATACTTATCTAACAGGAACAGGCAAGGTCAGAGAACGAGGCCTTCGTCCTGGTTTTGTCTGCAGCCTTCAGCAAGCGTTCTGGCACTTGGGAGTCTAGCGGGCTTGGATCGCGTAGCGAGCGTTGAACTTACGGTTTCGGCGGCTGGTGCTCAACGGCTGGAGTCAGGATACCAGGTGTCAGTCGGGGCCGGAGCACAGGTTTAACAGACCGGACAACACGAGGTCCCTATCTTTTATAGGGGTTCCGTTGTCCTTCCCTCTTCTCGGGCGGGCTCTACCTATTGGATCAATTTCTTATCGATACTGGATTAATTCCCCAATGCGAGGGGGTCTCCGTGATGGAGGGGGCGTTTCTTATGTCCTTTTGTTCGGAGGTTTCTGGTGCCTCGATGTCTGGGTCTTGATTGGAATGTGTCCATTCAGAACCAAATGTATCTATTGTGTGGGTGTTCAAGTCTGATGGCCTCATTAGCATGCAAAGCGTTTTGCCATTTGCACCTAGCTAAGGTCTTTTCACCTGAGCCCAAACTGGTTTCTGCTGCTGCAGAATGCAAACTGCTCTTTGCAGACTGCTGTTCTGGCTGAACTGTCTGTTTCCCAGCAGCCTTCCATTTTAGTTTGGCTCAGTGTCCATTTTGCGTGGCCAGCATGGCTACACCATTGCCGAATCAGACTGCTGTGACGCCTCCAGATCTGTGTGGACATCGACCTGCCAAACTTGTATTTTCAGATTCAGAAATGGAGACACAGACGCCTGAGGTCTCGGATGCCGATTTAACCGTTCAGCTGCCTCCTGCGATCGTCCACCAGGGCGTTTCTAACCACAGACGACATTCTCCTGTGAGATATACACCGACTGATGTGGCACATCAGGTGCACAACTGTAATAATCCACAGGAGGCAGGAGTCCCGTCACCACACCAATATTTATTGCCGATAATTATATACAAGAGCAACTCCAACAGTGCTGCTAGGATTCCAGTCAACTTAAGACTGGATCACAAAGCCTACACAGGTGCTTATATGGGCCCCCTCAATGAGCTATCATTGAGGGAGCTCATACTCCAATTGGCCAACCAATAATTCTAATTGGAGGTCATTACACCCCTCCCCCCCCCAAGGTCTGAGGAATTCCTGCCAGCTGGCATTCCTCTGAGCTTCTTCCTGCTCCTCATGTCTGGGTTGTCACCTCTGTGTCGTCCACCGGGTCGTTCTCCGACGTGGGCGGGGTGTACCTTATAGGTGCCCGTCTTTTTCTTGATGACCTCCTTGGAAGTTGTTCTTCCTCCTCCTTGGGGAGCGGTGTCGCGTCGGCCTCGTCGAACGTGTCCATCTCCGACTTGGACGACTGGATGACGGGGTCTGGAGAAAATGCTCGGGGCTGGGGTGTGGGTATCCTTTCCGCCTGGTCTATCCCAGCTTGAGGCGGTCCTGCTTCGCCTGCCTCCAGGTGTGGTTCCGCTGCCCTTATTTGGTCTAGGTGTTTCTTCAGCACCTTACCTCCTATCGAAACTTCAAAGGATATGGGCCCTGTTTGGGACTCTACCGTGCCTTTGACCCACAGTGGTCCATTCCCATAATTCTTGACCCAAACCGGTGCCCCCACCTGGAAATGTCTCTGCTGCCGACTATTATCATGCCCCCTGCGTTAGGCCTCCTGTTGTTTCTCCACTTTCCCCGTTAAATTTGAGATAAGGAGACTCAGCCTCGTTCGCAGCCGCCTTCCCACTAAGAGTTCAGCTGGCGGTATGCCCGTTGTGGAATGCGGTGCGGTCCTGTAATCAAACAGCTAGCAGGAGAGCTTTGTGTCCATTGACGCTGCCAGCTGCTTCTTGAGTCCCGCTTTTAGTGTCTGGACCGCTCTCTCTGCCAGGCCATTGGTCGCTGGATGGTAAGGGGCCGTTTTGATGTGGCGGACTCCGTTTTCTTTTAGGAATTTTCCAAATTCCCCACTTGTGAATGCCGTTCCATTGTCCGATACCAATACCTCCGGAACTCCATGTGTTGCAAACGAGGCCCTGAGCTTTTCGATTGTCGATGCTGTGCTTGCCGCGTTAACCCGGTGGACGTCCAACCATTTGGAGTGGGCGTCCACTATCACCAAAAACATTGAGCCCATGAAAGGGCCGGCATGGTCAATATGCAGGCGGGTCCACGGTCTGCCTGGCCATTCCCACGGGTGCAATGGCGCAGCTGGTGGCACTCTTTGCCCCTGTTGGCACTCCTGGCACCAACGTACCAAGACTGCTATGTTTGTGTCCAATCCTAGCCACCAAACGTAACTTCGAGCTAACATCTTCATTTTAGACACCCCTGGGTGTCCGTGATGTAACTCGGTTAAGATTGCCCGACGGCCCTGAGCTGGGACTATTACCCGGGCTCCCCATAATTGCATACCGTCTTCAACGGTTATTTGGTCCCTTCTGCTCCAATATGGGTGCGTCTGGGGCTCCCCTGGTCTTTCCAGTTCCCCTGTTAGCAGTAAATGCTTCACCTTGGCTAAATCCAAGGTGTGGTCTTTTTGTGTCCACAACCGAATATGTTATGCGTCCACTGGTAGGGTGTCCAAAAAATTTAGAGTCATTACTGTCTCTTCTACTTTCGGTATTAGCGGCGGGGTGTCCGGGAGGGGAAGTCTGCTCAAAGCATCTGCATGTGCTACTCGCGTTCCCGGTCTGTGCTCCAGAACATATCTATACGCCGCCAGCAGCAACGCCCAGCGTTGGATTCTAGCTGATGCAATCGAGGGTATTGACTTGTCTTCTTTTAATAACCCTAATAACGGCTTATGGTCCGTCACTATGGTGAATTTCTGCCCATACAGATACTGGTGAAATTTTTTTACTGCAAATATCACCACCAGTCCTTCCTTCTCGATTTGGGCGTACTTCCTCTCAGCCATCGCCAAGGTCCTCGAAGCATAGGCTATTGGCCGTTCTTCCCCATTCCTTCCTCTATGGGCTAAGACGGCTCCTACCCCGTAGGGGGATTCATCACAAGTGACCACCAACTCCTTCCTTGGGTCATAATGCTCTAGGACATTTTCGGATGACAGCTGTTCCTTAATGTCCCTAAATGCTCGGTTTTGGCGGGTGGACCATTTCCATTCTTGCCCCTTTTTTAGTAGCTGGTGGAGGGGTTCCAGGATGGACGCCCTATTTTCAATACATTTTCCATAATAAGTTACCAACCCTAGAAATGATCGTAACTCCTGGACCGTGGTGGGAGCTGGGGCTTCTTTTATTGCCCTCACTCTGTCTTCTAATGGGTGTAAGGCTGACTTGTCTACTTTATATCCCAGGTACGTCACTTGTGGGGCCAGAAAAACACATTTTTCCTTTTTTAGCCGTACGCCTGCCTTTACGAAATGCCTGAGCACTTCCTCCAGGTTCCTTAAGTGTTCCCTATTCGTCCTACCCGTGATTAAGACATCGTCCAAATAAATCGCCACCTGCGGTAGTCCCTGCAGAATATTTTCCACCGTACGCTGGAATATAGCGCAGGCTGATGACACTCCGAAAGGTAGCCTAGTATAACGAAAAAGGCCCTTCAGGGTGTTGATCGTAGCGAACTTCTGGGAGTCCTTGTCCAGTTTTAACTGCAGGCAGGCATGGCTCATGTCCAATTTCGTGAACAAAAGCCCACCTGCCAATTTGGCATATAGGTTGTCTATTTTCAGGATCGGGTATTTGTCCAGCAGTGCGTATTTGTTTACCGTCTGTTTGAAATCTCCACAGAGACGTATCGAGCCGTCTGGCTTCAAAATTGGTACCACCGGCGCTGCCCATTCCGAGAACTGTACTGGTCTGATAATGCCGTCGCGCTGTAACCTTTCTATTTCGTCATCTACTTTCTTCCTTAATGCAAAAGGTACCGGCCTGGCCTAACAAAATTTCAGAAGGGCTTCTGGGTCCACGTGCAAAGTTGCTTTGGCACCTATGATTTCCCCCAAACCTTCTTGGAAGACCTCCAGGTATTTTTGGAGTACTCCACTCAACTGCCCGCTTCCACTCTGGAAAATTTTCATCCAATCTAATTTTAGGTCTTTCAGCCAGTTCCGTCCAATTAAGCTCGGTCCGGAGCCCTCTACTATCGTCAACGGTAATCTGAGCAACTGTTTCTCATATTCCACGGGTACATGAGTCGTGCCTAGAACTTCCAGGGGTTCCCCCGTGTAGGTTTTAAGTTTTGTCGATGTTTTGTTAGGGTTAGTGGCTGGAGTCCATCTTTGATTGTTTTTAAAATGCTGCCACTCCCATTACTGATACGGCCGCCCCCGTGTCTATTTCCATTATTGTCGGCCGACCGTTCACCCGTGGGGTAATCTTAATAGGTTCTGCTTTCTTCATCGCAATATTATATAATTGTCCCCCTTCGGAGGAGAATGGGGCGTCTAGGTTGTGTACTTCCCTGCGTCCCCACCTGCTATTCTTCTTTTGCCACCTCCTTCTAGGGTTTCTGTCGCTGTTACCCCACTCTGTCTGGTGCCAGAAATGGTCCTTCTCTGTTGGGGGAGCCTCAGCCGGTACTTCCCTCTGTCTCCAGTTAGTCCTAGCAGACCTGGGGGCAGTTCTGGGGTTTTCCTTTGGCCCTCTATTCCTCAGGCTTTTCCTGAGAGTGGCTATCTGGTAGCTGGACCCGTTATGGTAGTCCCTCTCACAGGTATCTACCTCCATTGGCGTGTCCTGTAGTTCCTGCGCCCCACTTGCTGCCTTTTCTAGGGACAGTGCGAGCTGTATCGCCTGCCTGCAATCTAGCTGTGTTTCCGCCAACAGGCGCTTCTGTATTGTGAGGTTGTTTATGCCACACACTAACCGGTCCCGAAGCATTTCATTTAGCATCGGTGCAAACTCACATGTTTCCCCCAGCCTTCTCAGGCGGGTCAAGAAATTTGTGACTGACTCCGTCTTCCCGCTTCGCTGTGTAGAATCTGTACCTACGCAAAATGAGAGGTGGTTTTAGGTCGTAGTGCTCTTTCACCAATTCCGTTAATTCTTGGAAATGTTTCGTGTCCGGCACATCGGGATAAGTTAGACTACGTATAATAGAAAAAGCTGAGGGTCCGCACACCGACAGCAGGGTAACCCATTTCCTTTCGTCCATAGTTATATCATTGGCCCGGAAGAAGTAACACATTCTCTCCACATACTGGGACCAGTCCTCAATAGTCAGGTCGAATGCATCTAACCTCCCAAAAAACGGCATTTTTGAAATAGCAAGACTTACCCTCCGAGTGCGGCAGCTGGTCTCCGCAAAGTTCTTTGTTTACCTCGTCGCCACTGTAATAATCCACAGGAGGCAGGAGTCCCGTCACCACACCAATATTTATTGCCAATAACTATATACAAGAGCAGCTCCAACAGTGCTGCTAGCATTCCAGTCAACTTAAGACTGGATCACAAAGCCTACACAGGTGATTATATGGGCCCCCTCAATGAGCTATCATTGAGGGAGCTCATACTCCAATTGGCCAACCAATAATGCTAATTGGAGGTCATTACAACAATGTTTTACCGGAACCAGAGAGAGGCTGACATCCTCTACCACTCCTCCATCTCCTCCTCATCGGTCAGTGAGGAGCTATTTGGACTATGGGGGGGTGGGGGGATGAATGTAATATCCCACACGGGGAACGATTATCTTCATTGTGATTTTCGTGGAGTATGAGCTCCCCTGCTGAGGGGTGGGGGAACTCCAAGAAGCAATGTAGAAAAGGTCAGTCAGTAAGGCACCAACCAGAAAGCGACCCGGTAGTGATCTACTGGGAAGCGCATCTACCGTAATTGTAAATAAAATCAAAGTTCGTTAATTAACTCGATGTGGACTCCCCGTGTCCTTATTAAAAATAGTTCATTTTTTCTTGCGACGGACTTTAACTTTAGCTGCATAAGACCCCCTCTAATGATCAGCGGGCCACATCTAATAGCGGGTTCTGATGAAGTTGACATATCTTTAACAAAATGTGGAAAGAATCAGCAGTGTGCAGAGTGCTAAGCCCTTTAAAAATCACAAGACCGGGCCTCTTATAAAAAGCCTATTATTCTATTTAAACAGAGCTTTTGTCTCAGCTATTTCGGGAAAATGCATGATCCTTCTCTGAATGTTAATTACTGACCAGGATTCGAGAAGCCTGCAAACAGCAGATTAACAAAATGCAATTTCTTCATGTAAAATGACTGAGTTTACATCTCTCACAGGTTATTTTTTAAGGGAAATTTAAATAACCTGTTCACGAAAGGAAAACGGAAACCAAAATGCACACATTTTGCTGCAGGTGGCAATGGGTTCTTCACCACCCCCCCCCCCCCCCGGCCCACACATGAGTCACCGAAATTAGTTTGAACTTTCAGAGAAGGGATATTGGGCATGGCATGCTGATTCACTACAAGCCCATTCGGCACTACTTAACAGACCAATTTCATCCTTCTGGTTCCAGATTAACTTGTGTCAGCAATTCTGCAGTTCAGAACAAGGTAACCAAGGATGCATAAAAGACAAACAATAATTAGACATCCTCCGCCTCTTTATAGCATCATAAAATTTAACAGCATTTAACAGACCATCTGGCTCATCAAATTTGAAATGTATCCAGGAGTCACATATTCTGTTTATTTATTTATTTATTTATTTTTAAATTTAGTGTACCCAATTAATTTTTTTTCCAATTAAGGGGTAATTTAGCGTGTTCAATCCACCTACCCTGCACATCTTTGGGTTATGGGAGTGAAACCCACGCAAACACGGGGAGAATGTGCAAACTCCACACGGACAGTGACCCAGAGCCGGTATCGAACCTGGGACCTCGGCGCCGTGAGGCAGCAGGGCTAGGAGTCACATATTCTAATCTCATGCTAGTCATGTACATTAATCTTGCACCCCTCCCCCCCCCCCCCCAGAACCTTTATTACATACTTTTACGATAAACTGGGTTGGATTTTACAAGGCGCTGTATTCCCTGTACCCTTGACTGAAAAGTTGGTTCTTAGTTAGGAAGAAGTCTTGCCCTGGAGTGTTGCTTGCCAATTTGATGATCCAGTAGCTCTGTAATCGCAGCAGCATCAGGATGAAACAGTGGCTACTGCGCTGGACTACAGGCTGTCCTTGAGGACAGTGGTTGAATGGAGCCCATTCTTATAAAGTCTTGGATTTTGGACAATTGGCTGGCCCAGTGAAGGGGGATGGGGGAGGTGGATTTGAGAGGTGGGGGAGGCTAAAAGGGGGTGGGGGAGGGGGGGGGCTACAGTCTTGGGGTAGGCTCCGATGAGCATGGGGTCACCCTAAAGAAGATTCCCCCCTTCCTGCCCAACAGCAGCCTAAGCTGTGAAAGCTGCTGGGCTACCTGTCTTGCATCTACTGTCCCCTACCAAACATAAAATGGCGGAGGCAGATTGAGGTCCTTAAGTGGTCATTTAAGGGGTTTAATGGGAGGACAGTGTCTGATGCCTTTCCCACCCAATGTAACAATGAAGACATGTTGAGTGGGTAAGAAGGTGGTGGGAAGGCCACTAACTTAATTTTACAAGCCCCATCTGCCTTCACATTTGCTGGCAGGGGTTGTCCAATGCCCATTTACAAGAATTTATGGATTCTCCTTCAAAATGGTTTATGACACAGAGAATTCCAAATTTTTACTGCCTTTTATGTAAACTTTTTCTGGCCACCCTGTCTAAAACATTCTGTTCCCTTGTTATCATCTTACTAAGCAATGGAAATACCAGGTGGAATTTTCCAAGGCCAGTGGAAACTGGCTTGGAGAATTGCAAGGCTGAAAAACTGCGGAAAATGGCATCAGGTTGGGAACTTGACTTGATCTCGCCTCCCAGCGGTGGATTGGGAATGTGTCAGGGAATCCTGGTGGCTGAGACGGGAAGCTATGTATCCCCTCTTTTCCAAACTGCAGGAGCACCACTCTCAGTCTGCAATGTGGCAAGTTGGAGAGGACAAATGCACTGCAGGAAAGACCTCGTCAGTAATTAAAAAAAGATTATTTGGTTTTCAACATTTTATACATAAAACAAAACAACACAAGGCAGAAAGAATAACAGAAGATCCCCCACTCTATCAATACATACGTGACTTGAAAACGAACCACCCCCCCCCCCCCCCCCCCTTTAGCAGATGGCGGTGACCAACTCTTTTAAGTGAAGAATAAACAGACCCCCATCTCTTATGGAACCCCTCAATCGCCCCCTTCAAGGTGAACTTAACCTTCTTAAGATTAGAAACTCCATCAGGTCCCTCAGCCACACTGACAGGGCGGAGGAGATGACACTCCACAGGACCCGCCTGCAACCAATCAGTGAGGCGAAGACTAAAACATCCGGCCACAACCCCATCTGTAACTCCGGCAAGTCCGATACCCCAAATATGGCCCCGAGGGGACTGGGCTACAAGTCCAAGTGCAAGGTCTCCAACATGGTGCTGAAAAAAGAACCCTAAAGCACCTCCAACTTCGGGCAGAACCAGAACTTGTGTAAAGGTAAAGTCACCATAGTCCCAGATGACCATAGGCTGCTTTCCCCTTTGAGGGGGAGAGCTGATTTGTGGTGATTTAACCTAAGGATCACCACGTCTCAGGTGAGGGGCAAGGTCGAGAAGGTGGGGCCTTCATGAATAACTTTAGTCAGTAGAGGACCTGAACCCACACTGCTGTCCTTGCTCTGCATCACAAAACAGCTGTCCAGTCAAGTGAGCTAGACTGGCCCCCATATGTACATGTTTGGCGGTGCCCCTCCCACACCACTCGCAAGTGTCCACCACCCCCTCAAATATCGGCTCATCCTTGGCCTCTTCAGGTGTGCCCTGTGTACTACCTTTAATTGTATTAACTCACTCTCGCACACGAGGTTGAGGCGTTCACCCTCCACAACACCTCACACCACACAACACCTCCTCCTGTGCCACCGCCAGCTCCTCCTCCCACTTGGCCTTAAACCACTCAATGAGACCGTATCCTCCTCCAGAATCCTCCTATCAATCGCTGGGATGACCCCCCCCCCCCCCCCCCAACAATGAGGAGGTGGGTGTCACCAGAAACATCGGAAAAGCCTTTGTTGCACAGTCCCGCACCTGCATACACCTAAAGGCCTCCCTCCGTGGAATCCCAAACTTCTCCGCCAACTCCTCCATGCTCCCAAACCGCCCCTTCAGAAATTAGTCCTTCATTTCCACCAGCCTTCGCTCCTCCCATCCCTGAAACAGCATCCAATCTTGCTCCTCGGAAAAATTACAAGCCGTGAAGGCTTTGATCAGTTTCACTGAAGAGCCCCAGCCTTGGCCAGGTGACAGGCTGGTATTCAAAGCATTCAAAGACTCAGCAGCATTCAGATCTTCGCTCCACTCAACCTACTGCCAACCAACTGCTTGGATGGCAGTAGGTTGAGTGGAGCGAAGATCTGAATGCTGCTCAGTCATTAAAAGCACAGCTGCCTCCTCTGAAAAAGACAAGGGGCGATATTCTCTCCCCCCCCCCCCCCCCCCCCCCACGCCGGGTTGAAGAATTGCTGGGGCGCCGCACGAGCTGTGCCACGCCGCCCCAACACCTGCACGCGATTCTCCCACCCCCCGAAACAGTGCCGCGAGAATTGCGCCGGGCCGCTCAGAGATCGCTGCAAGCGGCGAGCGGCAATTTTCCAGCCCGGATGGGGCGAGCGGCCGCTCTGACACGACAGGTTCCCGCCGGCGCCGTCCACCCCTGGTCGCTGCCGGCGGGAACTGTGCGGGAATGCTGGGGGGGGGGGGGGGGGCCTGTGGGGGGGGGGCTCCTTCACCGAGGGGGGGGGGCCTCCGATGGGGTCTGGCCCGCAATCGGGGCCCACCGATCAGCGGGCTGGCCTCTCCCCCCGGGCCTACCTCCTTCCTCGGCCAGCCCCAGAACACCGGCGCCATGTTGGTGAGATAGGCACGTGTAAGACGTTCCCACACATGCGCAGGATGGCGCGGCCCAACTGCGCATGCGCAGGAATGAGCTGCCTAACTGCGCATGCGCCGATTGGCGCGGCGTTAGGAGGCTGGAGCGGCGTGAACCGCTCCAGTGCCGTGCTGGCCCCCTGTGGGGGCCAGAATAGGTCATTCCCGGGCCCTGTTCGCGCTGTGGTGAAACACGAGCCAACATAGTGTATATTTGGACAAGGAAAGAAATGGGACTTTCAGTCGTAATGAGGGTTCTTTGGGATGTGGGTGTGTATGCGGGGTTTGTGTGCTAAAGGGAACTTCTGGGTTTTCCTGGGGCCGGGCAAGAGGGAAAGAGACCCAGGCGGGGGCCTCCACGCTGGTCAATTTAAGCCGGCCAGTGAACGGGGATGAGGTGGGGGGAGGGGCTGCAGCCATTGGAGCCTGGCAGAACAGGGTGCGACGAGTCTAGCTGGGGGTGGGGGGAAAGTTGGGGGGTAGGAACCGAGGTGGGGGGTAGGAGTTTTACAAGAGGAAGTGGAGTGGAGGAGTTGGGGGGGGTGGTTTACAACTCTTGGGTGTCATTTACGGTACTCTTTCGGAGGCTGGATGGCATTGAGTGTCGGTGGGGGGGGGGGGGGGGGGGGGGGGCACTCTATAGGTTAATGGTGAACATGGGCGGTCCCAGACTCCTTTTTCTTTTTCTCCTTTTTTTTCCACCATGGGAGGGTTTGTTTTATTTGATGCATATATTGACAGGTGGGCCGTTGGTTGGGGTGGTGGGAGGATGGGATCATTGTCGGGCAGCACGGTAGCATTGTGGATAGCATAATTGCTTCACAGCTCCAGGGTCCCAGGTTCGATTCCGGCTTGTGTCACTGTCTGTGCGGAGTCTGCACATCCTCCCCGTGTGTGCGTGGGTTTCCTCCGGGTGCTCTGGTTTCCTCCCACAGTCCAAAGATGTGCAGGTTAGGTGCATTGGCCATGATAAATTGCCCTTAGTGTCCAAAATTGCCCTTAGCGTTAGGTGGGGTTACTGGGTTATGGGGATAGGGTGGAGGTGCTGACCTTGGGTAGGGTGCTCTTTCCAAGAGCCAGTACTGACTCGATGGGTCGAATGGCCTCCTTCTGCACTGTAAATTCTATGTAAATTGTTGACGTTAAAGGGTATTGACTTTGTATTTGTTACCGTTTACTGCTTGTTGGGGGTATGTAAATTTTGAAGGAAAATGTGAAAATGGAGAATAAAAATATTTTTAAAATATATATATTTTTATTGAAATATTTGTAAAATTTTATAACAAAAACAGAAAAAGAACAATAAACATTAAAAATTAACATAGTGCAAAAATTTATATTTCCCCGAACAGCTCCATCTTCACAGACCACCTAAAATAATCGAAAAAACAAACATAACACTTCTGATCCCCGCCCACTGCCAGCTCTGAAACCCGCCATCCATCCTGCCCGGCAGGAACTTGTGGTTATTACATATCGGGGTCCAGACCGACGCTCCTTCCACCCTCTTGTGTCTCCTCCACTGCCCCCAGATCCTCAGTGCCGCCACCACCACCGGACTTGTGGAGTAGCGGACCGGCGAGAACGGCAGAGGTGCCGTTACCAGCGCTCCTAAACTGGTGCCTTTGCATGACGCCACCTCCAGCCCCTCCCATGCCAACCCCTCCCCCAATACCCACTTCCTGATCATGGCAATGTTGGCCACCCAGTAGTAGTTGCAAACGTTCGGCAGTGCCAGCCCACGCTCACCCCGACTGCGTTCCAACAGCACTCTGTTTACTCGCGGGGTCTTGTTAGCCCACACAAATGCCGAGATGATCTTCTTAACCCGCTTGAAAAAGGCCTTAGGGATGAAGATGGGAAGGCACTAGAATACAAACAGAAACCTGGGGAGGACCATCATTTTCACAGTCTGTACCCTCCCCACCAGTGACAGCGGGAGTATGTCGGGTCAGATTAAGCTTATGTAACAGATCCCACTTCCGGGCCACCTGTACACCCAGGTAATGAAAGCTCTTCTCTACCCTCCTCAACGGCAGCTCACTCAGTCTCTTCTCCTGTCCTTTAGCCTGGATCACAAACAACTCGCTCTTCCCCACGTTCAATTTATACCCCGAGAAACAGCCGAATTCCCTTAAGATCCGCATGACCTCCCCCATCCCCTCCAGTGGGTCCGAAATATACAGGAGGAGATCATCCGCGTAGAGCGAGACCCGATGCTCCACCCATCCGGCCCCGGAGCTTTGCCCGACTGCATGCCCTCTCGCCCCTTAATAATTTCTTCTATCTCGATCGGTGCTCCCAGCCCCTCCACCAGACCCTCCTCCACCCTCGCAACCTCAACTGGTCCAGAAATTGCCTCATCCCTTCCACACCCGCCGGGGGTTCCGACTCACATAATTTGCTGTAGAATTCCTTAAAAGCCTCATTCATTCCCTCCGGGTCTAAGACCAAGTTACCCTCCTTATTCTTTACCCCACCAATCTCCATGGCCGCCTCGCGCTTCCTAAGCTGGTGCGCCAGCATCCTGCTCGCCTTCTCCCCATACTCATGCACCGCCCCCCTAGCCTTCCTCAGCTGTTCTACCGCTTTCCCTGTGGTCAACAATTCAAACTCCGCCTGAAGATTGCGCCGCTCCCTCAGGAGTCCCGCGTCAGGGGCCTCTGCATACTTCCTATCCACCCGGAGTATCTCAACCACTAATCTCTCCCTCTCCGCCCTTTCTCTCTTTTCTCTATGGGACCAGATTGATATAAGTTCCCCTCTAATAACTGCCTTCAGGGCTTCCCAGACCGTCGCTGCCGATACCTCTCCCATGTCGTTTGTTTCCAAATAGTTCTGGATACTCTTATTTACCCGCCCACAAACCACCTCGTCCGATAACAGCCCTATGTCCAGTCTCCACAGCGGACGCTGCCCTCTCTCCTCTCCAAGCCGCAAATCCACCCAGTGTGGGGCATGGTCCGAGTAATTGCCGAGTATTCCGTCCCCATCACCTTTGGGATCAACGACCTGCCCAGAACAAAGAAGTCAATACGGGAATAAACTTTGTGGACATGGGAGAAAAAGGAAAACTCCTTTACCCTTGGCCGTGTAAACCTCCAGGGGTCTACGCCCCCCCATCTGTTCCATAAAGCCGCCGCCGGCCTCTTCCCTGTCCTGGATTTTGAACGGTCCAATTCAGGTTCAATGACCGTATTAATGTCCCCTCTCATGACCAAGTTGTGCGACTCAACGTCCGGGATTTTGCCTAACACGCGCCTCATAAAATACACGTCATCCCAGTTTGGGGCATAGACATTCACGAGCACCACCCGGACCCCCTCCAGCTGTGAAAGGCCAACATGTTAGCATGGTGCATAGCCCCGTGCCCAACCAGGTCCAACAGGCTGCATGGAGAATCGCAAAGGCCCCGGCGAATACAGGATTGGGGCCGCTAATGATGTACCAATGGCATTTACTGTACGTGCATTCCGGAATGCATTGAGGCCGCTGTTGAGGCAACGGAGAAACGTGATTTGGCGTCAAATCGGCATCCGCCGCGATTTCGGTGTCAGAACTGATTCACCGCACAATCTCTGATTTCAGCTTTGGCCAGCGGAGAATCCTGCCTGTGAAATGCACCACCCAGGAGGGAGAGATTACACACTGTGTAAACAAATCTCCCCATTGCTCTGGGTAGCTCAGCCCAAGCCAGGGTTCTCTATAGCTTTACAAGCTGTAGACATCTATGACTCTATGAGATGCATGCTCATATTTCACAACAATTACCTTATAATTTATAAAAGGTAAAGGATGTTCACCAATGGAACAGAGATGTTTTCATAATTGTCAGTTTGCAGTTGGCTGATGCTTTTATCAAATAAAGCTAATTATTGCGCATTTTGGAAATCTGAAATGAAAACAAAGTGGCTGAAAAAGCTCAGAACTGTTGTGGAGAGCATTTACATTTCGGGGCAGAACTGGAAAAAGTGAGAAATGTAAGAGGTTTTAAACAGGAAATGGGACAGGGGAGGGAAAAAACAAAAGGAAAGGTCTGTGATAGGTGCAAGGCAGGAGTCATTACTTGGTAAAAAGAATGATGGAACAAGGTAATCATCACCCTGGCCTGCTGTCCAAAATGAGAGTAGTGGTTATGGTCTGAAATCGCTAAACTCAATGAAAGAGTCCAAAAGGTTATTAAGGTGTATATTTGAAAAATGAGGTACTGTTCCACCAGTTTTTGTGGAGCTTCATTGTTTCATAGAATTTAGTTTCATAGAATTTACAGTGCAAAAGGAGGCCATTCGGCCCATCGAGTCTGCACTGGCTCTTGGAAAGAGCACCCTACCCAAGGTCAACACCTCCACCCTATCCCCAGAACCCAGTAACCCCACCCAACACTAAGGGGAAATTTGGACCCTGAGGGCAATTTATCATGACCAATCCACCTAACCTGCACATCTTTGGACTGTGGGAGGAAACCGGAGCACCCAGAGGAAACCCACGCACACACAGGGAGAACGTGCAGACTCCACACAGACAGTGACCCAGCGGGGAATCGAACCTGGGATCCTGGTGCTGTGAAGCATTTGTGCTATCCACAATGCTACCGTGCTGTCCTACTTTAATTCTGATCTCTGTCTTCGGCTCCTATCCTGTCTTGATGAAGCTCGAACATTACAGGGAAAAAATCACCTCAACTGACAAATACAGGAAAAGGGAAAGTATTTGTCCATGTGATCTCCTGTTCAATATTAATAATGTTAGCCTCCTAGGAGAAACTATCAAAGTAATATGTAAAGCAAGGCAAAACTTAAATTAACATGGCCAGTTAAGGGCTAGTTCTCAGTCTAATAAAATATTTGATTTTTGCACCTTGGAAATGTGCACAGCATGGCCATAGAAACCTTTCATTAACGTAAAATGTCAACAATTCAGACAAAGTGAATAAAACCTGACAGTTTTAAAAATGTTTAAAACCCTTGCACACCTGATTATTGGTTCTCAAAGCATTTTTGGTTGCCTGAATTAATTATCTTGGATCCCCCTCATCTGAATTATAATACATAATAAGAACGAGGAGCAGGATTAGGCAGTTCAGCCCCTTAAACCTGCTCCGCCATTCAATACAATCATGGCTGATTTCAGCTCCACTTTCCTGCCCGTCCTCCATAGCCCTTCAGCCCATTATTAATTTACAAATCTGTCCATCTCCTTAAATTTACTCAATATCCGGGCATCCATCACACTCTGGAGTAGTGAATTCCACAGATTCACAACCCTTTGAGAGAAGTAATGAGAAGGTTCTCCGCTTGGGGAAATATGTTCTCCCACTGTAGCTGAATTGCACCCAAAACAGGGAGTGATTCCCTTAGAAAACACCCACAGCCAAACCATCCACCTCAACCATCAAAACTTCCCCGGCCCCTTGATCATCCCAAAACAAGCATCAGATTCAAACATGACAAGGGTCAAAGAACATATGGCCTTAAGACAGTGATATGAGAGTTTGAACAATTACTGGAATGTACCTATCCAACTACCTCGTAATTAAAATTATCAGCTCTAATCTCTTAAATTCAAAGTCCTATTGTGCAAAGAAAAACAAATATCAAAATATTCAGTGCGTTTAGTGTGAGAGTGGTGTATGTTCAGTTGGGTTGCCTGCAGAGAGAAGAATGAGTGAAGTTGCCACTGTTGATCTAAGCCAGGGGTGGGCAAACTTTTCCGTGCAAGGGCCACATTCAGAAATTCACAATTTTAAAGGGTCGCATAGTATGTTAAGTAAAATAATTAATATTTTAAATAGCCAAAATAAAAGGTCTTTAAAGAAAAAAAAGCACATTTATTTGAAAAACAAAGTAACTCAGTAAGTAACAGAACAATGTCAATGAGAATGATGCATCTGACTGCAGTCATTTACCAGTTTGTTGAAATCAGGTGTCAAGTTGCTTGTGCTGATCCTTAACACTGACAGGAGCACAGCCTAGCCGAGTCAACGATAAAAACGCGCGTAGTGGGGTGGATGAGTGGGGCTGTCTCATTGGTCGGTTTAGTTGGGTGTGCGACCAATAGGAGTCCAGGTTACAAACAATAATAAGGCTTATTGTTTGGAACCTGGACTCCTATTCGTCGCACACCCAACTCAACCGACCAATGAGACAGCCCCACTCATCCACCCCACAACGCGCGTTTTTATGCGGCCCGCCAATGAGGTGCCCGGAATCATAACCTGCATTTTTGAAAAGCCGCCGGGGAAAAGCCGCTGAAGTAAATGCGCTTATTGAATAAGCGCATTTACTTCAGCGGCTTTTCCCCGGCGGCTTTTCAAAAATGCCGGTTATGATTACGGGCAACTCATTGGCGGGCCGCATAAAAACCTTTGTCGGGCCGCATGCGGCCCGCGGGCCGTAGTTTGCCCACCCCTGATCTAAGCTATACAGTAGAATAGTAAACAAAGGCAGCACGGTGGCACAGTGGTTAGCACTGGGTCTGTGGCACTGAGGACGGGGGTTCGAATCCTGGCTCTGGGTCACCGTCCGTGTGGAATTTGCACGATCTGCACGTGTCTGCGTGGATTTCACCCCCACAACCCAAAGGTGTGCAGGGAAGGTGGATTGGCCACACTAAATTGGCCCTTAATTGGAAAAAAAAATAATTGGGTACTCTAAATTTAAAAAAAAAGAATGGTAAACAAATCGGATTGTGGGGAATGGGATTTGACAATGTTATATCATGGTCTCATTAACAAGAAAATTTTCCTCTTACTGATCCAGTGCATTGTCCTGCCTGCCCTCTCTAATTGACCAGAGCCAGATGCCTTGATGTGTTCGAATGTATCTGCAAAAGATTTAAATTCCAATAGAAGTTAATCACAATCTTTTTTCCATTTCCATTCCACTGAAGTCTGTGATACAAAAGGGATGGAATTCATCAAATATATTTACAAAGAAAATATTGACTAAAAATACAAGTGCATCTCATTTAATAAATATGGGGCAATACCTTTCCCTTGGGGTGTCACGAAGTGAGTGGGTCGTCAGAGAAAAAGTAGCTTCTGACCTCCTAGTGATGCTCAAATTATGGTGAGATGCTTTAATTGGCTTGATTGGAGTGAAAGAAAGAAATGTTAAATGCTCCAGGAAAAAACAAGGTTGGTATGTGGGATAATCAGGAGGAGGAAGACCTTCACGAAAAATAGATCTGGATCCATCGACACCGCATAGCGAATACCCCCCTAAATACTCCCCTAAATTGGGCTATCAGGACCTCGGGCCTAGACATTGAAGAGTGGACACATCTGTGTCTGAATTAGCCACATGCAGATGTTTTAATGTCAAGCACAGAATCACTCCTCTCCAATCAACGTACAGCTTGTGGGCCGAATTCTCCCCTGACTAAAAGGCCGCTATCCCGGTGAGTGCAGGATGCATGTTTGCGGGTCTGGACTAGTTTCAGAGCGATCGCTTTGACAGCAGTTGTCAGATCTCTGCAGAATGTTGTTGACAGGATGCTAGAAACTAGGACACCCTGACCCCCTCCGGTAGGAGAAACACCCTGACCCCCGGGTGGGAGAAACACACTGACCCCCCCCCCCCCCGGGGGCAGGAGAAACACCCCAACCCCCCCCCCCCCCCCCCGTGGGAGAAACACCCTGACCCCCCCCCCCCCCCGGTAGGAGAAACACCCTGACCCCCGGGTGGGAGAAACACACTGAGCCCCCCCACCCCCCGGGGGCAGCAGAAACACCCCAAACCCCCCCCCCCCCGTAGGAGAAACACCCTGACCCCCCCGTAGGAGAAACACCCTGACCCCCCCCCCCCCCGGGTAGGAGAAACACCCTGACCCCCCCCCCCCCCCGTGGGAGAAACACCCTGACCCCCCGTAGGAGAAACACCCTGACCCCCCCCCCCGTAGGAGAAACACCCTGACCCCCCCCCCCCGTAGGAGAAACACCCTGACCCCCCCCCCCCGTAGGAGAAACACCCTGACCCCCCCGTAGGAGAAACACCCTGACCCCCCCCCCGTAGGAGAAACACCCTGACCCCCCCCGTAGGAGAAACACCCTGACCCCCCCCCCCGTAGGAGAAACACCCTGACCTCCCTCCCCCCCGAAGGAGAAACACCCTGACCCCCCCCCCGTACGAGAAACACCCCTGACCCCCCCCGTAGGAGAAACACCCTGACCCCCCCCCCCCGTAGGAGAAACACCCTGACCCCCCCCCCCCCGTAGGAGAAACACCCTGACCCCCCCGTAGGAGAAACACCCTGACCTCCCTCCCCCCGAAGGAGAAAAACCCCGACCCCCACCCCGTAGGAGAAACACCCTGACCCCCTCCCCGTAGGAGAAACACCCTGACCCCCCCCCCCCGTAGGAGAAACACCCTGACCCCCCCCCCGTAGGAGAAACACCCTGACCCCCCCCCCCCCCCCCGTAGGAGAAACACCCTGACCCCCCCCCCCCGTAGGAGAAACACCCTGACCCCCCCGTAGGAGAAACACCCTGACCTCCCTCCCCCCCGAAGGAGAAAAACCCCGACCCCCACCCCGTAGGAGAAACACCCTGACCCCCTCCCCGTAGGAGAAACACCCTGACCCCCTCCCCGTAGGAGAAACACCCTGACCCCCTCCCCGTAGGAGAAACACCCTGACCTCCCTCCCCCCCCGTAGGAGAAACACCCTGACCCCCCCCCCCTCCCTCCCCCGGGGGTAGGAGAAACACCCTGCCCCCCCCCTGTAGGAGAAACACCCTGACCCCCTCCCCGTAGGAGAAACACCCTGACCCCCCCCCCCCCGTAGGAGAAACACCCTGACCCCCCCCTCCCCTGGGGGTAGGAGAAACACCCTGACCCCCTCCCCGTAGGAGAAACACCCTGACCCCCTCCCCGTAGGAGAAACACCCTGACCCCCTCCCCGTAGGAGAAACACCCTGACCCCCTCCCCGTAGGAGAAACACCCTGACCCCCCCCCTCCCCCGGGGGTAGGAGAAACCCTGCCCCCCCCCCCCGGTAGGAGAAACACCCTGACCCCCCCCCCCCGTAGGAGAAACACCCTGACCCCCCCCCCCCCCCCCCCCCCCTCCCCCGGGGGTAGGAGAAACACCCTGACCCCCCGTAGGAGAAACACCCTGACCCCCCCTCTCCCCCCAGGAGAAACACCCTGACCCCCCCTCTCCCCCCAGGAGAAACACCCTGACCCCCCCCCCCCCCCCCCCCCATTCGAATACTTTCTATTTTTGTATTTAAGGATGATTCTTGAAAAGTAAAAGCCATTTAAATAAGTATTCGCGCAACTGACTCGCTTAAAGCATCGAGCTGGGGGCTGTACAAAAGTTGTTTACTCAGTTGCAGCTTGTAACGCAGAAGTTTCATTTTGAAAGGGTGCCTTTACAATGAGCCGATATTAAGTTACTTACGGTAGGGGGCTGCCAGGGGGATTCCAAACTGAAGACAAGCTGTAATGTAGAAATGGAACGAAATCAGAACTGCTGCACAGAAAAAAAACAATTTATTTCGAGACCAAGAGAATGGCAGAAAGAGAGAGAGAGAGAGAGGCTGTTTCACACTCTATAGCCCTGTGACTGGTCTCCGTCTTCACTTATACACCACCAGTGGACTGTGGCTGCAGCCATTGCTTTGCCAAGTTAGCAGTGACAGGACAGATAGAAATGACCGGGAGGCAGTTCTTGCACCGTGCTGGATGGACACATGAAATGCACCACCCAGGAGGGAGAGATTACACATTAAAATAGCTTTGTGCAAACTAATCTCCCCATTGCTAAAAAGAATGATGGAACAAGGTAATCATCACCCCTGCCTAAGGTCCAAATTGAGAGTAGTGGTTATGGTCTGAAATCGTTGAACTCAATGAAATAGTCCAAAATGTTATTAAGGTGTATAAATGAAAAATGAGGCACTGTTCCGCCAGTTTCTGTGGAGCTTCATTGTCAAGTAGGTCACTTTCATTCTGATCTCTCTGTCTTTGGCTCCTCTCCTGTCACAATGAAGCTCAACCGTTATAGGGGGAAAACACTCAAAAGACAAATACAGGATTGTTAAAAGGGAAAATATTTCTTCATGTCATCTGCTGTTGAATAGTACTGGCGTTGGAGTTAATACTCTCATTGGCCTTCTAGGAAAAACTAGCAAAGTAATATGTAAAACAAAGCAAAACTTAAATTACCTTGCTAGTTAAGGGCTAGTTCTCAGTCTAATAAAATATTCACTTTTTGCACCTTGGAACTGTTCATCCAGGGAATTTTGGAAAATTATAACAAACAAATCCACTATCTCCGTTGCCACTTCCTTTAAGACCCAAGGATTGAGGCCATCAGGCCCTGGGAACGTGTCTGCCTTCAATCCCAATAGTTTAGTACTTTTGCCCTATATTGATGATGATTGTTCTAAGCTCCTCCCTTTCTGTTACCTCTGCATTACCTGTTACTATTGGGATTTGGAGAATTGTGGAAAATTATTTTCATAGAATCCCGAAAGTGCAGGAGGCCATCCGGCCCATCAAGTCTGCACTGACCCTCTGAAAGAGTACTCTACCTCAACTTACTCACCCACCCTATCCCCGTAAACCCATCTAACCTTTTGACACTAAAGGGCAGTTTGGCATGTCCAATCCACGTAGCCTGCATGTCTTTGGACTGTGGGAGGAAACTTGAGCATCCGGTGGAAATCCACACAGACATGGGGAGAACGTGCAAACTCCACACAGTCACCCGAGGGCAGAATCGAACCTGGGTCCCTGCTGCTGTGAGGCAGCAATGCTAACCACTGTGCCACTGTGCCGCCCATTAAATTCCACAGCTGCCATGGTGGGATTTGAAGAAATAGTCTTTTCCCTCAAAAGTTACTCTGAGATGAGCTGGGTAGGCGAATTCGAACTGGACTCCGCTCTTAGATAGTGCAACCATGATTCCATTGAATGCGGCCCTTTTCTTTGATAATTCCGCATCCATATCCTGCTTAAACCTGATGGAGTAGCCTTCTGACTTAAAATCGCAGTGTTCCCTTGCCCTCCTTTTCTTTAAAGCAGTGGAACCTCACTATCATCCTATACAGTGGGCCTTCGGACGAGGCCTCGGCCTGAGTGTGCGATGGGTTCAGTCCAATTCTGGTGGGGATGTGAATCCATCCTCACTCACCATTTTGCAGAACATTCCCGAGAAATATTCCATGGGAATAGGGCCCTCAATCCTCACAATCCAGATATTTTGCCTCCTGGACCTGTTTCTGGTCATTCACCTTGCCTATCAGTGATCTATTCATTTTGGTCACAGAGGACAATTTGGATTCCTGCGCGGCAATCCGATCACTGTGGTCCGTTAAGGCCACCTCCATATTTTTGATTGTGGTTTCCTGGACTTCAATACTCTGAATCCTTTTCCCCAGAGCCGCTCGAATGGGGGCCAAAGCCTCTTCAATTGATCTTTTGAAGTACTTTCACCAAGGTACTAGAAAGAACCTCGGCCGTTAGTGGAGTGGACAGAGAAATAGAAACCGAATGCTCCATTTTACTTGCCGCTGAGCGCCGAGAGGCTTCAGACTCCATCGGCGGGTTTCCCAGCTTTCTTTTCTGTGATTTTTTGTGGGCATTTCTGTCATAAAAGATCTCAATTCCGATAACTGTATGAGCTTCGAAGAATAAACACCAAGAAAAGGTGCAAAACGTAGAGTTCT
Organism: Scyliorhinus canicula; assembly: GCF_902713615.1. NCBI lineage: Eukaryota > Metazoa > Chordata > Chondrichthyes > Carcharhiniformes > Scyliorhinidae > Scyliorhinus > Scyliorhinus canicula. The sequence continues at coordinate 47,618,285 of NC_052150.1, forward strand.
CCAAGGGGGAGCTACCTCGTGCGTGTCTTCCCTTTAAATTATGCCACCGGAAGTCCATTGATTTTATTTGGAATGTTTTGTGCATTCAGATACCAAGTTTGCTCTATTATCAAATTTCCCTATTCTTGTATAATTCCTTGGTGCAATGTGATGTTCACATGTTCTGTGCCTTCCTTTTATTTTCCGGTAACAATCAACCTCATCACTAACCTGTATCCCTACCTTCTCCTTTAACATTGATTTTCAAATTTTCCATTCAGCTGAATGCACCCCCCCCCCCCCCCCCACCCCCCCACTTCCCACCCCCAGATGCAGATGTACTACTACATTTAAACAGTGCTTTAGTAATGCTTTTCAGAATACAGGCATTTACTTAGAGCAGCAATTCGAGAATTATTTCAGATTGGGTTATGAGGATGGGTTATGGGGATAGGGTGGTAGTGAGGGCTTAGTTGTGTCGGTGCAGATTCGATGGGTTGAATGGCCCCCTTCTGTACTGTATGTTCTATGTTCTATTATAGACAGTGATGACATGCACCAAATAAACCAAACAGTAAGGATACACATTTTCTTCCCAAAAGTATACTTTATTTATAAACACATTGCGTAACAGTTTAATACAGAACATAGAACAGTACAGCACAGAACAGGCCCTTCGGCCCTCGATGTTGTGCCGAGCCATGATCACCCTACTCAAACCCACGTACCACCCTATACCCGTAACCCAACAACCCCCTTAACCTTACTTTTTAGGACACTACGGGCAATTTAGCATGGCCAATCCACCTAACCCGCACATCTTTGGACTGTGGGAGGAAACCGGAGCACCCGGAGGAAACCCACGCACACACGGGGAGGACGTGCAGACTCCGCACAGACAGTGACCCAGCCGGGAATCGAACCTGGGACCCTGGAGCTGTGAAGCATTTATGCTAACCACCATGCTACCGTGCTGCCCTAGTTTAGATTCGACTCAGACGTCCGGTGGCGGCTATGAAGGAGTAAGTCACACATTTGGTGGCTCCCGCTCTGGTCGGACATTTGGACCTTTCCCGATTTTCTACCGGACTTGAATTGTAAAATGGATGTCAGTGGCAATTGTTTACTGAATTCCCACTTCGGTGCATGGGGAGAAGGACTAGAAGTGTTCGTAAGGGCAGAAACAAAAAGATAGGGAAGGCTTGGGCTGTAGCTGCAACAGAAGACAGCATGATGGAGGTTCGGACCTCTGGCTTGTTGACCTTGCAGTCTATGGAGCAGCTGATGCACGTCATTCAGGAAGGCCTTGCTACGCAGGAACGGGACTGCTTGGACCCGATAAAAGAGTTGATTGAGCGGTTGGAGGATAGATTGGACGCCAAGGCTCGGGCCATCCAGAAGGTGGAGAAGGCACTGGCTGAGCAGGAGGAACATCAGACTGCAGTGGAGCTGGAGGTGGGGATGCTGGGGGACTAGCAGAAGAAGCTCCTGGAGAAGGTGGAGGACCTAGAAAATAGGTCCCGCCGACAGAACCTAAGAATCGTCGGGGTCCCGCAGGGGCCCGAAGGAATGGATGGTGGGGCATACATCACAGACATGTTTGTGAAGCTGCTGGGGGATGGGGCATTCTCCCAGCCCTTAGAGGTGGATAGGGTTCACAGAGCACTCGCAAGGAAGCCCCGAATGGGAGACCCCGAGGGCAATGGTGGTGAGATTCCACAGGTTCTCGGATAAGGAGCGCATTCTACAGTGGGCCAAGCAGACACAGAGCTGTAAGTGGGACAATAGCATCCTGTGGGTTTACCAGGACCTGAGTGTAGAGGTGGCCAGGAGGAGTGCAGGCTTCAACCAGATCAGGTCGATCTTTTTTAAGAAAAAGGTGAAGTTTGGACTGTTATACCCAGCCCGTCTGTGGGTCACGCGTGAGGATCAGCACATCTACTTTGGGTTGCATGAGGACGCGTTGGACTTTGCAAAAAAGAAATGGCTGGTGATGGATTGAGAACTTTGTAACTTTGCTGCAACATTCATGTTCTTGTATTTTCTTTTTGTTTCTCGGTTTTTGTAAAAAGATTCCCGTTTTGAGTTTCATGGAATTTGTTTGTGATGCCGTTTGAATTGATTTGTAACCAGCGGTAGAGCTGAGCGCGTTAAGGTTTTCAGTTGCACTGTTGGGGTTGGAAGGGTGCTTGTTTTAATCTTGGTGTTTTTCTGTTGGGCAATTGTGTGGGGATTGTTTGATGTTGGAGTTTGTATGAGCGGGGGGGGGGAGGACACAATAGGTGGGAGACTATCTGGCACCAGGGATGGGTGAACTAGCTCCCGGAAGTGCAGTGGGGAGGGAGGGATCCATGGAGGTATGAGCAGCCGAGGGTGAAGGAGTTCTCCTTCTACTCACACGTGCATAAAGTGTGTTCCCGGATTGATTTCTGTATTTTGAGCAGGGCCTTGCTGGCTTGGGTGGTGGAGACGGGGTATTCGGCAATTACAGTCTCAGACTATGCTCCACACTGGGTTGACCTGCAGGCTAGTAAAGGCAGTAACCAGCGCCCGCACTGGAGGTTGGATGTGGGATTTATGGCGGATGAAGGGGTGTGCGAGCGGCTGAGGAAATGCATTCAGAACTAACTGCAGGTCAATGACACGGGGGAAATTTCAGCAGCAGTGGTGTGGGAAGCATTGAAGGCGATGGTCAGAGGTGAGTTGATCTCGATACGGGCCCATAGGGAGAAGGTGGACGGAGACAGACCGACTGGTAAAGGAGGTACGACAGATTGATTGCTGGTATGCGGAGACCCCAGAGGCAGGGCTTTTCAGGGAACGGCAGAGGTTACAGGCGGAGTTTGGCTTCCTGACCACTGGGAGGGCGGTGGAGTAGCTGAGAAAGGCGGGGGGGGGGGATCTATGAGTATGGAGAAAAGGCCAGCAGAATGCTTGCACAGCAGCTTAGGAAAAGAGAGGCAGCTAGGGAGATAGGGAAAGTAAAGGAGGGAGCTGGGAACCTGGTTGGAGATTCATTAGGGATGAATAAGGCGTTTAGGGATTTCTACAGTAGTCTGTACAGGTCAGAACCCCCTACGGGGCCGGAGGGGATGAGGCACTTCTTGGAGGGGCTGAATTTCCCAAAGGTGGACGGGGAGCTGGTAGAAGGGCTGGGGGCCCCAATCGGGCTGGAGGAGATAGTGGAGGGCTTGAAGGCCATGGAGGCGGGTAAGGCCGTGGGTCCGAACGGGTACCCAGTGGAGTTTTATAAAAAGTTCTCGGGGATATTGGGGCCGGTGTTGTTGAGGATGTTCAATGAGGCAAGGGAAAGAGGGGTGTTCCCCCGATGACGTCACAAGCAATGATTTAGCTGATTCTTAAGCGGGACAAGAACCCGGAGCTGTGTGGGTCCTACAGGCCGATCTCCCTGTTGAATGCCATGTTGCTGGCCAAAATCTTGTCCTCCAGGATCGAGAATTGTGTTCTGGGCCTTATTGGGGAGGACAAGACGGGGTTTGTTAAGGGCAGGCAGTTGGTGGCCAATGTAAGAAGGCTGTTAAATGTGATCATGATGCCCCCGGCAGGTAGGGAGGTGGATGTAATGATCGCAATGGATGCAGAAAAGGATTTTGATCGGGAAGAATGGGACTATCTGTGGGAGATACTGGAACGGTTCGGATTCGGGCATGGCTTTATTGACTGGGTCAGGTTACTGTATCAGGCTCCTGTGGCAAGTGTACGGACAGATAGGACAATATCGGACTATTTTAGACTGTACCGGCAGAGGGCAGTAGAGCGGAGCTGCTGATTGGCTGTTGCGGGGAAAATTTGCATCAGTGCATTGCGGTCACTGCATCTAGAACGTGTACCTGGGCAAGACACCCTCCGTGTTCAAGTGAAGGCAAGCATCCAGCAGAGGTCAGTAGAGCATAGCTGCTGATTGGCTGTTGCGGGGAAAATTTGCATCAGTGCATTGCGGTCACTGCATCCAGAACGTGTACCTGGGCAAGACACCCTCTGTGTTCAAGTGAAGGCAAGCATCCAGCAGAGGTCAGTAGAGCGGAACTGCTGATTGGCTGTTTTGGGGAAAATTTGCATCAGTGCATTGTGTCACTGTATCTTGAAGGTGGTTTGTGGAGGAGCTGTTGGCATGTGACAGTTAAACCCCAAACAATTCTTCAGTGTTTCCCTCCCTACCTCCTCCTCTAACCAAAATCACTGCAAAGATCCCAGCTGAGTAAAGATAAAGAGGGAGACTCGAGGGCAGGTAGAAGTAGAAAGAAGTTGAACCGTGATATCACAGCCTACAGCTAAGTGATTGGCTGGTGACTGGTAAGCAGTTTTTCTTTTCCCTGAAGTGTTCTTGTGAGAGGCGCAGTGGTTGCTGAGTGAATGCTTGCTGAGAAGGGGAGTAAATTTTAAAAAAACTTACAGTTGGGAGTTTCCAGCTGAATCCAGTCGGAGTGAGGACAGAGTGACTGCTGGGTAAGTAGTAAAGATTTAAATTGTTTGCGCAGGCCCATAACAGCTGATTGCTGTTCTCGTGTGGGGCACAGTGGTTGCTGGTTAAGTGTTTTATTTTTACCTGTATTTAAGTTGGGCAGTTCCTAAAACCTAGACACTACACTTGTAGTGTCCCCCACCCTTCCACCTCCTTTAACCTGAGGGGTAGAGTGAATAACAGGTAAGCTCTTTCTTTCTTTTTCTTTTTATATATAGAGGGAATGGCAGGGAAGGCAGTGCAATGTTCTTCCTGTGGGAAGTGCACCCATCTCCAGCTCCTCAGAAACCGCGTTAGGGAACTGGAGCTGGATGAACTTCGGACCATTCGGGAAGCAGAGGTGGTGATAGATAGTAGCTTCAGGAATGTAGTTACTCCGAAGAATCAAGATAGATGGGTGACGGTGAGAGGGGCTAGGAGGAAGCAGTCAGTGCAGGGATCCTCTGTGGCCGTTCCCCTCAGTAACAAGTATACCATTTTGGATACTGTTGAGGGGGACGACCTACCAGGGGTAAGCCACGGTGAACGGATCTCCAGCACTGAGTCCATCCCTGTGGCTCAGAAGGGAAGGAGGGAGAGCAGGAGAGCAATAGTTATTGGGGACTTGATAGTTAGAGGGACAGATAGACGGTTCTGTGGCAGCGAAAGAGACTCACGGATGGTATGTTGCCCCCCGGGTGGCAGGGTCCGTGACATCTCGGACTGCGTTTTCAGAATCCTTAAGGGGAAGGGGGAACAGTCACAAGTCGTGGTACACATCGGTACCAACAACATAGGTAATAAAGGGACGGGGATTTAAAACAGGAATTTTGGGAGCTTGGGTGGAAGCTGAGAGCCAGGACAAACCATGTTGTCATCTCTGGTTTGTTGCCGGTGCCACGTGCTAGTGAGATGAGGAATAGGGAGAGTGTGCAGATAAACACGTGGTTGCAGGAATGGTGTAGGAGGGAAGGTTTCAGGTACGTGGATCATTGGAGCACATTCTGGGGAAGGTGGGACCTGTACAGGCAGGACGGTTTGCACCTGAACCAGAGGGGCACCAATATCCTGGGAGGGAAATTTGCTACGGCTCTTCGGGGGGGTTTAAACTAATTTGTTAGGGGGCTGGGAAAACGAGCTGTAGTCCAGAAGCCAGTGTTGAGAGTAGTAAGGTACTGAGGAGGGTATCAAGGTCGCAGGAGTGTACCGGCAGACAGAAAGGTGGGTTGAAGTGTGTCTACTTCAATGCAAGGAGCATCCGGAATAAGGTACGTGAACTTGGAACGTGGATTGGTACTTGGGACTACGATGTTGTGGCCATTATGGAGACATGGTTAGAACAGGGACAGGAATGGTTGTTGGAAGTTCCGGGGTATAGATGTTTCAGTAAGAGTAGGGAAGGTGGTAAAAGAGGTGGAGGAGTAGCATTGTTAATCAAGGATAGTTTAACGGCTGCAGAATGGCAGTTCGAAGGGGATCTGCCTACTGAGGTAATATGGTCCAAAGTTAGAAATAGGATAGGAGCGGTCACATTGTTAGGAGTTTTCTACAGGCCCCCAAATAGTAATAGAGATGTGGAGGAAGAAATTGCAAAACAGATTATGGATAGGTGTGGAAGTCTCGGTAGTTGTCATGGGTGACTTTAACTTTCCAAATATTGATTGGAACCTCTTTAGGTCGAACAGTTCGGATGGGGCAATTTTTGTACAGGTGTGTGCAGGAGGGTTTCCTGAAACAATATGTGGATAGGCCGACAAGAGGAGGGGCCACATTGGATTTGGTACTGGGTAATGAACCGGGCCAAGTGTTAGATTTGTTTGTGGGAGAGCACTTTGGAGATAGTGACCACAATTCGGTGTCTTTCACTATTGCAATGGAGTGGGATAGGGCCATACGGCAGGGCAAAGTTTATAATTGGGGGAGGGGTAATTATGATGTGATTAGGCAAGAATTAGGGAGCTAGGATGGGAACAGAAACTGTCAGGGAAAGGCACGAATGAAAAGTGGAGCTTGTTCAAGGAACAAATACTGCGTGTCCATAAGACCATAAGACATAGGAGTGGAAGTAAGGCCATTCGGCCCATCGAGTCCACTCCGCCATTCAATCATGGCTGATGGGCATTTCAACTCCACCTACCAGCATTCTCCCCGTAGCCCTTAATTCCTCGCGACATCAAGAATTTATCTATCTCTGCCTTGAAGCCATTTAGCGTCCCGGCCTCCACTGAACTCCGCGGCAATGAATTCCACAGGCCCACCACTCTCTGGCTGAAGAAATGCCTCCGCATTTCTGTTCTGAATTTACCCCCTCTAATTCTAAGGTGTGCCCACGGGTCCTCGTCTCCTCGCCTAACGGAAACAGTTTCTTTGCGTCCACCCTTTCTAAGCCATGCATTATCTTGTAAGTTTCTATTAGATCTCCCCTTAACCTTCTAAACTACAATGAATACAATCCCAGGGTCCTCAGCCGTTCATCATATGTTAGACCCGCCTTTCCAGGGATCATCCGTGTGAATCTCCGCTGGACACGCTCCAGTGCCAGTATGTCCTTCCTGAGATGTGGGGCCCAAAACTGGACACAGTACTCCAAATGGGGCCTAACCAGAGCCTTATAAAGGCTCAGTAGCACATCGCTGCTTTTATATTCCAACCCTCTTGAGATAAATGACAACATTGCATTCGCTTTCTTAATCACAGATTCAACCTGCATGTTTACCTTTAGGGAATCCTCAACTAGCACTCCCAGATCCCTTTGTACTTTGGCATTATGAATTTTCTCACCGTTTAGAAAGTAGTCTATGCTTGGATTCTTTTTTCCAAAGTGCAAGACCTCACATTTTCTCACGTTGAATTGCATCAGCCATTTCCTGCACCACTCTCCCAAACTGTCTAGATCCTTCTGCAGCCTCCGCACTTCCTCAGCACTACCTGCCTGACCACCTAACTTTGTATCATCAGCAAACTTCGCTAGAATGCCCCCAGTCCCTTCATCCAGATCATTAATATATATGGTGAACAGCTGCGGCCCCAACACTGAACCCTGTGGGACACCGCTGGTCACCGGCTGCCATTCCGAAAAAGAACCTTTTATCCCAACTCTCTGCCTTCTGTCAGACAGCCAATCCTCAACCCATGCCAGTAGCTCACCTCGAACACCATGGGCCCTCACCTTACTCAGCAGCCTCCTGTGTGGCACCTTATCAAAGGCCTTTTGGAAATCCAGATAGACCACATCCACTGGGTTTCCCTGGTCTAACCTACTTGTCACCTCCTCAAAGAATTCTAACAGGTTCGTCAGGCACGACCTCCCCTTACTAAATCCATGTTGACTTGTTCTAATCCGACCCTGCTCTTCCAAGAATTTAGAAATCTCATCCTTAACGATCGATTCTAGAATTTTACCAACAACCGAGGTTAGGCTAATTGGCCTATAATTTTCCATCTTTTGTCTTGATCCTTTCTTGAACAAGGTGGTTACAACAGCGATCTTCCAATCGTTCGGGACTTTCCCTGACTCCAGTGATTTTTGAAAGATCTCAACCAACGCTTCCGCTATTTCTTCAGCCACCTCCCTCAGAACTCTAGGGTGTAGCCCATCGGGGCCAGGAGATTTGTCAATTTTAAGACCTTTGGGAGGCAAGGGATGAGATTGCAGAGCCATTGGCTTTGATCTTTGGGTCCTCATTGTCCACGGGGATAGTGCCAGAGGACTGGAGAGTGGCGAATGTTGTTCCTCTGTTCAAGAAAGGGAATAGGAATGACCCTGGTAATTATAGGCCAGTTAGTCTTACTTCGGTGGTCGGTAAGTTAATGGAAAAGGTCCTGAAGGATAGGATTTCTGACCATTTGGAAAGATGCAGCTTAATCCGGGATAGTCAACACGGATTCGTGAAGGGTAAGTCTTGCCTCACAAATTTGATTGAAATCTTTGAGGAGGTAACTAAGCGTGTAGATGAAGGTAGAGCAGTTGATATCGTATACATGGATTTTAGTAAGGCGTTTGATAAGGTTCCCCATGGTCGGGTCATGAAGAAAGTAAGGAGGTGTGGGATAGAGGGAAATTTGGCCAATTGGATAAGTAACTGGCTATCACATAGAAGACAGAGGGTGGTGGTGGATGGAAAATTTTCAGACTGGGGGCCAGTTATCAGCTGTATACCACAGGGATCAGTACTGGGTCCTCTGCTATTTGTGATTTTTATCAATGACTTGGAGGAAGGGGCTGAAGGGTAGGTCAGTAAATTTGCTGATGACATCAAGATTGGTGGAGTAGTGGATGAGGTGGGAGGGCTGTTGTAGGCTGCAAAGAGACATTGATAGGATGCAGGGCTGGGCCGAAAAATGGCAGATAGAGTTTAACCCTGATAAGTGTGAGGTGATTCATTTTAGTAGAAAAAATGTGAATGCGGATTACATGGTCAACGGCAGGGTTCTGCGGAATGTGGAAGAACCGAGAGATCTTGGAGTTCACATCCACAGATCTCTGAAAGTAGCCACTCAAGTGGATGGAGCCGTGAAGAAGGCTTACAGTGTGTTAGCGTTTATTAACAGGGGACTTAAGTTTAAGAGCCGCGGGGTTATGCTGCAACTGTACATGACACTGGTGAGACCACATTTGGAGTATTGTGTGCAGTTCTGCTCACCTCATTACAGGAAGGATGTGGAAGCATTGGAAAGGGTGCAAAGGAGGTTTACCAGGATGCCTGGTTTGCAGGATAGGTCTTATGAGGAAAGGTTGAAGGAGCTCGGGCTTTTCTCTTCTGGAGCGGAGGAGGATGAGAGGCGACTTAATAGAGGTTTATAAGATGATGAGGGGGATAGATAGAGTGGACGTTCAGAGACTATTTCCTAGGCATCCAAGTGGCGCGGGAATGGGACCGGCTGCATAAATTGAATCTGGCCCGGCTAGTGGACCAAATGAAGGACGATTTTCGGAGATGGGACGCGCTTCTGTTGTCTCTGGCTGGGTGGGTGCAAACAGTGAAGATGACGGTCCTCCCGAGATTCCTATTTGTATTTCAGTGTCACCCCATCTTTATTCCGCGGTCCGTTTTTAAGCGGGTCAAGAGAGCGATCACGGGCTTCGTCTAGGCAGGCAAGATCCCGCGTGTAAGGAAGGTAATGCTTGAGCAGAGTCGGGGAAAAGGCGGGTTGGCGCTGCCAAATTTTAGCAAGTATTACTGGGCGGCTAATATAGCCATGATCAGGAAGTGGGTGGTGGAGGAGAGGTCGGCATGGGTGTGTATGGAGGCGGCTTCATGTAAGGGCACCAGTTTGGGGGCGTTGGTAACTGTGCCTCTGCCGTTCCCGCCGGCGCAGTACTCCACCAGTCCTGTGGTGGTGGTGGCCCTGAGAGTTTGGGGCCAGTGGAGGCGGCATGTGGGAGCAGTGGGAGCATCGGTCTGGGCCTCAATCTGTGATAATCACCGGTTTGCCCCGGGTAGTATGGACGGGGGTTCCGGGTATGGCGGAGAGCACGGATTGAGAGGGTGTGGGATATGTTCCTATAGGGGAGCTTTCCGATTATGAGGGCGTTGGAGGAAAGGTTTGGGTTGGCGAGGGGAAATAAATTCAGGTATCTGTAGGTGTGGGACTTCCTTCGTAAACAGGTGTCAACCTTCCCCCTCCTACTGCTAAGGGGGATTCAGGACAGGGTAGTTTCTGGAGGGTGGGAAGGAGAAGGGAGCGTCTCGGACATTTATAAGGAGCTTATGGTGGCTGTGGAGATGCAGATCGAGGAGCTGAAGCGCAAGTGGGAGGAAGAGCTGGGAGGTGAGATAGAGGATGGTCTATGGGCGGACGCATTGAGTAGAGTCAACGCGTCTGCAACATGTGCTAGGCTCAGCCTGATACAATTCAAGGTCGTTCATCGGGCTCACATGACAGTGGCCCAGATGAGCAGATTCTTTGGGGTGGAGGACAGGTGCGCAAAATGTGCGGGAGGACCAGTGAACCATGCCCACATGTTTTGGACATGTCCGAAGCTTAGGGGATTTTGGCAGGGGTTTGCGGACGTCATGTCCACGGTGTTAAAAACAAGAGTGGCGCTGGGTCCAGAGGTGGCGATTTTCGGGGTGTCGGAAGACCCGGGAATCCAGGAGAAGAAAGAGGCAGATGTTCTGGCCTTTGCTTCACTGGTAGCCCGGAGACGGATACTATTAGCATGGAATGACTCAAATCCCACGATTCCCGATTGTCTCCCCCCCCCCCCCTCCCCACCAACCCAAACGCAGTATAGGACGGTCCCTCCCCCCACCACCACCACCAACACCCAAGCCAGGCAACCCCGGCCTAATCGCAGGTGCGCAAAAAATGCCACCGGGAAACCTTGGCAGTGTCAGGCTGACACCAGGTTGCATTGCCAAAGTGCCAGGCTGGCACTGCCAGGGTATTTATCTGGAACTTCCTGTGCCAAGGCACCACCCTGCCCATAGGGAATGCTGCTGGAGCTTCCGATCCCCTTGGAGACCCCCATGAGTGCCGTTTGATCTGGTCCCTGTTTGGGACCAGTGCTAAATAGTGCTTGCCCGCGGTCTCTGAGGCGAGGGGGTTGAATCCCAGAGCCTCAGGTATCTCGGGTATCTGCATATATTAGAGTGAGGTTAGCTATCTTGCTCTAATATGCAGATTTGCCAAAATGTGAGGAGTAGGATTCACATCGCAACATCTCACAAGATTGTTGAATCTCGCGAGGCGTTGCAAGCTGGTTAGACCGCGGGGGTGGGGTTTCCCGGCTTTCACTGGCCACCCTGTGCATGGCGATCATGCTCATTATTTCAACATAGTGTAAAAGTTAAGCAAGTCAAACTGGCAGCTTTTCCAAGAATACAAGGACCAAGCCAACAAACGATTCAGGGAAACATAAAATGCTGGAAATGCTCAGCAGGCCAAGGAAGCATTATAGTGGCATTTACTCACTGCACAGCCCAAATACACAAATGCTCAGCAGGCCAAGGAAGCATTATAGTGGCATTTACTCACTGCACAGCCCAAATGAGTACACAAAAGTTGTCGCCCCAAAAAGGAGAGACAACAGGAACATACGGCAGAGTAGAAATGAACAACTGGTTTCTTACGGTATACACTAAATCATGAAAAGTACACCTCGCCCCGAAGGGCCAGCCTCCCTGACCTGCACCCAGGTCAGGGTTTTATACATAGTCGTTTCACCCCACCCCCAATTACCAGGGGAGCTCATACTGTGCTGTGTAAGGGGGAAATCGAATGGAGCGCAGTCCTTGGCCCCATAACGAAAGTATCACAGCAGTAGTTAACTTTCCACTTCCTAACTTTAAGTAAATGAGACTCACGGCTGTAAATCATGGCAGCCGAGCTAGAAATCAATGACAAGGCGTGCGAGTATTTGGGGGCTATGGGAGTGGACATCTTGTCAGTTACTCGTGTGGAACTAATAACCGCTAATTTCTACAAAGCAGGTGTATTACCTTTTCTCTTCGCCCCTTTGTGTTTTTCTCCCTTTTCCACAAGAGAGATTATTTGGATTGAATTTGTTTGGATTGGATTTGTTTATTGTCACGTGTACCGAGGTACAGTGAAAAGTATTTTTCTGCAAGCAGCTCAAATAGATTATTTAGTACATGAAAATAAAATTAAATTAAAAGAAAATACATAATAGGGCAACACAAGGTACACAATGTAACTGTATAGACACCGGCATTGGGTGAAGCATACAGGAGTGTAGTCAGGTCAGTCCATAAGAGGATCGTTTTGGAGTCTGGTAACAGTGGGGATAAGCTGTTTTTGGATCTGTTAGTGCGTGCTCTCAGACTTCAGATCTCCTGCCTGATGGAAGAAATTGGAAGAGTGAGTATGCCAGGTGGGAGGGGTCTTTGATGATGCTGCCCGCTTTCCCCAGGCAGCGTTAGGTGTAGACAGAGCCAATGGATGGGAGGCAGATCCGTGTGATGGACTGGGCTGTGTTCACGACTCTGAGGTATGTTGCGGTCTTGGGCCGAGCAGTTGCCATACCATGCAGTCCCCTAGTTCTATTAGGAACAGAGGGTGATATGTGCTTAGAGGGACCAGGCAATATTTGGTGAGTACTTTGTATTGGTGTTTAATAATGAAGGGGAAATAGACAAAATATGGGTCGAAGCTGAGATGGTTGAAGTAATGGATGGGATGAAAATTGATACATGGGATGTACTGGAATGTTTGACTATACTTGGAGTGGATAGATTACCTGGTCTGGATGACTTGTATCCCAGCTTGCTAACGGAAGTGGGGGTGAAGATGGCAGGCGGGCTAGCCATTATCTTTTAATCTTCCCTCGACGCAGCGGAGGTACCACAGGATTGGGGTGGCAAATATGACAACATTATTCAAAAAAAGGTGTAAGAAGCTTTGCGGAGTCTGCACATCCTCCCCGTGTGTGCGTGGTCGGTATTTATACAGTAAATGTGCAGCATTGATTATGTTATGTCTGCCCATCAAATGGGCATTTGCAGCCCCCACTTTCTCGTGAGAATGTATGAAGCTATTGCCAAGTCAAGGACTGGGAGTATACATCAATGAGGTTCTCCAAAATATAATAAATTGTCCAGAAGCAGGATGGTATGTTTAGAGGTGATTTCAAAGCATTTGCCCTCATAAGTACGGAGGTGTGAGGCGAGTTAAGGGTACCTACAATCTTGCAATGTCGGTAAAATTCTTGATGGCTCAAAAGAGACGAGGATGTGTTGCTTGTGGGCTCAAGACTTTTCAATGCCAGTGATGCACAGGCAACAGGTTGTGGTTGGCAGTGGATCTCTTGGCATAACACTGCAGCAAAACTTTGGCTGGTGCCAGTCACTTCCATGTGGAATGACATGTCTGTTTGTGGGGCAGGCTTGCATTGCCCTCATTTTAAGTTGTTATACTGTCTCTGTTGCTGAACAATGTTGACTTTAAGGAGATTTTCTGTAATCTGTGATCAGTCTCCATGAATTGAAAGGTTTAATTACTGATCATATCGGAGGACTCTTTTCCCTGGAGCGTAGAAGGCTTAGGGGTGATCTTATAGTGGTCCATAAAATAATGAGTTGCATAGATAAGGTAGATAGCCAACATCTTTTCCCAAAGGTAGAGGAGTCTAGAACTAGAGGGCATAGGTTTAAGGTGAAAGGGGGCGAGATACAAAAGAGACCAGAGGGGAAATTTCTTCACACAGAGGGTGGTGAGCATCTGGAACGGGCTGCTAGAGACAGTGGTAGAGGCAGTTAGACAGTTACTTGGGCAGGGTGGGTATAGAGGGATAGGGGCCAAATGCGGGCAAGTGGGACTAGCTTAGTGATAGAAACTGGGCGGCATGGACAAGCTGGGCCGACGGGCCTGTTTTCCATGCTGTAAACATCTATGATTCTATGAGTTGGCCTGAACTTTCTCCTAATTATTACAAATTCAAAGGAACCTCTATGGTGGCCTTCATCGAAACCTACACTCCGTGAGGGAGTCCTGTTTAGTACTCTACTCCTGCTAACTGGCTACAATCATATTTGGGATTAGTAAACCCTTTGGTATATTTTTGAATTTTGCACACTGCTTCATCTCCATGGATTGGCAACTTCAAATTTTCAGCTTTCTAAATAGAACTTAAAACCTTTACATCTGATCATTCAACATGTCTTCCCCATGCAACATGTGGATGTGGTAATCCATCGATATCATCAATGAACAGCCCATAGCCATACATTTTAATATCTAGGTAACATAGTCAAGCTTTGAGTGTGTATTGCTCACTGCATGAGTTCAGGGTTGTGAGGTACATATGGTGGTGAATAAATCCCGCCTGTGATCTCTATGCCAACAGGTACAACCAGTCAGTCAGCCTATGCCATCACAATTGCCCCAACTGCAAGTGCATGTTGGCCTTGTACCTTTGTGCTGAATCTGACTGAAAGGTTATTGGTTGCCACAGTGACCCTTCTAAAATTCTGCATTTTCAGAAAAGCTTCTAATCATCCATTCTATTGTCACAAACAAATCTCATCAATTTTTCGACCATCTCCACCTAAAGGAGCTTGCCAAGACGTGGATCTGATTTGGACAAGTTTTTGCCAGTTGGCTCACACTTCATTTGGGTAGCTTGTCGTCATGTGTGAAATGGTGAGCGTTGAGAAGTTGGAGCCATTACAGCCAAGCTAGATTCTGCCCTCACCCCCAACATCTGCTTTGCAGCTGGGGATCACTAGGTAAAGGTCAGTAGGAACCCAAATCAGTTCCTTAAATCACCCTTGCCATCATCACTGCTATCCTAAACAAAAACAACCTTGTGCCCTCTGTTCATGCAAACTGCTCCGTCATCTCCCTTTGCTCTCCAATGTCCTTGAACACACTATCATCTCCCAAATCCTTGCGCATCTTTCCCATCACTTCATGCTCCACCCTTGCCACAGCACTGAAACAGCCCTGATCAATGTCACAAATTACATCCAATGTGATAGTCACCACAGTAAATTATCCTTGCTCATATTTCCCAACCTACCTGCAATCTTTGACACAGTTAATCAGACCATCCGCAGTGACTGACAGAGGTGGGAAGGAAGGAAGCAAAAGTGGGAAGAAAGAGAGAGCAGTGTCCGAGCGCGGAGGGTATAAAGGAGCAAAAGCAGATAGAGAAAGAGAGGGAATTGTGACCAAGAAATGGGGATGAAAGGAAGTGGGTTTGTTCCGAAACAGAAGGAATCAAAAGGTGAAGACAGAGTGATATCACAATCAATGCAGAGGGAACATCAGAGAAGACGAGGGGCGCGATTCTCCGCTCTTACGCCGGTTCGGAGAATAGCGGGCCGTGCCGATTTTCACGGCGACGCCGGTCCGATGCCCTCCCGCTATTCTCCGAACCCCGCACAAACTTCACGTTGGCATTCCCGGCAAAGGCCTCGACAGACCCCCCGACACGACCAGAAGCCCGACTTTATGTCCCCCCGCTATTCTCTGGCCCAGATGGGCCGAAGTCCCGATGTAATCACACAATGTTTTCACGCTGGCCAACACACCTGCTTTTCAAGTTCGTCAACCAGTCGTGCCGGCTGACGAGAGCATTGAGGAGGTGAGCTCACCGCTCAGCACACAGCTCAGCGCACTGCTGGAATCTGGCCACAATGGGGAAGGCATCCCCGAGAATGGGAGGGAGTTCAGAGCAGGGGGGGTGTGGGAGACTGAATGGGGGAGTGGGAGACTGAGGGGGGTGTGGCGCTAACAATTATACTCAAAGCCGAGAGACTAGTACAATAGAGGCTTTATTGCTGTACGATGTTGTCCCTCCATCCGCAACTGTAGACTGAGGGTCTGAGCAGCTCTCATACATTTATACATAAGCTCCCTGTGGGCGGAGCTAGCCGGCAGGGGCTGACCGGAGGAACCTGTATTACAGGTACAGGCATACATCCCCCTACTGCAGTACACATAACTACAGTGGTTATCTCACCACATTCACCCCCTGTAAAAATGAGTCCGGCGGGGGTGACATGTAACTCTAATACAAAGGATGCTATTTACAAGAGTCTCCAACAAGGAAAATCAAGAGTCCATCCGGTTAGCAGGTTACAGGTTGAGCCGAATCGGTGGTCGGACGTTCCGCTGTGAGCGGCGTAGCTGTGGTGGTGACGTCGGCACAGGCGGTGATGGCCCCGATGGTGCAGGTGCTGGCGGTGTTGGTGCTGGCTGCTGGCGGGATGACTCCGAGAGCAAGCCGAAATCTTCCATGTCCTCCAGGGTGGGCAGGGGGATGAGGGATGGACCTGATGGGGACGAATAGGGGGGCGCTGGGGTTGGCGCAGGAAGGGGTGTGGGCATGGGATCGCACCTGAGGGAGCCAGGTCCCGGAGCGAGACTGTGTCCTGGCGGCCGTCGGGGAACTCCACGTAGGCATACTGAGGGTTGGCGTGGAGAAGGCGTACTTTGTCCACCAGGGGTTCCGCCTTGTGGTGCCGTACATGCCTACGGAGAAGGACTGGGCCCGGAGTCGTGAGCCAAGTCGGGAGCGACACTCCGGATGTGGACTTCCTAGGGAAGGCAAAAACACGTTCATGGGGTGTACTGTTAGTTGTGGTGCACAGTAGCGACCGAATGGAATGGAGCGCGTCAGGGAGGACCTGCTGCCAGCGAGCGGCTGGGAGGTTCCTGGACCGTGGGGCCAGCTGGACGGCCCTCCATACCGTCCCGTTCTCCCTCTCTACCTGCCCGTTTCCCCGGGGGTTGTAGCTGGTCGTCCTGCTGGAGGCGATACCCCTGCTGAGCAGGAACTGACGCAGCTCATCGCTCATGAATGAGGATCCCCTGTCACTGTGGATATAGTCGGGGAAACCGAACAGGGCGAAAATGGAATCCAGGGCCTTGATGACGGTGGCAGACGTCATATCTGGGCATGGGATGGCAAAGGGGAACCTAGAAAATTCATCGACCACACTAAGGATGTAGGTGTTGCGGTCGGTAGAGGGAAGGGGCCCTTTGAAGTCCACGCTGAGGCGTTCAAAGGGGCGGGATGCTTTCACCAGGCGCGCGCGATCTGGCCGGTAGAAGTGTGGCTTGCACTCCGCACAGATCTGGCAGTCTCTGGTGACTGTCCGTACTTCCTCGACGGAGTAGGGCAGATTGCGGGCTTTGATCAGATGGTACAAGCGGGTGACCCCCGGATGGCAAAGGCACGGAGCTGGTTCACTTGTGCACTGGCACATGTACCTCGGGAGAGGGCGTCTGGGGGCTCGTTGAGCTTGCCGGGGCGATACAAGATCTCGTAGTTAAAGGTGGAGAGCTCGATTCTCCACCGCAAGATTTTGTCATTCTTGATCTTGCCCCGCTGCGTGTTGTTGAACATGAAGGCTACCGACCGTTGGTCAGTGAGGAGAGTGAATCTCCTGCCGGCCAGGTAATGCCTCCAGTGCCGCACCGCTTCAACGATTGCCTGGGCTTCCTTTTCGACAGAGGAATGCCGAATTTCGGAGGCGTGGAGGGTGCGTGAAAAGAATGCCACGGGTCTGCCGGCCTGATTCAGCGTGGCGGCAAGGGCGACATCTGAAGCGTCGCTCTCTACTTGGAAAGGCAGAGTCTCGTCTACGGCGTGCATCCCCGCCCTGGCTATGTCAGATCGAATGCAGGCGAAGGCCTGTTGTGCCTCGGCCGAGAGGGGAAAATGTGTGGACTGGATAAGTGGCCGGGCCTTGTCTGCGTATTGCGGGACCCACTGGGCGTAATAAGAGAAAAAACCCAAGGCAGCGTTTGAGGGCCTTGGGGCAGTGGGGAATTGGGAGCTCCATGAGGGGGCGCATGCGGTCGGGATCGGGCCCCAGTAGTCCGTTTTGGACTACGTAGCCAAGGATGGCTAAGCGGTCTGTACGGAACACGCATTTCTCCTTGTTGTACGTGAGATTAAGGAGAGATGCGGTGTGGAGGAATTTATAAAGGTTGGCATCATGGTCCTGCTGGTCATGGCCGCAGATGGTGACATTGTCGAGGTACGGGAAGGTGGCCTGCAATTCGTACCGGTCAACCATTCGGTCCATTTCTCGCTGAAAGACCGAGACCCCATTCGTGACGCCGAAGGGAACCCTCAGAAATTGGTACAGACGACCGTCCGCCTCAAAGGCAGTGTAGGGACGGTCCGATTTACAGATGGGGAGCTGGTGGTAGGCGGATTTCAGGTCAATAGTAGAGAAGACCCGGTACTGTGCAATCTGATTGACCATATCAGAAATGCGGGGGAGGGGGTACGCGTCGAGCTGCGTGTACCGGTTGATGGTCTGGCTGTAGTCCACGACCATCCTGTGCTTCTCCCCGGTCTTAACCACTACCACCTGGGCTCTCCAAGGGCTGTTGTTGGCCTCGATGATACCCTCCCGAAGCAGCCGCTGGACTTCGGACCTGATGAAGGCCTTGTCCTGGGTGCTGTACCGTCTGCTCCTGGTGGCGACGGGCTTGCAATCCACAGTCAGATTGGCAAAGAGGGAGGGGGGCTCGACCTTGAGGGTCGCGAGGCCGCAAACGGTGAGGGGAGGTAGGGGTCCACCGAATTTGAGGGTGAGGCTCTGGAGATTGCACTGGAAATCCAGGCCTAGTAGGAGTGAAGTGCAGAGGTCGGGGAGAATGTACAGACGGAAACGGTCGAATTCCACACCCTGTACAGTGAGTTTAACCAGGCAGAAACCCCGGATCGGGACAGAGTGGGAACCGGAGGCAAGGGAGATCTGCCGGTCGGCGGGATGGATCGCAAGGGAATAGCGCCTTACCGTGTCCGGGTGGACGAAGCTCTCGGTGCTCCCGGAGTCGATGAGGCAGGAGGTCACATGGCCGTTGACCAGCACCGATGTGGAAGAGGGTGCCAGGTTGCGAGGACGGGACTGGTCGAGCGTAACGGAGGCGAGCAGTGGTTGGTCGGCGGTTGAGTCAGATGAGTCCGACGAGGAGCGGTAGCGACCCGTGTCCCGTGATGGCGGCCCCTGGAGACGAGATGGCGGCATCCGCAGTACCTGTGGGTAAAATGGCGGCGTCCATGGAGCGCACGTTATGGGGTCGGAACAAAATGGCGGCGCCCATGGAACGCACATGGCTGTGGTGGATGAAGATGGCGGCGCACGTGGCGGGGGCGGCAAAAGATGGCGGCGCCCACTGATTGCACGCGGGGTCGGGGGAAGCGGACGGCGGGGCCCATTGAGGGAGCGGCTGAGGCGTGGGGACCGGCGGCGCGATAGCGGCGACCGTCCGGGACTGACACACCGCTGCAAAGTGGCCTTTCTTTCCACAAGCTTTGCAGGTCGCTGTGCGGGCCGGGCAGCGTTGGCGAGGGTGCTTCTGTTGGCCGCAGAAGTAACAGTGGGGACCCCCAGGGGGTGCGGTGCGGCGGGCAGCGCAGGCATAGTGCGCGGGGGCGGCTGCTGGGGGGGCCGTTTGCGGGGTCCACGAGGGGTGGGACGGATGGGCCTGGGGAGCCGTTTGCGGGGTCCACGAGGGGTAGGACGGGTGGGCCGAGTGGCTAGCGGAGTAAGTGTGCGCACTACGGGAGGCGGCCGTCATGGAGAGCGCCAGGGCCTTTGCGGCCGCGAGGTCGGGGGCGACCCCTTCCAGCAGTCGTTGCCGGATGGGGTCCGATGCAATGCCTGTAACGAAGGCATCGTGCATGAGTAAATCAGAGTGTTCTGTGGCTGTGAGGGCCCAGCAGTCGCAGTCTCGTACCAGAGGTATAAGGGCCCTCCAGAAGTCCTCAATCGACTCACCCGGCTGCTGGACGCGAGTAGAAAGTTGATGCCTCGCAAACAGGGTGTTCGTCGATGGTGCATAATTCTCCTTGAGCAGTTCCATAGCTGCGGTGTAGTCGGTCGCATCTCGAATGAGCGGAAAGACGCTGGAGCTAAGTCTGGAGTACAGGAGTTGCTTTTTCTGAGCCTCCGTCGGGGGAGGGTGTGCTGAAGAGATGTAGGCCTCGAAGACTGCGAGCCAGTGATCAAAGTCTTTTCTGGCGTGAGGCGAATGTGGATCCAGCTGCAGACGGTCAGGCTTGACTCTGATGTCCATGGTGACTGGGAAATCGTACAGCAATAAATTGTGGCGCTAACAATTATACTCAAAGCCGAGAGACTAGTACAATAGAGGCTTTATTGCTGTACGATGTTGTCCCTCCATCCGCAACTGTAGACTGAGGGTCTGAGCAGCTCTCATACATTTATACATAAGCTCCCTGTGGGCGGAGCTGACCGGAGCTGACCGGAGGAACCTGTATTACAGGTACAGGCATACATCCCCCTACTGCAGTACACATAACTACAGTGGTTATCTCACCACAGGGGGGGAGTGTGGGAGACTGAGGGAGGTAGTGGGAGACTGAGTGGGGGAGTGGGAGACTGAGGGGGGGAGTGTGGGAGACTGAGGGAGGTAGTGGGAGACGGAGGGTGGGAGTGGGGGAGACTGAAGGGGGGGAGTGGGGGAGACTGAAGGGGGGGAGTGGGGGAGACTGAGGGGGGAAGTGGGAGACTAAAGGGGGGAGTGGGAGTGGGGGGGTAGGGAGAGAGTGAGCGAGCGACCCGTCCAACCCCAGTTACAAAATGTCTGCCACCATGCCATGGCGTGTCGGTCACGAGGACACGGCCGCTGGTTGCCCTGTGGCTTACGGCCACAGGCCACTGACGCACCGGTGAGGAGGACTTAGTTAATTGCCCGTTGGATGCAGAAAGTGACCAGTGGTTAGGCTGCCCGCGTGTCAGCAGCGCGACCAGGCCACCGGGACACACAGGTATCCCGTGGCAGGCGGCTGCCGAGGTGTCAAATAACCTCCATCTAACATGTCCCGTTTCTCTGCCCCCCTCCACCCTTCTGTAGGTTAGCACAATGTCTGTGAACAGAACGGCTATGTTCTGCGCAGTGGTTGGGGCCGCTGCACTGCGTTTGGAGATGGAGCAGCATCCACAGCCACAACCCGCAGTGGATGCAGGGCCAGCTGCAGCAGCAGAGGGAAGGGCCGAGGAGTTGCCAGTCCTCGAGCAGCATGAGGGGGAGGAGGAGGAGGGGGAGGAGGAGAGAGTGAGGGTGCAGCCACGGCGCCAGAGGCCAGGTGTACCGTGCCCGGACCTCTTTCCTAACAATGACGGACATCACCTGCAGGAGGAGACTCCGGCTGAGTAGGGGGACGGTGACACATATCTGTGACCTCGTGGCGCACTTCGCCCCACGTGGAACGGGGGGAGGACACGCGATCCCGGTTGCCGTCAGGGTGACGGTCGCTCTTAACGTCTATGCGACCGGCTCCTTCCAGTCTCCGAGGGGGGACCTCTCCAGGATCTCCCAGTCATCGGTGCACAGGTGCATCCGGGATGTGACCGACGCCCTCTATGCCATCGCCGATCGCTACGTCACCTTTCCCGAGGACCGAGCAAGTCAAGATTCACGAGCTCGTGGATTTGCAAGCGTGGCCGGGATACTGAGTGTGCAGGGGGCAATCGATTGTGTTCACGTCCCCATGCGCCTGCCTGCAGGGGACAGGGAGGTCTTCACAAACAGAAGGGGGTCATACTCCATGAATATCCAGGTGGTATGCAACCCCCACATGAGGTTCATGAACGTCTGTGCAAGGTTCCCAGGGAGTGTGCATGACTCCTACATACTGGCGCAGTCGTACATCCCTGCGATGTTTGAGGGACGGCCCGCCCGGCTGAGGGGCTGGTTGCTGGGCGACAGGGGTTATCCGCTGAGGTCTTGGCTGATGACGCCTATACGGAGGCCTCAGACCAATGCGGAAACACGATACAACGAGGCCCACGCAGCAACCAGGGGTGTGGTGGAGCGCTGCCTTGGGCTCCTGAAGATGAGATTCAGGTGCCTGGACCGCTCCGGAGGGGCCCTGCAGTACCAGGCCGACAGGGTCGCTCGCATTGTTGTGGTCTGCTGTGCGCTGCACAACATCGCGATGCAGAGGGGAGATGCCCTGTTGCAGGAGGCGGAGAGAGAAGCCAGTGGCAGTGGTGCCAGCACAGAGGAGGAGGAGGAGAGGGAGGAGGAGGAGGAGGAGGCTGGCGGAGTGGCAGGCGCAGCACGCAGACACGACCCAGGTGCTGGTGATGCCCAGGAGGCGGCACAATGGACCCGGCGAGGACGGCGGGCACGCAACGCCTTGGTGGCAGCACGGTTCACGCCTCGCGCGCGACGTCCCCGCTGAACACCAAACCACCACCTGCATTGCCAGTCGCGCAGAGGGTCAACACACAACTGCCACCACCACCATCACCCCCCCTCCCCCCACACCCCCTCTCAGTGTACACTGCTCCACTTCGACATCACCCTTACCACTGCGGCACAACGGTATGGCACAACATTGATGGCTGTGTCAGCGGGTGTGATCAGTGCCATGTGGAATGATGACAGCCCGCTCTGCGATGAGCTGTGAGCTCAGAATCGTTAGAGAGAGTCTGACCCATGGCAATAGCTGAACCATCCACCTTGGTGGCCGCTGAGTTCGTTGCGGCACTCCATCACGTGCCCGCGTGGGCTAGCTGTGGGAGGGGGTTGGGGGGGGGGGGGAGGGACTACACACCCGGCACCGAAGTTTCACCGCTCGTCAACCCCAGCGACACTCGGTCACCATCACGATCCCTGTGGCTGTGGAACAATCACACGGTATTACAAGTAAGGTGGAACAGTGCGTTTAATGTTAACAATAATTTACAGATGCCCTAGCCCCTACAACTAAACTGTGCCCTTCACCCGTGCCAACTTACTCTGTATCTCTCTTTGTTGCCTTACGGGCCCTACCACTACGTCTAAGTGATTCCCCAGATGATACAGCAGGAGTGGAGGAGGACTGCTGCGAATCGCCCCCTACGACTTGTTTCTCCTTCGGCAAGCGTTTCCTGGGGCGACCCGGCCTTGATGGGCCAGGCTGCTCTGCGGGCGTCTCGGGTGACGTTGTGCCACCCTGCT
Source organism: Scyliorhinus canicula (assembly GCF_902713615.1). Classification (NCBI taxonomy): domain Eukaryota; kingdom Metazoa; phylum Chordata; class Chondrichthyes; order Carcharhiniformes; family Scyliorhinidae; genus Scyliorhinus; species Scyliorhinus canicula. The sequence goes on from NC_052150.1 coordinate 47,641,128, forward strand.
CTGCCCGCTGCCCACCCGATGCACCAGGGATGGGACAGGGGGAGGCCGAGCATTCCGGGACGTTCCGTGATGGAGTTAATGGGACGGGCCCCGAAACCACCTCCTCCCTCGGGGAGCCCGGTGGCCCCCGGGCCTCACTGTGAGACAGAGGTGCGAGCGGGGAGGTGCCCCCGCTGCCAGTCCTGGAGGCCTGCAACGGTCTCCACCAGGATCCGAAGGTTTGCAGAGACGGAGTCCAGGGAGTTAGACATTCCCACCAGGGACTGTGCGATCTCAACCTATGAGTGCACGACGCCATCCAGCACGTGTGTCAGGCGGTTGATGCTCTCCGCGACTGACTGCTGGGACTGTGCCATCGACTGCTGTGACTGTGCCATGGTGTGCTGCGACTGGGCCATGACCTGCTGAGACTCGGCCAAGGCCCGCAGCGCGCCGGCAGTATCGTGTTGGCTCTGGCGCATTGCTGCCTGTGAGAGGGCAACCCTCTCCAGGGCCGAGGATGACGCGTGCACATTAAGCCCAACGCCTTGCATAACCTGACCCATTGCCTCCACCGCGGATGCCACCCGTGCGGTGTCGGCTTGGGTTGCTGCCATGAACGGCACCACTCCCTGCTCCTGGACGCGGTTCGACTCCTCTAACAGCGTCTGCAGATGCTGGAAGACAGCCCTCATCCCGTCATTGTGTCCCTGGGTTTCTTGATGCATCGGCTGTGCGGGTGGGTTGAGAAACTCCAGGAATTCGGAAAACGTCTGGGAGCCAGCTGGATGCTGGGCCTGGCCTGCCCTCCGCCAGTCCGGGCCCTCGGCTGCTCCGACCTCCACCTGCTGTACCTGCTCAGCTGTGATGTGCGACTCAGACTGTGGCCCAGGAGCCTCATCACTAAATAACCCAACCGGGGTGAGTGTCTCTGGGATGGTGGATGGTGTGGGAGATAGCTGTGCCGCAAGCTCGAGGTTGTCTTGGGTGCACGCCTCCTCTATGTCATCGGCCCACTGGGAGGCCGCAGGGCGTTCGCGGGCCATTTGTCTCTCTCCCTCTATCGCCGCCCTCTGGGCGTCCTGCTCCACAGATTCGGTGGGGGAGGATGGGACTCCCCGCTGATCGGGCACCCTCTGTCGTGCGGCCCTGGGTGCGGTGGGGGCAGATGCCTGTCTCTGCCTGGAGGCAGACGGCCCTGGTCGTACGGCATCACGTCCTAGGGAAGAGAATGAAACGGGTTATTTAGAGACGCTCGGCCGGGCGCTGGACGGTCCCAGTGGGCAGAGTGTGAAGGGACAGAGGATGGGGGAGGTGTCCCAGTGGGCAGGGTGTGGAGGGACAGAGGATGGGGGAGGTGTCCCAGTGGGCAGGGTGTGGAAGGACAGAGGATGGGGAGGTGTCCCAGTGGGCAGGGTGTGAAGGGCCAGAGGATGGGGGAGGTTTCCAAGTGGGCAGGGTGTGTGAAGGGACAGAGGATGGGGGAGGGGGGGGCTGTTTGTCATTCAGGGTTGTCTCACTTGGTGCAGCTCCGCCACCCTCGCATTGCGCGACCTCCCGGGTGGCAGATCCCCCAACAAGGTCCAGTGCTCTCTGCTCGAACGTGGTGAGGGGGTGTAGAATGGGCGAACCCCCTCCAGTCTTGTTCCGCTCACGGTTGTTGTGAGCGGACTTGGCCTGTTGGGGGAGGGGGCATAGGTAGATCATTACAATACGGCAGGTATCAGCAGGCCGTTCAGATACTGGCACAGGTTGTGGGTCAAGTTGTAACAAGACTATTGCATCTCTCCAGGGGGGCCAGAGCGCTGGGTCTGTGACTACTTAGTGAACCACCCTCAACTCACTCTGCCCCAAACCCCCTCCACCCCCCGTGCCGGGGGGGGAGGTGGGTGATTAAGTAAAGGGGGGGGAGGGATGGTTGTGACCCGGGGGCACCCTCTTGGCACTTACCCTGGCAGCCCTGGTGAGGTCATGCAGCTTTTTGTGGCACTGCTCCCCAGAGCGAGGGGTCTGCCCCACAGCACTCACGGCAGCAGCCACCTCTCGCCAGGCCTGGCACACCACGCTTGCAGGGTGGCGATGCCCTCTTCTCGGGCGGATGATGCCCCTCCTCTGCTCAACTTCATCGAGCAGCGTCTCGACATCAGCCTCTGTGAACCTCGGGGCTCCCCTCCGTGGCTCCGACATCTCTGGCCTCCCGTTGCTGTGCGCGCCCGCGCCTTTTTATGACGTCGGGCGGCATCACGTGGGCGTGCTCGTGGCGTCACCACGTTCCGATGTCATCTGGAACGTAATTGCCGCGGTCCCGTTCCTAGCCCATTTCCCGGGCATGAATACCTCGGGAACGGGGCCGTGTCGGGCCGTCGGTGCGTAGAATCGCGCCCGAGGATTTTAAGTTTGCAAAGAAGTTCCGAGCAAAAAGGAACAACACTGGAATACGGAGGATGAGTTCTGAGGGTGTATAAATCGGGCGAGTCAGCAGTAAGGAACTTACTTTTTTAAAACAAAACAGTCTTCAATCAGAATTTCGTAGACTACAGCTCCACCTTCAACACCATTATCCGGACAAGACTTATAACTAAACTCTGCAATCTTAGACTTCACCTCTCCCTGTGCAGCTGGATCCTTGACTTCCTCATCAACAGACTGCAATCTGTCAGGATAGGCAACAGCACCTCCTCCACAATAGGCCTCAACACCGGGGCCCCCCCCACAAGGATGTGTGCTCAGTCCTCTACTGTACTCCCTATACACACATGACTATGTGGCAACATTTAACTCCAACTCAATCTATAAGTTTGCGGATGATAAGTTTGCGGATGATACGACTGTGGTGTGTCGTATCTCAAACAACGACAAATTAGACTGCAGAGGGGAGATAGTACCAAAAACAACCTCTCTCTAAATTTCGAAAGACCAAGGAACTGATCATCGACTTAAGGAAGTGTAGCATGACACACCTTCCCGTCTGCATCAATGGCTCCGAAGTGGAGATGGTCGATAGCTTTAAATTCCTGGGGGTCACCATCACCAACAGTCTGTCCTGGTCCATTCACGTTGATGCAACAGTCAAGAAAGCCCAACCACATCTCTACTTCCAACGGAACCTAAAGAAATTCGGCATGTCTGCATCAACTCTCACAAACTTCAACAGATGTGCCATAGAGAGCATCCAATCCGGCTGCATCACAGCCTGTGTTGGCAACTGCTCGGCCCAAGATCGCAAGAAACTGCAGAGTGTGGTGAACTCAGCCCAACGCATCACACAAGCTTGCCACCCTCACATTGATTCCGTATACACCTCCCGCTGCCTCAGGAAGGCAGACAGCATTGTCAGAGACCCCTCACACCCAGGCATTGCCTTCTTCCAGACCCTTCCATCAGGCAGAAAGTACAGAAGTCTGAAGACCCGCACATCCAGACATAGGAACAGCTTCTTCCCCACAGCTACAAGACTCCTCAGTGACTCCCCCTTGGACTGATCTGTTCCCTGTAAGAACACTATTCACGATGCCCTATGCTGCTCTTGCTCATGTATTTGCTTTGTTTGGCCCCTTGTTCTGCACTGTAACCAATCACTGTTTGTCCATGTACCATCTGTCAATGTACTCTGTCAATTATCCTGTTTTGTCGCAGAAAAATATTTTTCACTGTATTTCAGTAGGTGACAATAAATCAAATCCAAACAAATCAAGCCCAGAGGCGAGGGGGCATGAGATAATTAGAGTCATGGAGTCATAGATTTTTAAAGCATAGAAACAGGCCCTTCAGTCCAGCTTGTCCATGCCGCCCAGTTTCTATCACTAAGCTAGTCCCACTTGCCCGCATTTGACCCATATCCCTCCATACCCACCCTGCCCAAGTAACTGTCCAACTTTTTTTAAAGGAAAAAATTGTACCCGCTTTTACCACTGCCTCTGGCAGCTCGTTCCAGACGCTCTGTGTGAAAACATTTCCGCTCTGGTCTCTTTTGTATCTCTCCCCTCTCACCATAAACCTATACACTCTAGTTATAGACTCCTCTACCTTTGGGAAAAGATGTTGATTATCTACCTTATCTATGCCCCTCGTTATTTCATAGACCTCTATAAGATCTAAGCCTCCTACGCTCCAGGGAAAAAAAGTCCCAGCCTATCTAGCCTCGCCTTATAACACAGACCATCAAGTCCTGGTAGCATCCTCGTAAATCTCTTCTGCACTCTTTCTAGTTTAATAATATCCTTCCTATAATAGGGTGGCCAGAACTGAACACAGTATTCCATGTGTAGTCTTACCAATGTCTTGTACAACTTCAACACCATGTCCCAACTCCTGTATTCAATGTTCCGACCAATAAAACCTAGCATGCTGAATGCCTTCTTCACCCTATCCACCGGCGACTTCACCTTCAAGGATCTATGAACCTGTACTCCTAGATCTCTTTGTTCTGTAACTGTCCCCAACTCCCTTCCGTTAACTGAGTAGGTCCTACCCTGATTTGCTCTACGAAAATGCATCATCTCACATTTATCCAAATTAAACTCAATCTGCCATTCATCAGCCCTCTGGCCCAATTGGTCAAGATTCTGTTTCAATCTTATATAACCTTCTTCACGATCCACTATGCCACCAATCTTGGTGTCATCTGCAAACTTACTAACCATGCCTCCTACATTCTCATCCAAATCATTAATATATATATAACGAATAACAGTGGACCCAGTACCGATCCCTGAGGCACACCGCTGGTCACAGGCCAAACAACCCATCACAACCACCCTTTGGCTTCGGTGGCCAAACCAATTTTGTATCCATTGACTACCTCACCCTGGATTCCGAGAGTTTAACCTTTTGCAACAACCTACCATGCGGTACCTTATCTACATGGACTTTAGCAAGGCCTTTGACAACCCCTTCAAAAAACTCAATCCAATTTGTGAGACATGACTTTCCTCTTGCAAAGCCATGCTGACTTTCCCTAATTAGCCCTTGCCTGTCCAAATGCCTGTAGATCCTGTCCCTCAGAATACCTTCTAACAATTTACCCACTACAGAAGTAAGGCTAAGCGGTCTGTAGTTCCCGGGCTTATCCCTAAAGCCCTTCTTAAACAAGGGCACAACATTTGCTACCTTCCAATCTTCAGGCACCTCTCCTGTGGCTGTCGATGATTCAAACATTTCAGCCAGGGGGCCGGCAATTTCCTCCCTCGCCTCCCACAACGTCCTGGGATACATTTCATCAGGTCCAGGGGATTTATCTATCTTGATGCGCTTTAATACCTCTAGTACCTCCTTCTCTGTAATATGTACACTTCTCAAGACATCACTGTTTATTTCCCCAATTTCCCTAACATTCATGCCTTTTTCAACAGTAAATACTGACAAGAAATATTCATTTAAGACCTCTCCCATCCCTTGTGGATCTGCACATAGATGACCTTGTTTATCCTTAAGAGGCCCTACCCTCTCCTTTGTCAACCTTTTACCCTTTATGTATCTGTAAAAGCTCTTTGGATTTTCCTTTACCTTATCTGCCAAAACAATCTCATGTCTCCTTCCTTTTGACCATGACCTCAATATTCTGAGTCACCCAGGGTTCCCTCCTTCTACCAGCCTTACCCTTCACTCCAAGAGGAATATGCTCACCCTGAACCCTAGTTAGCACCACTTACCAACTGTCCCCTTGCCTGCAAATAGGCACCCCCAATCAACCTTTGAAAGTTCCTGCCTAATACCCTCAAAATTGGCCTTGCCCCAATTTAGAATTTTAACTTTTGGGCCAGAACTATCATTCTCCATAGCTATCTTAAAACTAATGGAGTTATGGTCACTGATCCCAAAGTGATCCCTCAGTAACACCTCCGCCACCTGCCCTTCCTTATTCCCCAAGAGGAGGTCAGGTTTTGACCCCTCTCTAGTCGGGCCATCCATATATTGAATGAGTAATTCTTCCTGTAGACACTTGACAAATTTCTGTCCATCCAAACCCCTAGTGCCAGTTAATGATGGGGAACGTAAAGTCCCCAATATTACCACCCTATTTTTCTGGCAGCTTTCTGTAATCTACATATTTGCTCCTCAATATCTTACTGACTATCTGGGGGCCTATATAGTACATCCTATCAAAGTGATCTCACCTTTCTTATTTTTCAGTTCTATCCATATAGACTCAGTGGGCGAACCCTCGGATATATCCTCTCTCTGTACTGCCGTGATAGTGTCCCTAATCAAAAACGCAACTCCTCCTCCTCTCTTACCTCCCTCCTGTTCTATCTTTACTATAGCATCTGTACCCCGGAACATTGAGCTTCCAGTCCTGCCCCTCCTTTAGCCATGTTTCAGCAATAGTCATAATATCCCAGTCCCATGTACCTATCCATGCCTTGCCTGTTAGGCCTCTTGCATTGAAATAAATGCAGTTCAATCTGTTTCTCTGCCTTCCACTTTTCTCGTTACTGACTTTTGTTTCTATCCTCTCTTTACTACCGTCCGACTTCCTGCATTGGTTCCCATCCCCCTGCCACATTATTTTAAACCCTCCCCAACAGTGCTAGCAAACAACTCCCCTAGGACAGGAGGGGAGGCGGTGGCATAGTGGTATTTTCATTGGACTAGTTAACCGAAGACTCAGTAATGCTCTGGGGATGCAGGTTCAAGTCCCACCGTGGCAGATGGTGAAATTTGAATTCACTGGAAGTCTGATGGTGACCATGAAACAATTGTCTATTAAGTTGTGTATTAGCTCAGTGGGCTAGACAGCTGGTTTGTATTGCCGGACAAGGCCAGCAGCGTGGGTTCAATTCCGGCTTACCCGAACAGGCGCCGGAATGTGGTGACTCGGGGCTTTTCACAGTAACTTCATACTTGTGACAATAAAATATTGGGCAGCACAGTAGCATAGTGGTTAGCACAATGGTTTCACAGTGCCAGGGTCCCAGGTTCGATTCCAGGTTTGGGTCACTGTCTGCGCGGTGTCTGCACGTTCTCCCTGTGTCTGCGTGGGTTTCCTCCGGGTGCTCCGGTTTCCTCCCCCAGTCCAAAGATATGCAGGGGTAGATGGATTGGCTATGCCAAATTGCCCTTAGTGTCCAAAAAAAGGTAAGGCAAGGTGGGGTTATGGGGATAGGGTGGAAATGTGGGGATAGGCTTAGGTAGGGTGCACTTTCCAAGGGCCGATGCAGACTCGATGGGTCGAATGGCCTCCTTCCGCACTGTAAATTCTGTGATTCTATGAGGCATTGACCCCAGTACAAGGGAAAATGAGGTCTCTACCATTGGAACAGTATACACCTGAATAGTGCTGGACTGACGTTGGAGCGAGCTGCATAACTAGGAAAGTAGAGAGAGTTTTATGGGCAGCACGGTTAGGTGGATTGGCCATGATAAATTGCCCTTAGTGTCCAAAATTGCCCTTAGTGTTGGGTGGGGTTACTGGGTAATAGGGATAAGGTGGAGGTGTTGACCTTGGGTCGGGTGCTCTTTCCAAGAGCCGGTGCAGACTCGATGGGCCGAATGGCCTCCTTCTGCACTGTAAATTCTATGAAACATTGGTTCTAGTCCTGCCCAGGTGAAGACCGTCTGATTTGTAATGCTCCCACCTCTCCCAATGTCGCAAAAATCTGAATCCATCCCTCCTGCACCATCTCTCAAGCCACGCATTCATCCTGTCATTCCTCCTCTGACTAGTACGTGGCACTGGTAGCAATCCCGAGATTACTACCTTTGAGGTCCTACTTTTTAGTTTAGCTCCTAACTTCCTAAATTCAGCATGTAGGCCCTCATCCCGTTTTTTACCTATATCGTTGGTGCCTAAATGCACCCACAACAGCTGGCTGTGCGCCCTCCCCCTTTAGAATGTCCTGCAGCCGCTCTGAGACATCCAGGACCCTTGGTGAGTGGTTGGTGTTTTTTTTTCTCCAGACCCAGGTTCAAGCCTTAAGTTCGGTTGAGGTAAGGATCTAAGAGTAGGAACTGCAATAATTAAACTGGGTTTACAACATGAACATTTAAAAGTTTTAAATCTCAAGTCTTTCATGTCTTAGGTTTATTCTCTGAAAGGTTAGTAGTCTAATAAACAGAGGCATGGCCAAGCCTCAGTCCCATCGCATGCACATACTGTGCCATGTAGAAGCTCTAGGATGTTTCTTGTGTCCCAGACAGCCACATGTGCAGGAATTATCAGCAATTGGAAGAGCCTGAGCAGCAGCTGACTTTACTATGGTGCATGTGTCAAGAGACAGGCACCCCATGGCTTTAGAGTGTGGAAGCAGGCAGGGAATGGGTGACTGCCAGGCCAACGAGGAGGACCAGGCAGGAGATCTCTGAGGGTATCTCACTCTTCACTGGTACTGGTGAGAATGATGGTTTCTCTAGGTGGGAACAGCCACAGAAATGTCCACAGTGCCAGCTGTACAGAGGTTGGAGGTTGGTGGCTCAGCTGTAAAGAGGTTGCAGGGAGAAGATTGGTAGAGGAAGCGGAAGACATTTCTGCAAACGCATTAGTGATTCGAGAATGTTATGTTGTCTCCTGGTTACAGGGTTCAGGGTATCGCTAAGTGGTTACAGAATATTCTGAGGGGTGGGGTGTGGAGAAGAATGTGAACCGCCAGAGGTCCTGGTCTATTTTGGCTCCGATGGGATAGATAGAAAGAGGGATGAGGTACTGGAAGCAGACTTTAGGTAGCTAAGAAAGTGATTAGTAAGCAGGACCTGAAAGGTAGCAATGCTCCTGATGGGATGAGCTAATGAGCAGAGGAAAAGCAGGTTACTAAATATTACTGGATATAAGATGTTCAGGAAAGCTAGAGATGTAGGTATGTGGTGGAAATATTGATTGAGGAGAATATCACAGTGCTGGAGAGAGAGGATGTCCGGGAGCAGTCATGAACAGAATCTATTTGGTTAGAGTTAAGAAACAGTGGAGGTGCATCTGGGTATATTCTATCGGGAAGGGCAGAGAGGACCAGACTTGCAGAGAAATACATAGTAATAATGCGGATTTCAATTATCTTATTCGTATTAATTAATGATTACTTGGATAATAATAGTACAAATGGCAGAGAGGGGAAGAGTTTTTGAAGTCAATATCCATTCCATGGGAGGTCATGGGTTGCGATGCAGTGGGTAGGGTTCTTGCCTCTGAGCCATAAGAATTAGATTTGAGACCCATCCCAGGACTTGATGACAGAGGAAGGCATGTTCATCATGTGACCAAACAGATTAATTATTAACCTGAAAATTCTTCCAACACATGTCAATGTCAATGGCAGGTGGTAAGAGAGGAGCGGCTGAGGAAATGCATTCAGAACTACCTGCAGGTCAATGACACGGGGGAAACTTCGGCAGCGGTGGTTTGGGAAGCACTGCAGGCGGTGGTAAGGGGAGAGCTGATCTCGATCCGGGCTCATAAGGAGAAGGTTGACAGGGCAGAGACGGACAGACTGGTAAACGCGATATTACAGATCGATAGGAGGTATGCGGAGACCCCAGAGGCAGGGCTCCTGAGGGAACGGCGGAGGCTGCAGGCGGAGTTTAGCTTGCTAACCTCAGGGAGGGCGGTGGAGCAGCTGAGAAAGGCAAGGGGGGCGATTTATGAACATGGGGAGAAGGCCAGCAGAATGCTTGTACAGCAGCTTAGGAAGAGGGAGGCAGCTAGGGAGATAGGGAAAATAAAGGACGGTGAGGGGAACCTGGTTGGTGATTCGATAGGGGTGAATAAGGCGTTTAGGGACTTCTACAGTAGGTTGTACAGATCAGAACCCTCTACGGGGCCGGAGGGGATGAGGCGCTTCTTGGAGGGGCTGAATTTCCCAAAGGTAGACGGGGAGCAGGTAGAAGGGCCCCAATTGGGCTGGAAGAGATAGTGGAGGGCTTGAAGGCCATGGAGGCGGGTAAGGCCCCGGGTCCGGACGGGTATCCAGTGGAGTTCTATAAAAAGTTATCGGGGATACTGGGGCCAGTGTTGTTGAGGGGATGAAGGAAATCATGAAGAATTTAGGGGAAGTCGGCCGGTTTTCGGGGTATAAGCTAAACATGCATAAGAGCGAGTGTTTGTGATTCAGGCGAGGGGACAGGAGGGGCGACTGGGGGAGCTGCCGTTTAGATCAGTAGGGGGTAGTTTTCGGTACCTGGGAATCCAAGTGGCGCGGGAATGGGACCGGCTGCATAAATTGAATCTGGCCCGGCTAGTGGACCAAATGAAGGACGATTTTCGGAGATGGGACACGCTCCCGTTGTCGCTGGCTGGGAGGGTACAAATGGTGAAAATGACAGTCCTCCTGAGGTTCCTATTTGTCTTTCAGTGTCTTCCCATTTTTATTCCTCGGTCCTTTTTTAAGCGGGTCAACAGGGTGATCATGGGCTTCGTCTAGGCAGGCAAGACCCCGCGGGCAAGGAAGATAATGCTCGAGCAGAGTCGGAGAGAGGGCGGGCTGGCGCTGCCAAATTTTAGCAACTATTACTGGGCGGCAAATATAGCCATGATCAGGAAATGGGGGGGGGGGGGGGGGGGGGGCGGCATGGTAGCGTATGGAGGCGGCTTCTTGTAAGGGTACCAGTCTGGCGGTGTTGGTAACTGTGCCTCTGCCGCTCCTGCCAGCGCGGTACTCCACCAGCCCCATGCTGGTGGCAGCCCTGAGAGTTTGGGGCCAGTAGTGGCGGCATGTGGGAGCAGTGGGAGCATCGGTCTGGGCCCCAGTTTGTGATAACCACCAGTTTGTCCCGGGGAGTATGGATGGGGGGTTCCAGATATGGCGGAGAGTAGGGATTGAGTGGATGGGGGATGTGTTCATAGAGGGGAGATTTCCGAGTATGAGGCGTTGGAGGAAAGGTTTGGTTTGGCGAGGGGAAACAAATTCAGATATTTGCAGGTGCGGGACTTCCTTCGTAAGCAGGTGTCAACCTTCCCGCTTCTACCGCTGAGGGGATTCAGGACAGGGCAATTTCCAGAGGGTGGGTAGGGAGGGGAGCATCTCGGACATCTATAAGGAGCTTATGGGGTCAGAGGAGACGCAGACTGAGGAGCTGAAGTGTAATTGGGAAGAGGAGCTGGGAGGTGAGATAGAGGATGGTCTCTGGGCAGATGCGTTGAGTAGAGTCAACGCGTCTGTAACGTGTGCCAGGCTCAGCCTGATACAATTTAGGGTTGTTCACCAGGCGCACATGACAGTGGCCCAGATGAGCAGATTCTTTGGGGTGGAAGACAGGTGCACAAAATGCGCGGGAGGACCGGTGAATAATGTCCACATAGTTTGGACATGTCCAAAGCTTAGGGGATTTTGGCAGGGCTTTGCGGACATCATGTCCAGGGTTTTAAAAACAAGGGTGGCGCTGAGTCCAGAAGTGGCGATTTTCGGGGTGTCAGAAGACCCGGGATTCCAGGAGGAGAAAGAGGCAGATGTTTTGTCCTTTGCTTCCCTGGTAGCCCGGAGACGGATACTATTGGCATGGAGGGACCCAAAGCCCCCGAAGTTGGAGACCTAGCTATCGGACATGGCTAGCTTTCTCTGTATGGAGAAAATTTAGTTCGCCTTGAGAGGTTCACTGTTAGGGTTCACCCGGAGGTGGCAACCGTTTGTCGACTTCTTCGCGGAAAATTAGTCGTCAGCAGACGGACGGACGGTGGGGGGGTGGTGGGGAGTAGTTTAGGTTAGAGTAGGGGGTCAATAAGGGTGGGACCTGTACAAAAGGTAAACAGTTTTTGTACTATGTTTATGATTTCATGGATCTTGTTGGTCTATTTTGTTGTTGTTTCTATACCAAAAATACCTCAATAAAATGTTTATTAAAAAAAGAGTTGGAGGCATTCACCCTCCGGAGCAGCTCACACCTCCTCCATACCCTCTCCCAACTCTTCCTCCCACTTTGCCTTGATCCCTTCCAGCGGCACTTTCTCCTCCTCCAAAATAGCCCCGTATACCGCCGATACTGCCCCCTTCACCAGATTTTTATTCAATTCAAATTTCACCTTCTGCCATGGTGAGATTTGAACCCTGGTTCCCAGAGCACGACTCTGGGTCTCTGGATTGTGCTGAAATGTTATTTGAGATGTTCATGCAAAGAGCTTTGGGACATTTTGCTCTATTGAAGACGTTGTATAAATGCTGTTAGTTTTTGTTCTCTTTTGAACCATTGACCCTTCTTTTGAAGTTGAAGAAACCGTAATGATGAAACTGGTCATCAGAAATGGACGCTTTACGCTTCCACTAAACTGCTCCTGAAAATAATTAGCCAAAACTGTTGGGGGATATCTCCCTCAATTTTATCATCAGACTTGAGGATGAAGTCAATATGGACACACTCATGCTTCAAAGAGACAAACTGGAATAGATGCACTGTCCGGCACCATCAATACCGTACTGAGGTAAACAAAGTGAGCACAGTAGCAAATTAGTAAATATATTCCCACAGTATTAATTAAAATTAAAACCCCTCACCCCACATCCCGTAAGGACTCCATCCCATTCTCTCAGTTCCTTTGCCTCCATCGTTCTGATGATGCCACCTTCTAAAATAGCGCTGCTGACATGTCTTCATTCTTCCTTAATCGTGGTTTCCCACCCACTGTGATCGGCAGGGCTCTCAACCGTGTCCAACTCATCTCCCGTACCTCTGTTCACCCCCTCTTCTCCCTCCCAGAACCAGGATAGGGTTCCACTTGTCCTCACTTTTCACCCCACCAGCCTCCATATTCAAAGAATCACCCATCGTCGGTTCCGCCAACTCCAGCATGATTCCACTGCCAAACACATCTTCCCCTCACTCCCCTCTGGGATATCGTGGGCCACTCCCCCATCACCCCCAACACCTCACCCGCTTCCCACGGCACCTTCCCATGCAATCGCACAAGGTGTAACACCTGCCCCATTACCTCCTCCCTGCTCACCATCTCAGGCCCTAAATGCTCTTTTCAAGTGAGGCAACGCTCCTTCAATCTGGTCTATTGCATTTGCTGCTCCCAATGCGGTCTACTCTACATTGGAGAGACTGAACGCATACTGGGTGACCGCTTTACAGAACACCTCTGCCCGCCCGCAAGCGGGACTCAGACATTCCTGTCGTTTGTCAATTCAACTCACCGTCCTGCTCTCACGTCCACATGGTAGCACAGTGGTTAGCCATTCGTGGCTTGGGTCACTGTCTGTGCGGAGTCTACACATTCGCCCTGTGTCTGCGTAGGTTTCCACCGGGTGCACCGGTTTCCTCCCACAAATCCCAAAAGACGGGCTGTTAGGTAATTCTCCCTCAGTGTACCTGAACAGGCGCCGGAATGTGGCGACTAGCGGCTTTTCACAGTAACTTCATTGCAGTGTTAATGCAAGCTTACTTGTAACAATAAAGATTATTAAAGACATGTCCATCCTTGGCCTGCTGCAATGTTCCAGTGAAGCCCAGCGCAATCTGGAGGAACAGCACCTCATCTTCCGATTCGGCAAGTTATAGCCTTCCAGACATTACATTGAGTTCAACAACTTCAGACTGGGAACTCCCTCCTCTGCTATCACCCTATTTTTATTTCTATTAATTTATTTTCATTTCTTCCACTGACCTATTTTTCCCTCACCTTTGTTCCCCCTCCCCCCACTCTACTTGGGCCAACTGTTCCTCGTTACCCTTTAACACACTGTTCACCTTTGTCTGCCATTCACACATTCTAATCTCTTTATGAAAAAAAATTATCCTATCCTAGACATAGCACCCTATGTTCTAACCCCCCCCCCCCCCCCCGCACTATTCCTTTCCATGCTCCCGAACTTCTTAATGCAATGGCCAACGGCTCAATATCCCACTCAATATCCCTCAATATTACACTTAACAACGCCACTAATCTCCTCTCTAGCGCCCCTGTCACAATCACATATCTACCTTCCTGATCTGCCACCACCTTCTCCATCTGGAAGCGTACCGTTTTACTGACCAACACTGCTACCCCTCAAGTCCTTCCATCAAATCCAGAGTGAAACACTTGGCTAACCCAACCCTTTGTAAGTCTCACCTGGTCCTTCACCCTCAAGTGAGTCTCCTGCAGAATTGTCACATCGGCTTTAAAATTTTTAAGATGCGCAAGCACCCTTGACCTCTTGACCGGACCTCCTAGCCCTCTCACGTTCCACGTGACTATCCTTACTGGGGTTCTCTCAACCCCCCCCACTTTTCTTATCCACCATCATCATAACACCGGGCCCTGTCCCATAAGCCTGACCCGCCCCTGTCCATTGTTAACATCGAACCCCTCCCCCCTCCCAAGAACCTACATTTCCCCCTGAAACAACACCTCCCAACATCTATCCCCCCCCCCCCCCCCGCTTGCCTCTTGGGCCCATTGAAGCCTGCTATCCAGGCTCCGCCGTCCGCTGCCCTCCTCTCACCTCACCTCCATTCACTAGCTGACTTTAGTTAGCTAGCGTGGGTGGCTCACCCGCCAAGATATATTGTCCCTTTCCTCCCAATCCCAGAGAAAGAAAAAACAAAACCAACAATCCAACCCATACAATTCACGAACATAACATTTAACCGTCGCAACACAGAACGCCAATCAACCCATTATTAACTTGTTAATAATGTTAATAATTAACTTGTTAATAACTTGTAACAATGCAAAGAGAAGTAAATTACAATACACATCAGTAAAAAGAAAGTTGTAGTATTTATACATTTTCCAGCTGCTCAAACACAGTCCAAAGTCTCTCTTCCAGTTCCGCTCCTCACGTCTGGCCAAGCCTTCTGCCCTCACGAATGCCTCAGCCGCCTCCGCTGTCTCACAATAAAAGTCTTTGGCATTATACCTTACCCTCAACTTCGCCAGGTACACCATACCAAATTGCACCCCTTCATCGCCCAAACGCTGCTTGTCTTTTTGCCAACTCCACTGTCCTGGTAGATCCGAACCGCAGTACCATCCCACAGCACCTCGCGCTTCTGCTTCGCCCAGCTTAATACCTTCCCCTTCATGCAAAACGTATGGAAGCAGATAATAACTGCTCTTGCTGGCTCGTTCACTTTGGGCTTCGGCCTTAATGACCGAAGAGCTCGGTCTAGTGAAAAAAAAAGAAAATCGCTTATTGTCACGAGTAGGCTTCAATGAAGTTACTGTGAAAAGCCCCTAGTCGCCACATTCCGGCGCCTGTCTGGGGAGGCTGGTACGGGAATCGAACCGTGCTGCTAGCCTGCTTGGTCTGCTTTAAAAGCCAGCAATTCGGATGGGGTTCTCACCCTCCACCGTGAGCTCCGCCAACTTCTTTGCAAAGTATTGAGTTGGCTTTGGGCCCTCTGTCCCTTCGGGCAAGCCCACAATTCTCAAATTGTGCCACCTTGAGCGGTTCTCCAAGTCTTCAAGCTTTGCTCGGAGTCCTCTGCTGACCGCCACAACCCTCCGCAGCTCATACCCCATCGAGGTGACCTGGTTGCTGTGTTGTGACACGGCCTCCTCCACTTCCTTCATCTTCTCGCCCTGCTCTCTCACCTCGGCCGATGCCTTTGCCACCGCCACCCTCACCGGGGCGATTGCCACCTCCACCAGTGACTTCAATGCGACCGTCGTCTCCTTCCTCAAGGCCTCCATGTGCCTTGCAAACTGTTTCGCCAACTCCACCGCCATCACCTCGGTCATCTTCTCCACCATAAGTAGTGCGGCCTCGCCTTGCAGTTCGGCTTCCGCCATCCTGTCAGCACTTTTGCTCGTCCTCTCATTCAGCGGCGAACCCGCGTTTCCTCCTTTCTTCGACGCTGCTCTTCGCATCCTTTAGCGGCTTATTGTTTTTTCTTTCTTTTCTCTTCTCTCCCCTTTCACCCTCCTGTCCTTCATCAATCTGAATTATTCTTTTTTTTTTATTAGAGGGGAGAAAAAAACAACTTTCACCCAACTTCTTTAAACCTTCTTTCTTTCTCCTCTACATTCCCCCAGAGCTCCCCTGGGACCGGACTTCAGCCTTCTTCATCCTAGGTGGGAGCCATCCGATGTGGGACACCCTACCTACATCGTGCCCTGGTCTCAGGCCTGCCGCCTCAGCCTCCTTGTAGCTCCGCCCCCGCTGCTCCGACCTCCACGCTGCCCGACACCCGCGCAGGGTTCTTCACCGGTTTTTAAACTGGCCCTGCCAGCTGCCCGTGACGGCCCCAAAGGCCGACGATAGCCGGGGGGGTGAGTGATGCCTCAGGGAAATCGCCGCAAATCGTGGCCACCGGCTGGAACTCTTCTTACTGTGGCCCAAATTGGGATCTTAATACTAAGCTTAGGACTCCATTTGAAATTTATGTACAAATGGGTGGGACCTGTTGTACCAGGCCGTGAGTGGCCTCAGCAATTATCCTTAACGTGACCAGTTAATCTTGATGGGGATTGTATGTAAAGACAGATAATTGATCAGAAACGCTTGAGGAGCCAATTTCAACAGGTTCAAACCACCTTACACAGAGTTAAAAATTTGTCTTAACTCAGGACATAAGTGTGACGTTAGAAGGGCAAAGGCAGACAGCAGTTTAAATAATTCAACTCTGACTCCGGCCTGAATCCCGGTGTATTCATTACCTGACCAGCAAGTAGAAGTGGGATTTAGGGACGCAGGAGGCTGCCGGCGGGGTCCTGAGGGACCGAGGTCCTGAGGGAACGGGCCCTGGCATGACCAAAGTTTTTTGGGTAGGCGGAGGTCTTGATGTGATCACGGTCTTAGGAAAAGGGAGGAAGCGGTAGCAGGTCAAGCTGCAGGTTATCTTAAGGGGCACTGTTGCTCAGCCTGGTCAACAAAAATAGCTTTAAAAAATACCCTTTCCTGGCTACTTGCTGCCTGGCACCAGGTCTCACTGCTGCAATTGTCAGGATAATCTCAGGACCAAATGACAAATGTCCAGGTAAACTGAATCCTGACTGAGTTGAATTGGTTAATCTCAGTGATGTTATCGTGGTGAAAGGGGAGTTACTATTGGCCACCGTGTCCCAATTCAGCAGGTAAAAATCAGTTAGGTTTGCACTGCTGGTTGCTGCCAACAAGCTGGGCTGATAGTGCACGTGTGGATATTGAGGAAGGAAATGTTGGTGCTCTAAAGTTTTAGTAGTTCTCTTTTTCATTATTTCTCAGGTTGTGTCCAATGCTTGCAAGGCCATTTTGCCCATCCAGGTAACTCTGATGGGAAAGTAACAATTATGTCAGACACCCAGTTGATCAGGCAACAAATGTTTTTTTTAAATAATATTTTATTTAGGTATTTGAAATTTTTTTATAACAGTAACATAAACAAGGACATCAACATGGTAAAATAAACATTCCCCCCCCCCCCCCCAGCCCAATCTTCACGCACCTCAACCATACAACAACAATCCGCCCCCCCCCCCCCCCCCCTTTGGAATACTGCATCTGCTGACATTTTAATTTTCCCCGAAAAAGTCGACTAACGGCTGCCACCTCCTGGTGAACCCTAACACTGACCCTCTTAAGGCAAACTTTATTTTCTCGAGACTGAGAAACCCAGCCATGTCACTAACCCAGGTCTCTACACTCGGGGGCTTCGAGTCGCTCCACATTAACAAGATCTGTCTCTGGGCTACCAGGGAGGCAAAGGCCAAGACATCAGCCTCTTTTGCCCCCTGAACTCCTGGATCTTCTGACACTCCAAAGTTCGCTACCTCCGGACTCAGCACCCCCAGGGTTTTTAGCACCGTGGACATTGCCTTAGCAAAATCCTGCCAAAACACCCAAAGCTTCGGGCATGCCCAAAACATGTGGACAAGATTTGCTGGGCTTCCCACGCACGCCTATCCTCCACTCCGAAGAACTTACTTATCCTAGCCGCTGTCGTGTGTGCCTGGTGGACTACCTTAAATTGTATTAGGCTAAGCATGGCACATGATGAGGCGGTATTAACCCTGCTTAGGGCATCTTCCCATAGACCCGCCTCTATCTCTCCTCCTAGCTCGTCCTCCCACTTGCCCTTAACCTCCTCCACCGGGGTTTCCTCCGACTCCGAAAGCTCATGGTAAATATCCGATACCTTCCCCTCTCCCACCCAGGTACTGGAAACTACTCTGTCCTGTATCCCCCCATGGCAGAAGCAGCGGAAAGGTCGGCACCTGTTTTCTCAGGAAGTCGCGCACCTGCAAATACCTAAAACCATTCCCTGCTGGCAATTAAAATTTATCCTCCAAAGCTTTCAAGCTGGGAAAGCTCTCATCTATAAATAGATCCCCCATCCTTCTAATTCCTGCCCTATGCCAACTCCGGAACCTGTCATCTAGCCTACCCGGTACAAACCATTGATTATTATAAATTAGGGTCCAAATCGATGCTCCCTCCAATCTCTTATATCTCCTCCATTGCCCCCAGATTCTCAGAGCAGCCACCACCACCAGACCTGAGGAGTATCGGGCCGGCGAGAATGGAGAGGTGCCGTTATCAGTGCTCCCAAACTTGTGTCTTTACATGACGCCACCTCCATCCGCTCCCATGCCGACCCCTCCCCCATTACCCACTTCCTGATCATGGCTATATTAGCCGCCCAGTTGTGATTGCAGAAGTTCGGCAGCGCCAACCCCCCCCCCCCCCCCCCGAGTGTGCTCCAGCAACACGTTCTTCACTCTCGGGGTTTTACCCGGCCACACAAAGCCCAAAATAATCTTATTCACCCGCTTGAAAAAGGCCTTAGGGATGAAGATGGGTAGCACTGAAAGACAAACAGAAATCTGGGGAGGACCGTCATTTTCACGGTCTGTACCCTCCCGGCCAGTGATAGCGGGAGCATGTCCCATCTCTTAAAGTCCCCTTCCATTTGTTCTACCAACCGGGATAGGTTTAACTTGTGCAGTGCCTCCCATCCCCGGGCCACCTGGATTCCCAGATATCAAAAGCTCTTCCTTACCATTCTAAGCGGCAGCTCTCCCAGTCTCTACTCCTGTCCTCTTGCCTGGATCGCAAACATCCCGCTTTTCCCCATGTTCAACTTATACCCCGAAAAATTGCCAAATTCTCCCAAGATTCGCATTACTTCCCCCATCCCCTCCAGCGGGTCTGAAATGTACAAGAGCAGGTCATCTGTGTAGAGCGAGATCCGATGCTCCATTCCCCCCCCCCCCCCCCCCCCCCCCCGCCGAACCAGCCTGTGGTGAATCACAATCCTAGTAATTCACACTGTGTTATATTGTATGTGTTGTGTCTCTGTAAGCTCGGTATACGAGCAGTTGCGCGGCTCTACCCACAGGGGGAGATGAGGAGTTTGTACTGGGCTCCGCCCAGGGTTCCGCCCATGGCTCCTCCCACTAACTGGAAGTATAAAGATCTGCAGTTGTGAGCCTGCTGCCAGTTCATCTCGTCACAGGCAGGCTCAGTTGTAAGACTATTAAAACCACTGTTCACTTCCAACCACGTGGCCTGTGAATTGATGGTCACATCAATTTAATAGTCTTAGGAAACTTGAAGAAAACAACTATGGAATCAGCCCTCAAACCTGATCGACTAGAACTCGACCCGCAGGCTGCAGAGGTGAAATAAATCTTTCAACACTGGCTCAGATGTTTCAAGGCCTACCTGGCTGAATCAAGCACATCAGAAACTACAGAGGAGCGGAAACTCAGTCTACTGCACGCAAGGGTGAGCCACCGTATCTCTACTCAACTTAACAGTACTACCTCGTATACGGGGGCCCTAGCCATGCTAGATCAAATGTACGTGAGGCCTATCAACGAGGTCTACGCGCGCCACATTTTTACGACCCGCCGCCAGCGCCCCACGGAGTCGTTGGATGAATTCCTGCGGGATTTAAAAGCTTTAGCTCGGGACTGTAATTACCAAGCTCTATCAGCCGAACAGCATATGGAGCTCACTGTCAGAGATGTGTACGTGGCAGGGCTCAGGTCAAACTATGTGCGCCAGCGGTTGCTTGAAAAAGGGGCCCAGAACTTGGAGGACACTGTAGAATTGGCTACTACCATGGAGGTCTCATTCCGCAGCCTCACCTCGTTCCCCGCGGACAAAACGACCCCATCCTGGGCCCCCGACCAGCAACTGCCCCAGGCCTGCGCCGCGCGGCCACCCACCCACTACGCAGCCCCAGTGTGCCATTTTTGTGGACATCCCCAGCACCCATGGTAGTACTGCCCAGCCCGCAACGCGACCTGCAGCAGCTGCGGTCGCAAAGGACATTATGCCCGGGTCTGCCTGGCACATAAATCCCCCTCTCCTAACCCTCCCGCGGCCCAGAGCACTCGTTTCCAAAACTCACAGGCCAGCAGGCCCCGAAATGCTGCGGCCTGTACTCCGACTCCGACCCCACCCGACCCATGCGACTCATGGGGGCCGCCATCTTGGCAACCCTCCACCAAGCGGCCGGCCACGTGCGACTCATGGGGGCCGCCATCTTGGGCGCCATCTTCCTCGCCGCCCGCCACGTGCAATCCACGGGGGTGGCCATCTTGGGATCCACCCACTTCAAACTCTGAAACCCATCTCGAAGACTACGAACTCAGACGGCAGTCATCACAGGGCCACTCCAGCACAGCTGATCGAGCCACCAACTACCCGCGGTCACGTTGGACCAGTCGCGTCCGAAACACCTCCGCAACTCAATGATGACCGTTAAAATCAATGGGTACAGGACACCGTGCCTCTTTGACTCCGGGAGCACCGAGAGCTTTGTACACCCAGATCTGGTAAGGTGCTGTTCGCTCCCTATTTTCCCTGCACAGCAAACTATCTCCCTCGCTTCGGGCTCACACTCCGTTCACGTCCAAGGGTGCACCGCCGCGACCCTAACGATCCAGGGCACTAGCTACTCGAACTTCCAGCTATACGTACTCCCCGAACTCTGCGCCCCACTCTTACTGGGACTCGACTTCCAGTGCAACCTCAAAAGCCTCACACTCAGCTTCGGCGGGCCCTTGCCCCCACTCACTATCTGCAGCCTCGCTACGCTAAAAATTGACCCCCCCTCCACTCTTTGCCAATCTCATGCCGGACTGCAAACCCGTAGCCATTCGCAGCAGGCGATACAGCCTGCAGGACAGGGTGTTTATCAGAACCGAGGACCATAGGCTTCTACGTGAGGGGATCATAGAGGCCAGTAATAGCCCCTGGAGAGCTCAGGTGGTGGTTGTCAAGACCGGGGAAAAATTCCGAATGGTAGTGGACTATAGCCAAACCATTAATCGGTTCACGCTCCTCGATGCGTACCCCGTCCCCAGGATTACAGACATGGTGAATCAGAGCGCCCATTATAAAGTCTTCTCCACGGTGGACCTGAAGTCTGCATACCACCAGCTCCCAATCCGCCCGGAGGACCGCCACTACACGGCGATCCCGGATGGGCGTCACGAATGGGGTCTCAGTGTTCCAACGAGCAATGGACCGAATGGTGGACCAGTACGGGCTGCGGGCCACGTTTCTGTACTTGGACAACGTCACCATTTGCGGCCATGATCAGCAGGACCACGACGCTAACCTCCATCGATTTCTCCAGACTGCCCAGAATCTCAACCTCACGTATAACACTGAGAAATGCGTTTTCCGCATGACCAGGCTAGCCATTCTCGGCTATGTCGTGGAAAACGGAGTCCTGGGCCCCGACCCGGACTGTATGCGCCCCCTCTTACAACTCTCTCTCCCTAATTGTCCCAGGGCCCTCAAAAGGTGCCTCGGGTTTTTCTCATATTATGCCCAGTGGGTCCCTCAGTATACGGACAAAGCCCGCCCACTATTTATGGACACACTCTTCCCTCTATCGGATGAGGTTCGCCAGGCCTTCACCTGCATCAAGGAGGACATCGCCAAAGCGGCCATGCGGGCGGTGGATGAATCCGTCCCTTTCCAGGTTGAGAGCGATGCCTCAGAGGTCGCTCTCGCAGCCACTCTGAATCAGGCAGGGAGACCAGTCGCCTTTTTCTCCCGAACCCTCTCCGCTTCGGAACTTCGACACTTCTCGGTCGAAAAGGAAGCACAGGCCATCATGGAAGCTATACGTCACTGGAGGCACTACCTCGCAGGTAGAAGGTTCACCCTCATCACCGACCAAAGATTGGTTGCCTTTATGTTTGACAACTCAAAAAGGGGCAAAATTAAAAACGATAAGATCCTACGGTGGAGGATCGAACTCTCCACCTACAAGTACGATATCATGTACCGACCGGGGAAGCTCAACGAGCCCCCAGATGCCCTGTCCTGCGGGATGTGCGTCAGCGCGCAAGACGACCGCATGAAAGCTATCCACAATGACCTCTGCCACCCGGGGGTCACCCGGCTCGCCCACTACGTCAAAGCCCAAAATCTGCCTTTCTCCACCGAGGAGGTAAAAGCCATCACCAGGGATTGCCCGATCTGTGCGGAGTGCAAACCGCACTTCTATAGACCAGACAGGGCCCACCTGGTAAAGGCCTCCCGGCCCTTTGAACGCCTGAGCATCGATTTCAAAGGGCCACTCCCCTCGACCAATCAGAATGTGTACTTTCTAAACATCATAGACAAGTTCTCCCGCTTTCCCTTTGCTATCACGTGCCCCGATATGACCTCCCACACAGTCATTAGGGCCCTGCACAGCATCTTCACCCTGTTTGGTTTCCCCAGCTATGTACACAGCGACAGGGGTTTGTCCTTTATGAGCGACGAGCTGCGTCAGTACCTGCTCGACAAGGGCATTGCCTCGAGCAGGACTACCAGCTACATCCCCAGGGGGAAAGGCCAGGTGGAGAGGGAGAACGCGACGGTCTGGAAGACCGTCCTACTGACCCTCCGGTCCAGGAAGCTCCCGACCTCCCACTGGCAGGAGGTCCTCCCTGATGCGCTCCATGCTATTAGGTCCCTCTAATGACTGCCACCAATCAGACCCCTCACGAGCGGCTATTTGTTTTTTCCAGGGGCACTACCATGGGGGTTTTACTCCCAGCATGGTTGAAGACACCGGGCCCGGTTCTCCTCCGGAAGCACGTCCAGACCCACAAAACTGACCCACTCATGGGGAGAGTGCTTCTACTCCACTCGAATCCCCAATACGCGTTCATTGAATACCCTGACGGCCGTCAGGACACTGTTTCCCTCCGGGACCTGGCGCCTGCAGGATCCAACTCCGACACCACTACCGCCGAGGCGCCCCTCACACTACACCCCACCCAACCCCCCGCTCCCGGCGCCCCCACGCCTGCAGGTTTCCGGCGCTCCCCACCACCGGTCGAACCAGTCGGATACAAAGCTCGGACCGAATCACCCCCCGGAGTCCGCCATGGTACCCTCGCCGACAGCCACCACCCAGCCACCAGAAGAGGCTACAACCCTGGTGCTTCGTAGATCGCAGAGGACGACTCGACCGCCGGACCGACTCAATTTGTAAACCAATCACCCCCGCTGGACTTGATTTTTTTTACGGGGGTGAATGTGGTGAATCACAATCCTAGTAATTCACACTGTGTTATATTGTATGTGTTCTGTCTCTGTAAGCTCGGTATACGAGCAGTTGCGTGGCTCTGCCCACAGGGGGAGATGAGGAGTTTTTACTGGGCTCCACCCGTGGCTCCACCCATTGTTCCGCCCATGGCTTCTCCCAGTAACTGGAAGTATAAAGATCTGCAGTTGTGAGCCTGCTGCCAGTTCATCTCATCGCAGGCAGGCTCAGTTGTAAGACTATTAAAACCACTGTTCACTTCCAACCACGTGTCCTGTGAATTGATGGTCACATCACAGCCCTTTCCAGTTCCTAAAGGTTCTTAACGCTCCAATGGCTCTATGGCCAGAGCAAACATTGCGGGGAGAGGGGGCAGCCTTGCCTCGTCCCTCGGTGTAGTTTAAAATACCCCGACCTCAGCCAGTTCGTACCACACTCGCTCCTGGTGCCTGATAGGGCAACCGCACCCAGTAAATGAAGCCCTCACGAAACCCAAACCTTCCCACCGCCTCCCACAAGTAATCCCACTCCACCCGATCGAAAGCCTTCTCCGCATCCATCGCTACTACCATCTCTGCCTCCTCTCCTTCTGAGCTGTCGAGATGCCGGCGTTGGACTGGGGTGAGCACAGTAAGAAGTCTTACAACGCTAGGTTAAAGTCCAACATGTTTGTTTCAAACACTAGCTTTTGGAGCACTGCTCCTTCCTCAGGTGAATCATTCCTTAGGTAGGAATGCTCAGGTAGGCTCCTTCCTGAGGAAGGATCAGTGCTCCGAAAGCTGGTGTTTGAAACAAACATGTTGGACTTTAACCTGGTGTTGTAAGTCTCCTTCTGAGGGCATCATAATAACATTGGGAAGCCTTCGAACATTGGCCTTGAGTTGCCTGCCCTTAACAAATCACGTCTAGTTTTCCACTATCACCCCCGGGACACAGTGGCCAGTATTTTAGCCAGCAGTTTGGCATCCACATTTAGTAGAGAAATCGGCCTGTATGACCCGCATTGCTCCGGATCCTCACTTTTTTAAAAAGGAGAGAGAGAAAAGGAGGGAATTATAGAGCGGTTAGCCTGACATCGGTGGTGGGGAAAATGATGGGGTCAATTATTAAGGATAAAATAACTGAGCATTTGGAAAGCGGGAACAGGATTGGTCTAAGTAAGCATGGATTCACTGAAGGGAGATCATTCTTGACAAATCTTCTGGAATTTTTTGAGGATGTGACCAGTAGAGCGGACAAGGGTGAACCAGTGGATGTTGTGTATCTGGACTTTCAAAAGGCTTTTGACGAGGTCCCACACAAGAGGTTAGTGAGCAAAATTAAAACTCATGGTATTGGGGGCAATGTATTGGCATGGATAGAGGCTGGTTGGCAGACAGGAAGCAGAGTGGAAATAAACGGGTCCTTTTCAGAGTGGCAGGCAGTGACGAGTAGGGTACCACAGGATTCAGTGCTGGGACCACATTAATGAATGGACGAAGGATTGTATGAAATATCTCCAAATTTGCAGATGACACTAAGCTGGGTGTGTTGTGAGGAGGATGTAAAGAGGCTACAGGGTGACTTGGACAGGCTGGCTGAGTGAACAAATACTTGGCAAATGCAATATAATGTGGGTAAATGTGAGGTTATCCACTTTGGTGGCAAATACAGGAAGGCAGATTATTATCTGAATGGTGGCAATTTAAGAAAAAGGGAAGTTCAACGAGACCTGGGTGTCATGGTGGAACAGTCGCTGAAGGTTGGTATGCAAATCCTCTCACTATGAAGGTCAGCAGGCCATTAGCTTTCCTCACCGCCTGCTGACCTTCATAGCGAGAGGGTTTGAGTATAGGAGTAGGGATGTCTTGCTGCAGTTATACAGGGCCTTGGTATGGCCACACCTTGAGTATTATGTGCAGTTTTGAACTTCTTATTTGAGGAAGGACATTCTTGCGATTGAGGGTGTCCAGCGAAGGTTCACCAGACTAATTCCTAGGGGTAGCAGGACAGACAGTGACATCCAAGACTGGATTGACTGGGCTTGTAGTCACTGGAGTACAGAAGAATGAGAGGGGTTCTCATAGAAACATATAAAATCCTGATGGGACTGGACAGGCTAGATGCGGGGAGAATGTTCCCGATGTCAGGGGCGTCCAGAACTAGGTCAGAGCCTCAGAATAAGGAGTAAGCCATTCAGGAATCAGATGAGGAAGAACGTCTTCTCTCAGAGTTCCAAACTTGTGGAATTCTCCATCACAGGGAGCAGTTGGGGCCAGTTTGTTGCATATATTCAAGAGGGAGCTGGCCTGGCCCTTGCGGCTAAAGAGGACCTACTCCTGCATCTACTTTCTATGTTTCTATGTAAATATAGTTTTACTTTGCAGGTTTAGTTAGTTAAATCAGATGCTAGCTGAGCAGCACATTCTAGGAAAGATTTGTTTCATCATAAGGAAGGATCAGCTCTTGACTGACTCACTCCATGGGTCACATATTCAGCAGATTGGTCACAAAGTGACTCATTTTGCGCAGAATCTTCTGCCCTTTGAAAGAATCATAGAACCATAGAATTTACAGCCCAGAAGGAGGCCATTCAGCCCATCGAGTCGGCACCGGCTCTTGGAAAGAGCACCCTACCAAGGTCAACAACTCCACCCTTTCCCCATAACCCAGTAACCCCACCCAACACTAAGGGCAATTTTGGACACAATAAGTGCAATTTATCATGGCCAATCCACCTAACCTGCACATCTTTGGACTGTGGGAGGAAACCGGAGCACCCGGAGGAAACCCACGCAGACACGGGGAGAACGTGCAGACTCCGCACAGACAGTGACCCAGCCGGGAATCGAACCTGGGACCCTGGAGCTGTGAAGCGATTGTGCTATCCACAATGCTACCGTGCTGCCCAACTAGTGAAAGGTTTCACTAGTTGAGATAATTTCTGAATCCCAGTCCCACAGGGGCCAGAGGTCGAATGAAGGTTGGACTCTTCCATTAGGCAGCCAATTAAGAGGCCGTCTTCACATTCACCATTGAATTAAGGGCAGGTTCCTGAGGCAGGAAACCCAATAGGAGGACCTAGAGCACTGGCTAAACTGAAGCCCCCCCCCCCCAGCAGAGGTGGGTGCAGCTGCGGCAGGTAAAGTGTGGGAGGGTTCCTCAGGTTGGAGGTGCTCTCACAAACCTGAATATTTGGAAAAAATGGAAGACCTGCAGCCTTTAGGGCCATCAATAAGAGGGAAACCTCCCCCTAGCCCCCACCACGGGCAGTCATGGCTGAGGTTGTGTTCTTAGCGGGTCATTCATGGGGCTAGTGAATGGACACACTGAAGATTCTCCAGCCTTCTGCCTAGGCCGGAGGGGTGCTCTGACAGCACTTAGTTCCCGAAACATCAGAAACCTGCCTGTAATTGGTCCCTCAATTGACCTAATTGACTACCCACCACTGCCAGGCAGATATCCTCTGTGACAGTGGCCTTGCCTCTGGCAAGAGTGCTTGGGGGTGTGGGAATGTGTTGGGGAGCCAACTAGATATTCAAGTTTCAAATATTGTTCCTTGTCCTGCCTCCAACCTTGCATCCCTGAAGCCATGATGGGTGAGTCATGCCCTTTTAGCTCGCAGTCTGGTGGTGTATGCATGATGCATCAGAAGTGGTAGGAAAATGTGGAGAAGAATATCAAGCAACATAATATATAAATAATTTACAGAATGCTGTTGTCTTTCTTTTACCCCCACAGACAATGAGTGAACAGGCTCTTGCTTTAGTCTCCAAAATTAATGAAACAGAAGGTATGCCAAAAAGGTATGAAGAGATCATCAAGAAATATTTCAACACCATCCAGTATGAAGAATTCCTGAAAAACAAAAAGCAGCTTGCTAATATGATCCAGGTTGTTTTTATCTGGGAATGTTCTCCCACGATAGATGAAAACCTTCTGGAATCTCTACCTCAGTTGAAGATCGTTGTAAACCATGGAGCTGGTGTGGATCATCTCAATCTACCGTTGATCTATAGTTTTGGGGTAAAGGTAGCCAACACTCCTGATGTGGTGGACAATGCTACGGCTGAAATGGGCATGGCTTTAATGTTGGCATCTGCCAGGAATATACTGGAAGGTAAGATGGGGACGGAAAATGAAAAATGTACATAACGGATAACAGCTGTCTTTTGGAAAATAACTTTTGTGGTTTAAAGTTAGGGCATGATTTAATAAATACAAAACATACAGATTGGAATCATAGAATCTTACAGCACAGAAAAAGACTATTCACATAGAATAACCACATTCTCTGGCTTTTTTTGAAACCCTTTCTATTTTTTGAAAATAATTGATAGATTCTGCTGCTCCCTCAACACTACAGGTGGAATTTAATGCCCCTCCAGGAGGCAGGTTCTGAGCCAGGCAAGCCATTTGATTGGGCAGGAAGGTACCTTAAGGACACTCAAGGACTCATCACGTTGCCACTCAAATTGAACAGGTGGAGGGAGAGACCAGTGCCCAAAGTGCAGTCCTGCAGGCTCCTAACTAGTGAAGATATATGATATCTTCTATGATATAGGAGCATTATATGTAACTGTTATGGGCCTGGGTTTAGAAAACTCCAAAGTATATCGCTTGACCTACAACTGTTTATTGATTTTGGTATTCCCTTTCTTAATATTCAAGCTGCTTTAATTCTTTTTCATGTTTAAACTGCTTGATCTGTAATTGAATTCTTGCCTTTCCAATTATTCTGATTGTGTCTCGGGCAATTTTATATGCTCAGCTACCGCTGCAATTACCTCTTTTTGTATTTTGTCAGGCAATGTTAACTGCAATGCTTTTGCCAAATCTAAAAGCCTTTTTTTAAGTCTCTGTTTGTAAGGAACTGTGTTGACCTTCTCCACCCCAAAAACTTCTGAGTCTCTGAATGAGCCATTGTCCACATCACACTCCCTACTTAAACTGGAATACACCACCTGAAAAGCAAACACAAATATGCTCACCCCTCACTGTCGTTAAGTTTACTAAGCCAACCAAATCACGAAAGATAGACTTTTATCCCACAAGCCCCCAAGTTATTATAGGCCAGAATTTAGAAAACGCCAAATTATATCATGGAGTTCACCTGACCAGAACTGGTTATTGATTTTGGTTACGATGAGCACAAGGGCCTGCCTTTCAAGTGTTATTCAACAGAGGCCTTAAGCACTTTTAATCAAAAACACACACAGTAAGCATTTTTATCAACTACCAACATAAATACCCCACACAGCTACAGCACTCTATGTATAATCCTTAATAAATTCCCCCTTTAGCTGTTCCAATTTAATAACAAGATCCAATAAACCAGAAAACCCTTTTCAAAGGGGTGGCCCAGCACATAGCACTCAAGGCCTGGTATGGATGCTCCTGTTTCCTTTCCAAAACAGCAGGTTTGAATTTCTTACAGAAAACAGTTGTTTCTTTTTAAGTTCTCAAGCAGTCTGGAAACAGCTTTTAAAATGCAGATAGAGAAAGACCTTCTTTCAACCTGTGCAGAACAAAACCAGTTCAAACTCAAAGTGAAAGTAAATCCAACTCCCAGTGCCACAGCCCAGCTCCACCCACACAATGACATCACTGAAGCCATGTGATAAGACAAAAACATTTCTTAAAGGGACACTCCCATGACAGTCACCAAACTTTATTTCTCTTGTGGATATGATATTTTAACTGTGCAGTAGACACTTATAATATTTGAATTGTAAAAGGAGAGCCTAATTTATTTATAAATGACTCTGAAAACTATTGTCGGTGTTTAATTTAACCACTGAGCTTTTTGTGGGTTATAGACCAGTAATATCTCTGTAGTGCCCATTTTCTGCCTGAGTTTCACAGAGAGCCAATTGGAGGAGTCGATCGCTGGTGTTACAGTGCTCAAACTGTACATCAGGTTTCTTCAATTATTTGTTGTAGATTAAATCCCAAATTCAGAGGATAAAAGGTCAGGAGGCCCAAGAAGGTAAGTTTCCCGTACCAGCCTCCCCGGACAGGCACCGGAATGTGGCGACTAGGGGCTTTTCACAGTAACTTCATTGAAGCCTACTCGTGACAATAAGCGATTTTCATTTCATTAAACAATGTTTAATAAGTCAACACAAAGCAAAAGCCGCATTGTTTACAGTTCAAAGGTCACAACCGTGACTACCAATCACGCCAGTCCCTGTCGGGGCCGGCATTTATCAGGCACATTTATGAGCCCCAGCTGGGTGGCCCTCCACCCATTAGCGGGGGAGTTTGTAGAATCCCTACAGTGCAGGAGGCCATTCAGCCCATCGAGTCTGCACCAAGCCTCCGAAGAACACTTTACCTAGGTCCACTCCCCCGCCCTATCCCTGGAACTCTGCGTATTGATCATGGCTAATCCACCTTACCTGCACGTCTTCGGACTATGGGAAGAAACTGGAACACCCGGAGGAAATCCGTGCAGACGCTGGGAGAATGTGCAAACTCCACATAGACAGGCTGGAATTGAACCAGGGTCACTGACGCTATGAGGTGACAGCGCTAACCACTGTGCCACCACGTCACCCGTGTATTCCACAGGTCCCACAGGGAGATCAGTTGAGGTGTCCCCGTGGGTCTCGTGAGGATTATTACTTCCCACCCCACCAAAGTCCGAAGGTTCCACATAGCAGGTTGTAGAGGGTGTCTCCCTCGCCATTTCGCCCGTGGCTGTGTTTCTAGCAGCTGTGGGGCGAGGCCAGGGGTGTGTATTGCGTCGGGAGCACCTACCCTGCTTAGAATGGAGAAGGAGCCTCGTCAGAGGCCCGTCTCTGACTGTAACATCCTCCGAGAGCGCCGAAGATTCTGTATCCATATCTGATGCTGAGTCATCAGCCTTCTCCTGGCCCAGGCATAGGTCCCTGGAGGGAATTACTTCCTGGCGAAAGGACAGCAGGCAGTGTGGTTGACATACAGATTCATTTGGCGTGGCTTCCTCCGGGACGGGCTCGCTGCCCTTGAGGTGATCCACGTGCTTTCACATGGTCAACTCTCTAATCTTGACTGTATGAAGCCAGCTCCATTCTCTCCACTACAGTTCCTGGGATCCATTGGATGCCATGCCTGAAATTCCGAATGTGAACAGCGTCTCCTGGTTTAAAACCTCTGTGGCGCATTTTGTGATACCTCTTCTGGAGGTCCTGCTTCCTATCCACCTTCCCGCCAAGGCTCAGCAATGTTAAACGCAAGTAGGAACCCCAGGTGTGATATTGTTCAATAATTAAATCGAAACTGTGCCAGCTTCATTTCAATGGAACCTGCAGTCTGTTTCTTCATGCCCTGTTTAAACATCTATACTGCCCGTTTAGCCAGACCTTTCGAGGATGAGTGATAATGGGCAGTTCTGGAAAATGTTTCACCCTATTGGTACCCATAAGCACCCAGAATTCCTTGCGGACAAGCACCTCTGAGATCTCGTGGGTGCTGAAGGATTGATGCAACCTCTCCATGGTGACCTGTGAGGGGGTGGAAGACATTGGGTGCATGTCCATCCATTATGAGTGGGCGCCTATAAGGAGCAGAAACATTGACTCCATGAAGGGCCCGAAGTCGGCAGGCAAGCGACTCCAGGGTTTTCCTGGCTACTGCCAAGGGTGGAGTGAGCTGACGGAGGGAGCATCTGATGTTCCTGGCTGCACCATTAGGCCTTGGCCATCACAAGTAACTCCTTGTGAGCGTCTCCATCTTGGAAACACCTGCGTGTCCTGTTGTGCAAATCCTGCAAGATTGTAAGCTGACCTGGTCGCGGGATAACCATGTGAGCTCCACAGGACGATGCCATCCACCACACTGAGCTCCTGCTGATTTGCGAGATAGGCCCACAGTTCCTCTGGGGGCCCGCCATGTAAGACAGCCGTCACGGGTAAGGTGTTCATACAGTTCAATGTCAATATGACTTTGGTCACTGCAGGCGGGGGGGAGGGGGGTGGGGGGGTAGGGGGGGGGGGGGGCTTAAGGCAGCGGGGTTTGGCTGAGGGCATCCACATGCGCGATCTGTGCACCTGGACGATGTACAACGATGTATTTATACGCCGCCAACAGCAATGCCCATCGTTGGATTCTGGCAAAAGCTAGTGGCAGAATCATCTTGTCTTCCTTAAAAAGACCAGAAAGGGCTTATGACCCGTGAATATTGCAAAATGACGCCCAAAGGCGGACTGATGGAATTTCTTTACTGCGAATATCAAGGCCAGCCCTTCCTTCTCAATTTGCACATCGTGGTGCTCTGCATCAGTTAGGGTTCTGGACAGATGAGCTATTGGCTGTTATATCTCACCGGTGGGACAACACTGCCCCAATGCCATATGGAGAGGTGTCACATGTGAGGACGATGACTTTGACCGATCGTAGTGCGTTAACAATTTGGATGATAACAATTGCTGCTTCGCTCTGGCGAATGCTTCCACCTGCGGCACTTTCCATAACCATTTCTGGTTCTTTTTTAATAGCGCGTGCAGGGGCGCCAACATGGTAGTCATGTTCAGGATGAACCTCTGGTAATATGTGATGGGCCCTCAGAATGTGGCATTCTCAGGTGTTGGGGCTCCCTCCAGCCGATGTTTTCCTCCACTGGTGCAACCGTCCTTAGGGACTCAGTATCTAAAGTATGTGAGCTTTTTCACCTGAAAGATGCACTTGCCCTTCTTCAGGTGGACACCCACGACAAAGAACCATTAGAGGACCTAAACAGAGAAAATAGGAGCAGGAGGAAATTCGGCCCTTCGAGCCTGCTCGTCATCCATTATTATCTTGGCTAATCATCCAACTCAATAGCCTAATCCCACTTCCCCACTATATCCTTTGATCCCCTTTGCCCTAAGTGCTATATCTAACTGCATCTTGAAAACATACAGCAGAATTCTTCGTTTGAGAGACTAGGTGCTGATGCCAGGACTGAATCGTAAGTGTTATACGTGAACGAATGCGGTGCCAGTCCTGGAGCGATTCAGGTCCCGTTCATGAACTAGCACCGGCTGAAAGCCTGGAAAATGCCGAGTTGAGTCTGTTAATGATATGCCAACAGTCTTTACTGTACAATCTGCAGGCTTATGCCAACGAGTGGCACAGAACGCGTTCAAGCCACTGTCGAGGGACCAGAGCATGGCATTCTGTTCGGCGACTGGCACCAACCTCTATTTCCGGCTGATGCCGAATTCTCCGCCCAATAGTATTCCATGATTCCTGCATCGCTGGACGGAGATTCCCACCTACAATATTTTTTACCTTAACTACTTTCTGTGTAACGAATTCCACAGGCTCACCACTCTGGCCGTAAGAAATTTCTCCTCATCTCTGTCCTAAATGTATCCGTATCCTCAGACTGTGACCCTCTGGTTCTGGACATTCGAGAACATCCTTTCTGCATCTACCCTTTCCAATTCTGTTAGAATTTTATAGGTTTCTATGAGATCCCCCTCCTCCCCCCTCATTGCGAATATAATCCTAACCGATTCAATCTCTCCTCGTACGTCAGGCCCGCCAAATCAGGAACCAGTCTGGTAAACCTTTGCTGCACTCCTTCTAGAACAACAATGCCCTTTCTCAGGGAAGGAGACCGAAACTGCACACAATATTCCAGGTGTGGCCTCACCAAGGCCCTGTACAATTGCAGCAAGACATCTCTGCACCTGTACTCAAATCCTCTCACAATGAAGGCCAGACCATTTGGCTTCTTTACCGCCAGTTGTACCTGCATTCTTACCTTCAGTGACTGGTGCACGAGACACATTCCCCTCTCCTAATTTATGGCCATTCAGATAATAGTCTGTCTTCTCGATTTTGCTATGAAAGTGGATAAACGTGCATATATCCAAATTATACTGCATTTGCCACTCATTTGCTCACTCAACTTGTCCAAATCACACTGAAGGATCTCTGCATCTTCCTCACAGCTCACCCTCCCATCCAACTTGAGGTCATCTGAAAATTTGGACATTTTACATTTTATTCCCTCATCTAAATCATTAATATATATATACTATGAATGGCTCTTCTAGGTTCCTTATCAGTTGCTCATGTAATGTGCACATCGTCCAGGTAAAGAGCCTCCCTTGGAGGATGTTTTCCATTACCCACTGGAAAATCACACGCTGATGACACCCCAAATGGAAACTAAGTGTACATGTACAGCCCCTGTGGGTGTTAATGGTGACTATTTTCGTGACCATGCAGCTAACTCTGACCGTTGGTACGCATGGCGCATGTCAAACTTTGTAAATGAGTGCAACTTTGCACACGGATCTTCTATGCATGGGGTAAACAAGCAGGATGCCATGTTTACTGTCATCTTGTAATCGACACACCGGTGATGGACTTGTCTGGCTTCAGCACCGGGACCACTGGCGCAGCCCACTCTGCGAACCTGACCATGCATATGCCCAGGTTCTCCTGCCAGCTCAGTTCGTCATCCACTTTCATAAGCAGGGCGCATGGGACCAGCCGAGCCATGAAATATTTGGGCTGGGTCTCTGGGTCAACATAGCTTTTTGCATTGGCCCCCTTTATTGTTCCAGGCCTCCTGGAAAACTTCCAGATACTTTCCAAGGATTTCATACAAACCATCGGTACCCATCTGGGTGATTTGTTGCCAGTCCATGCAGAGTCTTTGTGATCAATCACGGCCCAGGAGGCTGGGCCCGAACCGGCTGTTGTCCGTGGGTAACCGAGGTCACCATGGTCCCGATGATGGAATGGTTCCCTGGTGAATGT
The DNA here is from genome assembly GCF_902713615.1 of Scyliorhinus canicula. Taxonomy (NCBI): domain Eukaryota; kingdom Metazoa; phylum Chordata; class Chondrichthyes; order Carcharhiniformes; family Scyliorhinidae; genus Scyliorhinus; species Scyliorhinus canicula. The sequence goes on from NC_052150.1 coordinate 47,675,154, forward strand.
TGCCAGCCAGGCCTTGGTATCCCTCAAACCCGCATTCAGGATTCCCAAGCGGAACTTTTGTTGTCCGATAATAGAGACAGCAGTCACCGTATTAATTTTCATGTCCATGGGTGACCGTTGACTTGTAGCTTTATTCTAATTGGGGCTAGTCTGTGGGGCCGTGATGTAGTTTAACTGTATTAGGTCTTACTCCTTGGGTGGGGCAATGTGCAAAGCCCTGGCATGAACGCTTGTGTCACCTGGCTAGGGCAATACGTTTACTGTTAATACTGGTAGCCTTGACCACCACAGTTCCTGCGACTGCAAGTGCAGGACTATTGTGGTACACCTCATTGTCCTCCGGGGAGATGTCCAGTCAGGCTGTGGTGACGCTTGGCTATTGGGTCTGGCCATGATGTTGGTTTATTGGTGACTGGGTGACGTGAGCCTTGTCCTTGAGGGGCAGCCAACGCTGTGTACACTGTAATCCATGGAACATAGCATAGTGGTTAGCACAATTGCTTCACAGCTCCAGGGTTCCAGGTTCCATTCACAGCTTGGGTCACTGTCTTTGCGGAGTCTGCACATTCTCCCCGTGTGTGCATGGGTTTCCTCCGGGTGCTCCGGTTTCCTCCCACAGTCCAAAGATATGCAGGTTAGGTGGAGTGGCCATATTAAATTGCCCTTAATGTCCAAAATTGTCCTTAGTGTTGGGTGGGGTTACTAATTTATGGAGATAGGATGGGGGTGTGTGCTTGGTAGGGTGCTCTTTCCAAGAACCGGTGCCAACTAGATGGGCCGAATGGCTTCCTTCTGCACTGTAAATTCTATGATGATTCTATGATCCTGGGCCGTAGGGTGATCATTGCTCGGCACAACATCGAGGGCCGAAGGGCCTGTTCTGTGCTGTACTGTTCTATGTTCTATGTAACCCATGGAATCCTGGAGTTCCTGGGCTGTAATCCATGGAATCCTGGAGTTCCTGGACCTCCCTTTTCCCCATTCTTGCGGGAGAGTGAAAACTCTATGACCTTGTTCAGGTCCAAGGCTGGCTCCACTCATAGCTTCCTTTGAGTCACCATAGTGTTAATGCCACACACCAAACCATCTGTTAAGATTTCAGGGATGTAAGGACTGAAGTCACAATTTTCAGCTAACTTGCGAAGGCGCGTCACAAATTCCGTAACCAATTCCCTCGGTGTTCGTCCGGCCATATTGAACCGGTATCTCTGCATTATTACTGACGGCTCAGGATCGTAATGATTTGCAAGAAGTTCCATGAGCTCACCAAAGATCCACGAGGCCGCCAGGTAGGTGAGCTCTTGGTTACGTTAAATGTTGGGGTCCCGCAGGCAGTCAAGAGTATTACCTTTTAATCGGTCGTCTCCAATGGTACCTGGATCAAATACTGCATCTGTTTGGCACCCCTGCGTCCAAGGCCTCTAGCTTTCCAAAAAGCAGCAAAGTCCTACCGACCTCCCTCTCATGCCGGGGTATTCCGGTGCGGTCAGAACGTCCAGAATTGCACCGGCGTTTTCCTTGCCATCAATATAAAAGTTCAAATGCCCGAGAAGGTAAGATAAATGAGGGTTTTTTTTTGTCAAACATTTAGAGTTCCCAATGGGAATTAAGGGGCAATTAAGCCTGGCCAATCCACCTACCCTGCACATCTTTGGGTTGTGGGAGTGAAACCCATGCAAACACGGGGAGAATGTGCAAACTCCACACAGACAGTAACCCAGAGCCGGGATCAAACCTGGGACCAAAGATCCCAACCTGGGCCGGCTTTCCCAAGGCAAATTTACAAACCCCAGCTGGGCGGGCATTCCCCCCACTAGTGGGAAAGCTTGTATTCCACAAGTCCCATGGAGAGATCAATTGAAATGTCCCCGTGGGTCTCGTGAGTGTTATTACACACAACCTCACAGATACACTGCTTACCTTCATTTGAAACCAATATCGCAATAGTTCTTACATTGTTTGCCTATTCATTGCCAAACTGGGATGATTTTTGTAACCCTGACCAATTTTCACCTTTTTCCAGCATCAGGAAATAATTCTGCTGAAAGGTTGAAACAGTTTTTTTTAATTTTAGCTCAGGAGATTGCAACTTGTCCGGATACCAAAAGTTACCCTATGAACTGGTATGGAGTAGAAGTGACTGAGGCCACTCTTGGAATCATTGGAATGGGGCGGATTGGATACAAAGTTGCTCAAAGAGCCAAAGGATTCGATATGAAAATTCTGTATCACAACAGGAACAGGAGGTAGGATTTGTGAAAGGTTCCATGAAAGGAATGTCTTCAACAGTGTGTTGAGGAACACATACATAATGGAGTAACAAAGTGTTTTGAGGTACACATTGACATACTGGCACAATTTTAGCCTCTGCACTTAGCTCACTAGCTGCACCCTGGCTGGGCAGGAGAGGGTGTTTGTAACTGGGTTTATCGCAGGATTTATTTGCTCCTTCCTGGAGAAGAGATCTTGCTGGAGGCAGTGGCCATTTGTTCAAAAACATTTAGTTACATGCTAACTATTTACAAAGATTAAATAAGACCAAGTCATAGCTGGAACTACTCCCTGAGCTGCTTCATATTCATCTTCTCTTAATGAGTGATATCACTGTGGTGTAGCTCCTTATGCACATACACTCAGTAGTTGTCATGTCATAGATAGAATTTATCATAGAATTTACAGTGCAGAAGGAGGCCATTCGGCCCATCGAGTCTGCACCGGCTCTTGGAAAGAGCACCCTACCCAAGGACAACATCTCTACCCTATCCCCATAACCCAGTAACCCCACACAACACTAAGGGCAATTTTGGACACTAAGGGCAATTTATCATGGCCAATCCACCTAACCTGCACATCTTTGGACTGTGGGAGGAAACCGGAGCACCCGGAGGAAACCCACGCACACACGGGGAGGATGTGCAGACTCCGCACAGACAGTGACCCATGCCGGAATCGAACCTGGGACCCTGGAGCTGTGAAGCCATTGTGCTATCCACAATGCTACCGTGCTGTCCTCATAAGAGTCATAAGAGTTAACCCTTTATTCTAGATTTCCTCCCCTCCCCCGAGTTTTTATTCCCATAGTATTAAACACACGTGGAGGAGGGGTGATGAGGTATTGGTATTGTCACTGGATGAGTGATACAGGGAGTCCCAGGTCTGAATCCTACCTGGGCAGATGGTGAAATTTGAATTCAATAAAAATCTTGAATTAAAAGGCTAATAATGATCATGAAAGCATTGTCGATTGTCTGAAAAACTCATCAGGTTCACTAATGTCCCAGGGAAGGAAATCTGCCATCCTCATCTGGTCTGACCTACATGTGACTCCAGATCCACGGCAATGTGGTTGACTCTTAAATGCCCTCTGCAACTGCCTGGGAAGCCAATCAGTGCAAGAGCAATTAGGGGTGGGCAATAAATGCTGGCCTAGCCAGCATCTCACAGATCCAGTCAATGAATTAAAAAATAATTCTTCTTTACTTGCCGGAGGCAGTAAACTCCGAACATGTTCTCTGTTCTCCTTGAGGATGTATAGGGTGCATGCTCTCCAGATTCTTCTCCTTGGAAGGCACCAACTGCCTCAGACAGAGATTTCTGGTTCTGCTCAGCTGTCGAAAGGTGATGAACAGAGTATTCCTTTCCTGCTCTTCTTTTTGATTACCTCCTTCTTGGTAATTTGGGGAATGTTTGGACTGCTGGCTGCTCTTGTTTGAAAGAATGAAGCTCGTTCAGCTCCTGTGAGGATCTGCACAGCTGGAAAGGGTCTACAAGCATTTGCTGCAACAGTGAACAAAGTATTATGTAATGCCTCATCTATGAACAAAGAGCTCTTGTGGCACAATGGGTAGCACCTCTGCCTCTGAGCCAGAAGCTCCAAAGAACAAAGAAAATTACAGCACAGGAACAGGCCCTCCCCCCCCCCCCCCCCCCCAAGCCTGCGCCGATCCAGATCCTTTATCTACACCTGTCGCCTATTTTCCAAGCATCTACTTCCCTCTGTTCCCCGCCCGTTCATATATCTGTCAAGATACATCTTAAATGACGCTACCATGCACATCTCCCTTAAACTTTCCCCCTCTCACCTTGAAATTGTGACCCCTTGTAATTGACACCCCCACTCTTGGAAAAAGCTTGTTGCTATCTACCCTGTCCATACCTCTCATAATTTTGTAGACCTAAATCAGGTACCCCCTCAACCTCCGTTTTTCCAGAGGGTGCAGAACCTCCTCTACACCCACGCTAAAGCATCCACATCCTTCTGGTAATGTGGCGACCAGAACTGCACGCAGTATTCCAAATGTGGCTGAACCAAAGTCTTATACAACTGTAACCCGACCTGCCGACTCTTGTACTCAATACCCCATCCGATGAAGGAAAGCATGCTGTATGCCTTCTTGACCACTCTGTCGACCTGCGTTGCCACCTTCAGGTACAATGGACCTGAACTCCCAGATCTCTCTGTACATCAATTTTCCCAGGACTCTTTCATTGACCGTATAGTCCGCTCTTGAATTGGATCTTCCAAAATGCATCACCTTGCATTTGCCTGGATTGAACTCCATCTGCCATTTCTCTGCCCAACTCTCCAATCTATCTATATTTTGCTGTATTCTCTGACAGTCCCCCTCGCTATCTGCAACTCCACCAATCTTAGTATCATCTGCAAACTTGCTAATCAGACCATCTATACCTTTGTCCAGATCATTTATGTATATCACGAACAACAGTGGTCCGAGCACGGATCCCTGTGGAACACCACTAGTCACCCTTCTTTTTTTTAAAATAATTTTAATTCAAATTTTCACATTTTCACAAAAAAGAAAACAATAACAGAAAATTCTAAGAACAAAAAGAACAGAACCCCCCCCCCCCCAAGTACAAAAGAGAAACAATAAATTAATGCCCATCGTTGGCAAAAAACAGATATTCAACTCAAAACAAAAACTAAGAGACCCCCCTCCTGCTGCTGCTGACCTTTTGACTTTACTGTTCTGCCAGGAGATCTAGGAATGGTTGCCATCTCCTGAAAAACCCCTGCACTGACCCCCTTAGGGCAAATTTCACCCTCTCCAATTTAATAAACCCCGCCATATCGTTGACCCAGGCCTCCGCGCTTGGGGGCCTCACATCCTTCCACTGAAGAAGAATCCTCCGCCGGGCTACTAGGCCAGAACACCAGCCTCTTTCGCCTCCTGCACTCCCGGCTCCACTGCAACCCCAAATATTGCGAGTCCCCAGCCTGGATTGACCCTGGATCCTACCACCCTCGATACCGTCCTTGCTACCCCCTTCCAAAATTCCCCCAGCGCTGGGCATGCCCAGAACATGTGGACATGGTTTGCTGGGCTCCCTGAGCACCTAATACACCTGTCCTCGGTCCCAAAAAATAGGCTCATCCTTGTCCCGGTCATATGAGCCCTGTGCAGTACCTTAAACTGTATGAGGCTAAGCCTCGCACACGAAGAGGAGGAGTTCACCCTTTCTAGGGCATCCGCCCACGTCCCCTCCTCAATCCCCTCACCCAGCTCCTCCTCCCATTTATCTTTCAGCTCCTCCACCGAGCCCTCCTCTACCTCCTGCATCACCTGGTAGACTTCCGAGATCCTCCCCTCTCCAACCCATACCCCCGAGAGCACCCTGTCCTGAACTCCACGCGGGGGCAGCAGAGGGAACCCCGCCACCTGCCGCTTGACAAACGCCCTTACTTGCATGTACCTAAAGGTGCTTCCCAGGGGGAGCCCAAACTTCCCCTCCAGCTCACCCAGGCTCGCAAACTTCCCGTCTATGAACAGGTCCCCCAGCCTCCTGACACCTGCCCTGTGCCAACTCAGGAACCCGCCGTCAATTCTCCCTGGAACAAACCGGTGGTTCCCCCGTATCGGGGACCCCATTGAGGCCCCACCTCCCCCCTGTGCCGCCTCCATTGCCCCCAAATCTTGAGGGTAGCTGCCACCACGGGACTCGTGGTATACCTCGTTGGAGGGAACGGCAGCGGCGCCGTTACCAGCGCTTCCAGGCTCATGCCCACACAGGATGCCATCTCTATCCTCTTCCATGCTGCCCCCTCCCCGTCCATTACCCACTTACACACCATCGCTGCGTTGGCAGCCCAATAATACCCACAGAGGTTGGGCAATGCCAGCCACCCCCCTCCCCATCCCTGCCCCGCTCCAAGAACACCTGTCTCACCCTTGGAGTCCCGTGTGCCCACACAAACCCCGTAATGCTCCTGTTAACCCGCCTGAAAAAGGCCTTCGGGATAAGGATGGGGAGGCACTGGATCAGGAACAGAAACCTCGGGAGCACCGTCATCTTGACTGACTGCACCCTACCCGCCAAAGACAGCGGCAGCATGTCCCACCTCTTAAACCCCTCCTCCATTTGCTCCAGCAGCCTTGTGATGTTTAGCTTATGCAAGGCCCCCCAGCTCCTGGCCACCTGAACCCCCAAGTACCTGAAGCTCCTCTCCGCCCTTTTCAGTGGGAGCCTCCCAGTCCCCCACTCCTGGTCCCCCGGGTGTACCACAAACAGCTCGCTTTTCTCAAAGTTAAGCTTATACCCTGAGAAATCCCCAAATTCCCAGAGAATCCCCATCACCACCGGCATTCCCCCCACCGGGTCCGCCACATACAACAATAGGTCATTCGCATACAGCGACACTCGGTGCTCCTCCCCACCCCGGACCAGCCCCCTCTAGTCCCCCGACTCCCTCAGCGCCATAGCCAGGTGTTCAATTGCCAGCGCAAAAGGTTGGGGGGACAGGGGACACCCCTGCCTCGTCCCTCGGTATAGTCGAAAATACTCTGACCTCTTATTCGTGGCCACACTCGCCATCGGGGCCTCATACAACAGCCTCACCCAACTGACAAACACCTCCTCAAACCCGAACCTTTCCAGCACCTCCCACAAGTACCCCCACTCGACCCTATCAAAGGCCTTCTCCGCATCTAGCGCCACCACTATCTCCGCCTCCCCTTCCACCGCCGGCATCATAATAACGTTCAAGAGCCTCCGTGTATTAGTGTTCAGCTGCCTCCCCTTCACAAACCCCGTTTGATCCTCATGGATAACCTGCGGCACACAATCTTCTATCCTCGTGGCTAAGATTTTGCCAACAACTTGGCGTCCACGTTCAGGAGTGAGATCGGCCTGTATGACCCACACTGCAGGGGATCCTTGTCTCGCTTAAGGATCAAGGAGATCAGCGCCCGAGACATCGTCAGGGGCAAAGCCCCCCCCTCCCTCGCCTCGTTGAAGGTCCTAACCAACAGGGGGCCCAGCAGGTCTGCATACGCCTTGTAAAATTCAACCGGGAACCCATCCGGCCTCGGCGCCTTCACCGACTGCATGTTCCCTATCCCTTTAACCAGCTCCTCAAGCTCAACTGGCACCCCCAGTCCCTCCACCCGCTCCTCCTCCACCCTTGGGAATCTCAGCCGGTCCAAAAAGCGCCCCATCCCCCCCTTCTCCGCCGGAGGTTCGGACCGATATAGTCTCTCATAAAAGTCCCTGAAGACCCCATTAATGCCTACCCCCCTCCGCACCACATTTCCTCCCCGGTCCTTAACTCCACCAATCTCCCTAGCCGCATTCCGCTTACGGATCTGGTGTGCCAGCATCCTACTCGCCTTCTCCCCATACTCGTACACCACACCCTGAGCCTTTCTCCATTGAGCCTCCCCCTTTCTGGTGGTCAACAAGTCGAACTCAGCCCGAAGGCTTCGCCGCTCCCTCAGCAATCCCTCCTCCGGGGCCTCCGCGTACCTCCTGTCCACCCTAACCATCTCCCCCATCAATCTCTCCCTTTCTCTCTGCTCCCCTCTCTCCCTGTGGGCCCGAATGGAGATCAACTCCCCCCGAACCACCGCCTTTAGCGCCTCCCAGACCGTCCCCACTCGGACCTCCCCATTATTGTTGGCCTCCAGGTACCTCTCGATGCATCCTCGGACTCGCCCCCTCACATCCTCGTCCGCCAGCAGCCCCACCTCCAAGTGCCACAACAGGCGCTGGTCCCTCTCCTCCCCCAGCTCGAGGTCCACCCAATGCGGGGCATGGTCAGAAATGGCTATCGCCGAGTGCTTGCCGTCTACTACCCCAGCAATCAGCGCCCTACTCAAAACAAAGAAATCGATCCGGGAGTAGGCCTTAGCCTCTTACCCGTCCTGGAACTGGATCGATCCAGTGGCGGATCCAGCACCGTGTTGAAATCCCCCCCCCCCATTATCAGGCCCCCCACCTCCAAATCTGGAATCCGGCCCAACATGCGCCGCATGAAACCCGCATCATCCCAATTCGGGGCATATACATTGACCAGCACCACCCGCTCCCCTTGCAGCTTGCCGCTCACCATCACGTACCTCCCGCCGCTGTCTGCCACCACACTCGACGTCTCAAACGACACCCTCTTCCCCACCAGGATCGCCACCCCCCGGTTTTTTGCATCCAGCCCCGAATGAAACACTTGGCCCACCCACCCCTTCCTCAACCTAACCTGATCCGACACCTTCAGGTGCGTCTCCTGAAGCATAGCCACGTCCGCCTTCAGCACCCTTCTCCATTTTGAGACACTCCCTTCCACCTCTACTCTGTCTCCTGTTGCCGAGCCAGTTCTTTATCCATCTAGCTAGTACACCCTGAACCCCGTGCGACTTCACTTTTTTCATCAACCTGCCATGGGAAACTTTATAAAACGCCTTACTGAAGTCCTTGTATATGACATCTACAGCCCTTCCCTCATCAATTAACTTTGTCACTTCCTCAAAGAATTCTATTAGGTTTGTAAGACATGACCTTCCCTGCACAAAACCATGCTGCCTATCACTGATAAGTCTATTTTCTTCCAAATGTGAATAGATCCTGTCCCTCAGTATCTTCTCCAACAGTTTGCCTACCATTGATATCAAGCTCGCAGGTCTATAATTTCCTGGATTATCCCTGCTACCCTTCTTAAACAAAGGGACAACATTAGCAATTCTCCAGTCCTCCGGGACCTCACCCGTGCTCAAGGATGCTGCAAAGATATCTGTTAAGGCCCCAGCTATTTCGTCCCTCGCTTGCCTCAGTAACCTGGGATAGATCCCATCCGGACCTGGGATTTGTCCACTTTAATGCCTTTTAGAATACCCAAAACTTCCCCTTCCTTATGCCGACTTGACCTAGAGTATTTAAACATCCATCCCTAACCTCAACATCCGTCATGTCCCTCTCCTTGGTGAATACCAATGCAAAGTATTCATTAAGAATCTCACCCATTTCCTCTCACGCATAAATTCCCGCTTTTGTCTTTGAGTGGGCCAATCCTTTCTCTAGTTACCCTCTTGCTCCTTATATATGAATAAAGGACTTTGGGATTTTCCTTAACCCTGTTAGCCAAAGATATTTAATGACTCCTTTTAGCCCTCTTTATTGCGTGTTTGAGATTTGTCCTACTTTCCCCAAATATTCCTCCAAAGCTTCATCAGTTTTAAGTCGCCTAGATCTTATGTATGCTTCCTTTTTCATCTTAGCTAGTCTCATAATTCCACCAGTCATCCTAAGCTTACCATTTCTATCCCTCATTTTCACAGGGACATGTCTGTCCTGCGCTCTAATCAATCTTTCCTTAAAAGACTCCCGCATTTCAAATGTGGATTTCCCCTTAAACAGCTGCTCCCAATCCACATTCCCTAGCTCCTGCCGAATTTTGTTATACTTGGCCTTTCCCCAATTTAGCACTCTTCCTTTAGGACCACTCTCGTCTTTGTCCATGAGTATTCTAAAACTTACGGAATTGTGATCGCTATTCCCAAAGTAATCACCGACTGAAACTTCACCTGGCCGGGATCATTCCCCAATACCAGGTCCAGTATGGCCCCTTCCCGAGTTGGACTATTTACATACTGCTCTAAAAAAACTTTCCTGGATGCTCCTTACAAATTCTGCTCCATCTGCGTCTCCAAAACTACATGAGTCCCATTCAATGTTGGGGAAGTTAAAATCTCCCATCACAACCACCCTATTGCTCCTACATTGTTCTATAATCTGTCTACATATTTGTACCTCTACTTCACGCTCGCTTTTAGGAGGCCTGTAGTAAAGTCCCAAAAATGTTACTGCACCCTTCCTATTTCTTAGCTCTACCGATATTGTCTCAGTGCTCGAATCCTCCATAGTGCCCTCCTTAATCACATCTGTGATACCATCTCTGACCAGTAATGCAACTCCTCCACCCCTTTTACCTCCCTCTCTATCCCTCCTGAAGCATCTATACCCTGGGATATTTAGTTGCCAATCTTGCCCTTCCCTCAACCAAGTCTCTAATACCAATAACATCATATTCCCAGGTAATAATCCAAATCCTAAATTCATCTGCCTAACCTGCTACACTTCTCGCATTAAAACAAATGCACCTCAGACCACCTGTCCTTTGCGTTCATCATCTCTTCCCTGTCTACTCTTCCCCTTAGTCACAATGAATTTATTATCTAGTACCTTACTGGCTTTAGTTGCTGCCTCTTTACTGACCTCTAACGTCCTAATCTGGTTCCCATCCCCCTGCCACATTAGTTTAAAACCTCCCCAACAGTGTTCGCAAAAGCACCCCCTAGGACATTGGTTCCAGTCCTGCCCAGGTGTAGACCATCCGATTTGTAATGGTCCCACTGCTCCCAGAACCGGTTCCAATGTCCCAAAAATCTGAACCCCTCCCTCCTGCACCATCTCTCAAGCCACGTATTCATTCTGACTATTCTTGAATTTCTACTCTGACTGTCTCGTGGCACTAGTAGCAATTCTTAGATTACTACCTTTGAGGTCCTAACTCGTAACTCCCTAAATTCTGATTGTCGGACCTCATCCCGTTTTTTACCTATATCGTTGGTGCCTATATGCACCACGACAACTGGCTGTTCACCCTCCCCCTTCAGTATGTCCTGCAGCCGATCTGAGACATCCCTGACCCGTGCACCCGGGAGCCAACATACCATTCGGGAGTCTCGTTTTCGGCCACAGAAACACCTGTCTACTCCCCTTACGATTGAATCCCCTATGAATATAGCCCTGCCAGTCTTTTTCCCGCCCTTCTGTGCAGCAGAGCGAGCCACGGTGCCATGAGCCTGGCTACTACTGCCTTCCCCTGATCAGTCATCTCCCCCAACAGTATCAAAACGGTGAATCTGTTTTGGAGGAAGATGACTGCAGGGGACACCTGCACTGCTTTCCTGCTCTTTCTCTGCCTTTTGGTCACCCATTCCCTGTCTCCCTCACCAATCCTAATCTGCGGTGTGACCAACTCACTGAACGTGCTATCCACGACCTCCTCAGCATCGCGGATGCTCCAAAGTGAGTCCATCCACAGCTCCAGAGCCATCATGCGGTCTAACAGGAGTTGCAGCTGGACACACTTTCCGCACATGGAGGAGTCAGGGGCATCGGCCGCGTCCCTGAACTCCCACACTGAGCATGAGGAGCACAACACGGGTCTGGGATCTCCTGCCATTTTTACACTTTACCTTAACTGATTACAAATATATCAAATAATGAATAAGTGAAAGGAATAAAGATTTTACTTACCAATCACAATACTTACCAACACAACAAGGAGTTAAATTTCTCCCAGCTACTGCTAATTGGAGCACTTTCCTTACCAGCCAATCAGGTCACTGCTTTGCTCTGATGTTAGTCTTCAAATTTATCCCAAAGACCCTGTGGTCGCTGTTTAAGAAGCGAAGCAGCTAGTTTAAATACTTACTGCTCGACTCTGTAGCTCCGCCCACTCCAACAGCTGAATTCCCGCCGAAAAGCTCCAGGTTCGATTCCCACCCCAGGACCTAAATGGTGAAGGAAGATGTGTTCATAATACGGTCAAACAAGTTAAGTATCAACCTGCAAAATCCTTCCAACACACATCAATAGCTGCTGGTAAGTGTGGGAGAAATCCCTGGTTATCCATGTTTGATGTGGACAGTGCCCCTCAAGCTAAAAGCCGCGAGCGACCTCGCTATGGGAACAGATTCACAGTGTTCTGAGGCAACTTGAATTCCTCAAATGGAGGCTCTTTTAACATGTTTCTCCTTTTGTCTTGTAAACACAGATTCTGCCACACTGAGGACTTTGGAAAATGGTGGTTGGCACTTTTACAGGGCATTTCCCTGGTTTTTGCCTTGCAATACTTGGTATTACAACCCACAAATTGAACTCCAATGAGTCCAGGCCCAACCTACTTAACCTCTCCTCATTATAAAATCTGGGATCAAACTAGTCAACCATTTGTGGACTGCCTCCAGTGCCAGTTTATATTTCTTTAGATAAGGGGCCCAAAACTGTTCACAGTATTCCAGGTATGGTCTAACAAGTGCCTTGAATAGTTTTAGCAACACTTCCCCATTTTTATATTCCACTCCCTTTGGAATGACGGCCAACATTCCATTTGCATTCCCTATTACCTGCTGAACTTGCATGCCTATTTTTTATGATTTATGCACAAGAAACTTGTTACAACCTGCTTGGACCATCTTGGCTGGGGACAATTGGTTACCCCATGTTCCTTGGGGAATATGTGCTCCCCCAATGAGGGGGAGGGGGTGGGCAATCGTTAGCTTTACAACAGTATAAATAGAGCTTGCCAGTGTGGTACCGGCTAGAGAGGGAAGCAGTAGTGAACGACTGGTGCTGTGTATACATTGTTGTAAATAAAGTTACTTTCTGTTTGACTCTACAAACTCATGCTGGATTCTTCGTGGCCCTCACAAAAGACCCCCGGTCCCTCTGTGTTGCAGCATTTTGCAGCCTTTCTCCATTTAAATCATATTCAGCTCCCTTGTTCTTCCTACCAAAGTGCATAACTTCACATTTTCCTACATTATATTCTCTCCATCAAGTTTTTGCCCACTCACTTAACCTGTCCATCCCTCTGTAGACTCTTTGGGCGGGATTCTCCCGCAATTGGCGGGATGGCCCAACGCCAAGAATGGCGCGAACCACTTGGCGTCGGGCCAACCGGAAGTTGTGGAATCCTCCGCACTTCCGAGGGCTAGGCCGGCGCTGGAGGGGTTGGCGCCGCACCAATGGCGCCGAAGGGCAGGAGTGAGTTGGCGCATGCACAGAACTGCTTGCGTGGTTACTCGCATGCACAGGCCGGCCGGCGTGTTTCCTGCGCATGCGCAGGGGGGTTCTTCTCTGCACTGACTATGGCGGAGCCCTACAGAGGCTGGCGGCGAAGGAAGGAGTGCCCCCACGATACAGGCCTGCCCGCAGATCAGTGGGCCCCGATTGTGGGCCATCGTGCCCCCCCCCCCCCTCCCCGGGCCAGATCCCCCCGAGGACTCCACTAGACGGTCCTCCAGCCAGGTCCCACTGTGTGGGACCATGTCCATTTCACGTCTGCGGGACTGGCCAGGAACTGACGGCCGCTCGGCCCGTCGGGGCCCAGAGAATTGCCGGGGTGGGGGGGAGGGGGGGGGGCACTGCCAATGGCTCCCGACCGGCGTGGCGTAAACCCCGCCTGAAAGTCGGCGCCGGAGAATACGGCAGCCGGTGTCGGAGCGGGATTCACTCCGCCCCCCCCGGGGTTTCCCTGACCCGGTGGGAGGTTGGATAATCCCGCCCTTTGTGTTGTGTTGTCCTCACCACTTGTCTTCCCAGCAATTTTTGTGTTGTCCGCAAACTTGGCAATACAAAGAACAATACAAGAACAGGCCCTTCAGTCCTCCAAGCCTGTACCGGTCACGATACCAACCTTTGCCAAAACCCTCAGCACTTCCTTATGCCGTATCCCTCTATACCCTCCTATCCATGTGCCAGTGGTTATACTTCATATGACCCAATCCAGTTATTTCCTTGCACACTGATGCCCTTCTCGCTCAGATGTACAGCAATCATCCCCTTCACATTGTCAGTGCGATCTACTCAACCTCTCCACGACAGTGAGTTCCACACTCTCACCTCCCTCTGCGTGAAGAATTCCTCCTAAATCCTTTATTTGATCTATTAATGAATGCTTTAGATCTAAACAATTTTGTTCTGGACTCACCCACATTTTGCTCATCCACGCATTCCTAATTCTAAAGACCCCTTTCATATCTCCTCTCAGTAAACTCTTTTTCCACAGAAAATAGCTGCAACATCTCACTCCTACCATGAAATGCCACTCTCTCGTTTCTTCCTATCTGGATATTTGAAACCTTTACTGCATTTCCTCCAAAGCTTCAATATCGTTTTTGTAGTATGGGGACCAGAATTGCACAGTTACCCCAGAAGTATTCTGAGTTCCAAATAAATTTAACACGACAGTATCTCAGTGTTTTTGTATGTTGACAAAGGGACAAGGGAAATTGTCAGTAAGCAACAGATGATATGAATTTGGAGGTGATTTCAACTTAATGTCTGTTTGAAAGTACCCCATTGGTCAAAGTTGGACAGTGAGAGGATTAAGCACAAAGACAAAGGGGATTTTTCACAGGTCTGTTGCTGTTATAAATTAAACAAAATGTCCAGATGGGACTCAAAATTCAGTTTCTTTATATTAATTACAGCACTTGCCTGATCTATCTTTAGGACTGAGGAAGAGGAAAGGCTGGTTGGGGCCTGTTACTGTGCTAAGATTGATGATCTCCTCCAGGAGTCGGACTTTGTGATGTTAGTTGTGAATCTGACTCCTCAAACCTACAAACTGATTGGGGAAAGAGAGCTTAATCTAATGAAACCCAACGCCACTCTCATCAATATCTCCCGAGGTAGGAAAACATGTTATTGCTTACTTTACAACATTAGCTGTAGTCTGAAAAACTGTTTTCACAGTTTACTTACCTATTTATGACTAAATTAGTTTATTTTCCTTATTTCCTTTAACATCTGTAATTGTGAAACTCTTATATGACACATTTCTAACTCGGAATCATCAAAGGCTTTTGGGCTGGTTCACAGGTTTCCACGTTTGTTCTCCTCTTCACTGAAATAGTCTTGGATCCGAGTGATAGGTGGCTTCGACATTTTGGGCTCACTGGGAGCAGCCAAAACAGCAGTTCCTGTTGCCCAAGCATTTATGTAATCATTTCAGCTAAATCTGTTGAGCCTGTTTCCTTTCATAGAACCTGCCTTTCCCAATCCGTGAGGATCAACCATGACTTGGCCCAGCACCTCTCAGACTTGGCAATGGAGCAATCGTCTGCAACAGCCTCTCCAGATGACAACAAAACTACTTTTTTCATAGCATAATGGACTGCCCACTGGCAAGGGAAATTTGACAATAGTTCAGTACTGCTGCTATGCACATGAAATTAACAGCAATTGTACTGATCTGGCACCTTGTATGTAGCAAAAGCATAATCGGACAAAAATGGTGCAGAGACAAAGAAGATGCCAGGAGGTGTGATCAAAATCTTTATGAATGAAGTGGGTTGTAAGCGGAGGGCCTTATTCGAGAAGAGGGAGCTGCAGGGATTTCAAAAGCAAATTCCAGTGATTGGGTCTGGACAGCTCCTGGCAGATTCGAAGGTACAGCAAGATGAGGGGACAATGCAGGGCTGCAGGATTTCATAAAGATAAAGACGCGAAAATAAGATAAAAATCTGAAGTATTAAGGACTGGGAGCCAAGGTAAGATAGCAAGTATATTGTGATAAATCACTGTATTGTATTGTAATGTTGTATTGTTACATGCCTGGGCGTGTCCCTGCTGGCTCTGCCTGTGGCTCCTCTCTTTGGGCTCATGTATAAAGGTGGCTGGTCTCCGCCTCTGATTCAGTTCGGGATCAGAGGTCAGGAGGCTTTCTGTTTAGTGTATTAAAGCCTCAGTTACGTTCACCATTCGTCATGTGTTCATTGATGGTATATCAATTTAATACACTAAACATCTAATATGAATTTGTTACTCAAGCCTGATCGCCTGGAGCTGGACCACAGGCAGCCGCCGCCACTGCAACATTCGAGCACTGGCTAAGCTGCTTCGAAGCGTACCTCGGATCCTTTACCGAACACTTCACTGACCTCCAAAAGAAGCAGATCCTCCACGCACCGGTGAGCCCGCAAGTCTTTCTTCTCATCAGGGATGCCCCCTCGTATATGGAGGCGATAATGCTGCTGAAGGGCACTGTGTTAAGTCTGTGAACGAGGTGTTTGCTAGGCATCTTCTTGCCACTTGACGACAACACCCTGGGGAATCACTAGCAGAATTATTGCGTGCCTTGCGGGAACTCTGCCGGAACTGTGACTGCCAGGCGCTAGCGGCTACACAACACGCGGAGCTGTTGATCAAGGACGCTTATGTCGCAGGCATTAAATCAAACGACATCCACCAGCGATTGCTAGGAGGGGGTACAGTCAGCCTCCCAGAGACAATGCAGCTCTCAAACTCACTGGAGGTGGCCTTACAGAATATGGAGGCCTACACCTCCAACCGCGCAGCACCCTCGTGGAACTCGTGGGCGCCACCATCATCCGACCCGGGTGCGGCACAAGCCTGTGCCGCGCAGCAGTCCGCCAATGCCTGAAGCCCGAAGTGCTACTTTTGCGGCCAGGGTAATAATCCCAGACAACGCTGCCCTGCACGGAACACGACTTGCAACGGGTGTGGGAGGAAGGGCCGCTTTGCGAAAGCCTGCCAGGCCCGATCTCTCCCTAAAGCTTCTAGGCCCAGCAGCGCTGCCTGCTGCCTGTCGGGGCCTCCCCTAGCTGCCGTGCCACCCGCCATGTGCGACCCGTGGGTGCCGCCATCTTTTGTTTGACGCCATTTTGTGCTTCACCCGCCACGCCATCTTTGACGCCATCTCCGATGCCACCCGCCACGCGCGACCCATGGGGGCCGCCACCTTGGGACAACTCTGCAGCCTCCCGGGAGCCCTGCTCACCTGATCGTATGCTGGCCATCGCTACCTCCGACCGGCCTACCCATCACCTTCCGAAGCTCGCCTCCATCATGCTCGACCAGTCCCGGCCTTATCACCTCACTAAATCTACGATGACCGTCCAGATCAGTGGGCACAAGACGGCCTGCCTTTTTGACTCCGGGAGCATAGACAGCTTCATACATCCAGATACGGTAAGGCGCTGCTCCCTCCCAATCTTACCCGCGACCCAGAAAATTTCCCTGGCTTCCGGATCACATGCAGGAGAAATCCGGGGGTACTGTGTCGCGACCCTTACTGCACAAGGCGTAGAGAACACTAACTTCAAACTCTACGTCCTTCCCCATCTCTGCGCTGCCCTATTACTGGGGCTCCAGTGCCACCTCCAGAGCCTTACTTTAAAGTTCGGCGAACCCCTGCACCCCCTCACCATCTGTAGCCTCGCGACCCTTAAGGTTGCCCCACCCTCGCTCTTCTCTAACCTCACTCTGGACTGTAACCCCGTCGCTACTAGGAGTAGATGATACAGTGCCTGGGATAGGACCTTTATCAAGTCGGAGGTCCAGCGACTCCTACGATAGGGGGTCATTGAGGCCAGTAACAGCCCCTGGAGAGCCCAAGTGGTGGTCGTCAAGACTGGGCAGAAGCACCGGCTGGTCATCGGCTACAGTCAGACCATCAACCGGTACACGCAGCTCAATGCGTACCCCCTCCACCGCATATCTGACATGGTCAATCAGATTGCGCAGTCTCGAGTCTTCTCCACAGTTGACTTGAAGTCCGCGTACCACCAACTCCCTTTCCGCCCGGAGGACCGCCTATACATTGCCTTCAAGGCAGATGGCCGCCTCTACCACTTCCTCAGGTTCCCCTTCGGCGTCACCAATGGGGTCTCAATCATCCAACGGGAAATGGACCGAATGGTTGACCACTACAGGCTGCGGGCCACGTTCCCATACTTAGATAATGTCACCATCTGCGGCCATGACCAGCAGGACCATGACGCTAAACTCCTGAACCTCACCTACAATAAGGAAAAATGCATTTTCCGCACAACCTGCCAAGCCATCCTTGGCTACGTTGTGGAAAACGGAGTCCTAGGGCCCGACCCCGACCTCATTCGCCCCCTTCTGGAACTCCCCCTCCCCACTGCCCCACGGCCCTGGAGAGATGCCTGGGGTTCGTCTCCTACTATGCCCAGTGGGCCCCCAATTATGCGGACAAGGCCCGTCCACTTATTAAATCCACCATTTTTCCCCTGACGGCTGAGGCCTGCCTGGCCTTCAACCGCATCAAGGCAGATATTGCCAAGGCCACGATGCATGCTGTGGACGAATCCATTCCATTCCAGGTGGAGAGCGATGCATCGGACTTTGCTCTGGCCGCTACCCTCAACCAGGCGGCAGGTTTTCTTCTCCCGTACCCTCCATGCCTCTGAGATTAGACACTCCTCCATCGAAAAGGAAGCCCAAGCCATTGTAGAAGCTGTGCGACATTGGAGGCATTACCTGGCTGGCAGGCGATTCACTCTCCTCACTGACCAGCGGTCGGTTGCCTTCATGTTTAGTAATACACAGCGGGGCAAGATCAAGAACGACAAGATTCTGAGGTGGAGGATCGAGCTCTCCACCTATAATTACGATATCTTGTATCGACCTAGGAAGCTCCATGAGTCCCCAGATGCCCTATCCCATGGTACATGTGCAGCGCACAAGTAGACCGGCTTCAGGCCCTCCAGAACGACCTCTGTCACCCAGGGGTCTCCCGTTTTTTTCACGTTATCAAGGCTCGCAACCTGCCTTACTCCATCGAGGAGATCAGGACAGTGACCAGGGACTGCTAGGTCTGCACGAAGTACAAATCGCACTTATTTCGGCCAGATACGGAACACCTGATAAAGGCCTCTCGCCCCTTTAAGCACCTCAGCATCGATTTCAAAGGGCCCCTCCCCTCCACTGACTGCAACATGTACTTCCTCAACATTGTTGACGAATACTCAAGATTCCCTTTTGCCATCCCCTGCTCTGAAATGACCTCCGCCACGGTCATCAAGGCCCTGCACAGTCTTTTCACCCTGTTTGGGTTCCCACCTCCATCCATAATGATCGGGGTTCCTCCTTCATGAGCGACAGTTCCTGCTTAGCAAGGGCATTGCCTCCAGCAGGACGACCAGCTACAACCCCCAGGGCAACGGACAGGTGGGGAGGGAGAATTCGACGGTCTGGAAGGCCGATTTCCTGGCCCTACGGTCTAGAAATCTCCCTGTCTCCCGCTGGCAGGAGGTCCTTCCCGATGCGCTCGCTCCAGTGTACCGCCACCAATGTGACCCTTCATGACAGGATGTTTGTTTTCCCAAGGAAGTCCACCTCAGGGATCTCACTCCCGTCCTGGCTGACCGTCCCAGGGCCCGTCCTCCTCCGGAAGCATGCGAGGAGCCATAAGTCGGATCCACTGGTCGAAAAGGTCCTTCTCCTCCATGCTAACCCCCAATATGCCTACGTGTCACACCATGATGGACGGGAGGACACAGTCTCCCTTTGGGATTTGGCACCCGCAGGTTCCCCAGTGACCATCACCACTAACACAGTCTCCCTTTGGGATTTGGCACCCGCAGGTTCCCCAGTGACCATCACCGCTACCCCCGATCCTACACCGTCTCCCCCCCCATTGCTACTCATCTACTATGAGACGCAGAAGACGACACACTCCCGGACACGCAGGCCTCAACACCTCATCCGACACCAGTGTCCAAACCACAGCCGGGACTGAGGCGGTCGCAGCGGAAAGTCAGAGCCCCCGACAAACTCGATCTATAACTCAACCCGTCCACTTCACCCCCGCCAGACTCTTTTTTTAACAGGGGGTGAATGTGGTAAACCACTGTATTGTATTGTACTGTTGTATTGTTACATGCCTGGGCCTGTCCCTGCTGGCTCCGCCTGTGGCTCCTCCCCTCGGGCTCATGTATAAAGGTGGCTGGTCTCCGCCTCTGATCCAGTTTGGGATGAGAGGCCAGGAGGCTTTCTGTTTAGTGTATTAAAGCCTCAGTTACGTTCATCACTTGTCATGTGTTCATTGATGGCATATCATATATAGGTGTGATGGACGAGCAGGACTTGGTTCAGGCTACAAGAGGCTGCAGTGTTTTTGATCAGTTGAAGTGGTTAGCACAGTTGCTTCACAGCTCTAAGGTCCCAGGTACGATCCCCGGCTTGGGTCACTGTCTGTGCGGAGTCTGCACGTTCTCCCAGTGTCTGCATTGGTTTCCTCCGGGTGCTCTGGTTTCCTCCTACAGTCCAAAGGTGTGCAGGTTAAATGGATTAGCCATGATAAATTGCCCTGAGTGTCCAAAAAGGTTGGGTGAGGTAACTAACTGGGTGATGGGGATAGGTTGGAGGTGTGGAGTGCTCTTTCCAAGGGTCAGTGCAGACTTGATAGGCCGAATGGCCTCCTTCTGCACTGAACATTCTATGTCTATGTCTATGAGAGTGGAGAATTAAAAGCCATCCACAATAGTATTGGAATAGTTCAGTTTGGAGGTTAAAAAAAAGCCTGCTTAAGAGTTTAGCAGAAGGTGGGCTGAAGTACATAGAACATAGAACAGTACAGCACAGAACAGGCCCTTCGGCCCTCGATGTTGTGCCGAGCAATGATCACCCTACTTAAACCCACGTAACCCGTAACCCAACAATCCCCCCATTAACCTTACACTACGGGCAATTTAGCATGGCCAATCCACCTAACCCGCACATCTTTGGACTGTGGGAGGAAACCGGAGCACCCGGAGGAAACCCACGCACACACTGGGAGGACGTGCAGACTTCACACAGACAGTGACCCAGCCGGGAATCGAACCTAGGACCCTGGAGCTGTGAAGCATTGATGCTAACCACCATGCTACCGTGAGGCCCCTAAGTAGAGGCAGGGGCTGGATGAGAAAGTGGAAAATGGATAGGATATGGAATCAGAAATTCAGGACAGGATCAAATAGGCTGCCATGTTATGAACAGTTTGTGTGTGTGGTGGTGGGGGGTGTGGGAGGAATTGCTGGCAAGTTTATATTCTTCCCATTGTTTAAGAGGAGGAAATTGTGGCTCGTTCAAGTCTACATACAGGACAACCAATGGCAATGGACAATATGGAGGAACTGAGAAAAATGCTGGAGGTGTGACTGAATATAGTCAATGTACTTGTGGAAGTTGATCACATGACTTTTTTAAAAACAAATTTAGAATACCCAATTATTTTTTTTCCAATTACGGGGCAATTTAGTGTGGCCAATCACCTAACCTGGTTGACCGCATGACTGAAAATGACAGTTGCAAGGAACATTTTTCCTTTAGAATTGATGATAATAAAGATATCACTGGAACACTGTTAATTATATGTACGTGCATGGTTTTGTGAAGGGGAGGTCATGTCTCACTAACTTGATAGAGTTTTTCGAAGAGGTCACAAAGATGATTGACACAGATAGGGCAGTGGATGTTGTCTATATGGACTTCAGTAAGGCCTTTGACAAGGCCCCTCATGGTAGTCTGGTACAAAAGGTGAAGTCGCACGGGATCAGGGGTGAGCTGACAAGGTGGATACAGAACTGGCTAGGTAATAGAAGGCAGAGAGTAGCAATAGAAGGGTGCTTTTCTAATTGGAGGGCTGTGACTAGTGGTGTTCCGCAGGGACCAGTGCTGGGACCTTTGCTGTTCATAGTATACATAAATGATTTGGAGGAAAATGTAACTGGTCTGATTAGTAAGTTTGCAGACGATACAAAGGTTGGTGGAATTGCGGATAGCGATGAGGACTGTCAGAGGATACAGCAGGATTTAGATCATTTGGAGACTTGGGCGGAGAGATGGCAGATGGAGTTTAATCTGGACAAACCTGAGGTAATGCATTTTGGAAGGTCTAATGCAGGTAGGGAATATACAGTGAATGGTAGAAACCTCAAGAGCATTGAAAGTCACAGAGATCTAAGTGTACAGGTCCACAGGTCACTGAACGGGGCAACACAGGTGGAGAAGGTAGTCAAGAAGGCATACGGCATGCTTGCCTTCATTGGCCGGGGCATTGAGTATAAGTCATGTTGCAGCTGTATAGAACGTTTGTTAGGCCACACTTGGAGTATAGTGTTCAATTCTGGTCACCACACTACCAGAAGGATGTGGAGGCTTTAGAGAGGGTGCAGAAGAGATTTACCAGGATGTTGCCTAGTATGGAGGGCATTAGCTATGAGGAGCGGTTGAATAAACTTGGTTTGTTCTCACTGGAACAACGGAGGTTGAGGGGCAACCTGATAGAGGTGTACAAAATTATGAGGGGCATAGACAGAGTGGATAGTCAGAGGCTTTCCCCCAGGGTAGAGGGGTCAATTACTTGGGGGCATAGGTTTAAGGTGCGAGGGGCAAGGTTTAGAGGAGATGTACGAGGCAAGTGTTTTACACAGAGGGTAGTGGGTGCCTGGAACTCGCTGCTGGAGGAGGTGGTGGAAGCAGGGATGATAGTGACTTTTAAGAGGCATCTTGACAAATACATGAATAGGATGGGAATAGAGGGATACAGACCCAGGAAGTTTAGACAATTTTAGTTTAGTCGGGCAGCATGGTCGGCACGGGCTTGGAGGGCCGAAGGGCCTGTTCCTGTGCTGTACTTTTCTTTGTTCTTTGATAACAAAACTCACACTTCCACTGCATTCACTGGAGAGAGGGAATCATTCCCATTACCCGTCAGCAAGATGCAGTGTTCCTAACACACTGCTGTCTGTGTTAGAAGAGATGAACGAGAGCAAAACTAACAAATGAAATAAAGGTAAACGTTTGATCATCATAAAATCTGTGACTTTTCATAAATTACCTCTGGGGTGGTACAGTTGTTTAAATTTACTGGGTTAGTTCATGTCTTTCCTCAAATGATAGAAGTTAAAGTTCTAAGTAAAGGCATTTGTTATTTAATGTTCTTAAGAAAAGCATTATGAGCTCTAACCTGGAACTTTTCAGTTGTTTTAATGTATTCATTATCCAATGCAGCCATTGCAAAAATGGAAGGCTGCTAAGATCGGAATTAGGAGTCAATCACATGGCAACAAGCAGATATTGTAGAATTAACATGACTAAGTTAGAATGATCAAGGAGCATTCCATAACATTACATAGAAGTGTTGCACAAAAGTGATATAGAGTGATAATACAGTAAATGTTTTGCATAAAATGTATCCAGTCAATTGTATGTAATAATGTCATGCACAATAACAAATGTAAATGGGATTGTGGTGAGACCAAAGGAGTAGTACATAGAATAATTTGTGGGAAATCCATAGTCCATAGAATCCCTACAGTGCAGAAGGAGGCCTTTTGGCCAATCAACTCTACACCAACCCTCTGAAAGAGCTCACACTGAATAGTAAGTTAAATACTCATTTCATTTGTGCTGTGGAAATTGATTAAGGGAAGAAGAATGGCTCGGAAATCACAAAAGCTTCCTGTTCTTCTTCAAGCTGTGTGAAGGGATTTTTACACCATAATTGCTGGAATGCCACAACAGGCAAAACCTCAATGGAGGGCCAAGACTTTACTGCACGGGAGAGTGCACTTAGACTATGTGCTGAAGTGCAGGTGTGGACTGGAACCTACCACCTACAGATCCATAGGCAAGAGCCATGAACCAAGACAGGCGAAAATACACTTCACCTCTATTTTGTACTTGACTGATCTCAGAGACTTAATGGAATACAAAAATGTGAAACTAACCATCAGTGGTGCATGATAATCATCATTACAAGGGTGGCACGGTGGTGCAGTTATTAGCACTGCTGCCTCACTGTACCGAGGGCCCAGGTTCGATCATCCCAGCTCCGGATCACTGTCCTTGCGGAGTTTGCACATTCTCCCCGTGTCTGCGTGGGTCTCACCCCGACAACACAAAGATGTGCAGGGTTGGTGGATTGGCCATGTTAAATTGCCCCTTAATTGGAAAAAAAGTGAATTGGGTACTTTAAATTATTTTTTTTTAAAAGAAAGAAACAGCATTGCAAGTCATTCAATAGTGTTTGAAAGCAGCTGCGGTAGATTTAATAGAGGTAACTAATTAATTGGGCAGCACGGTATCATGGTGGTTAGCATAAATGCTTCACAGCTCCAGGGTCCCAGGTTCGATTCCCGGCTGGGTCACTGTCTGTGCGGAGTCTGCACGTCCTCCCCGTGTGTGCGTGGGTTTCCTCCGGGTGCTCCGGTTTCCTCCCACAGTCCAAAGATGTGCGGGTTAGGTGGATTGGCCATGCTAAATTGCCCGTAGTGTCCTAAAAAGTAAGGTTAAGGGGGGGTTGTTGGGTTACGGGTATAGGGTGCATACGTGGGTTTGAGTAGGGTGATCATTGCTCGGCACAACATCGAGGGCCAAAGGGCCTGTTCTGTGCTGTACTGTTCTATGTCTATGTATTTGAAATCTTGATGGATCTGGACAGAGTAGGTAGGGAGAAAATGTTCCCACTTGTGAAAGGATCGATAATGAGAGGGCACAGATTTAAAGTCATTGGTAAAAGCAGAAATAATTATATCAGGAAAAACCTTTTCATGCAGCCAATGGTTCAGGTCTGGAATACTCAGCCTGAGTGTGTGGTAGGCGAAGGTTTAATTGAAGCATTCAAGAGAGAAGTAGACTGTTATCTGAAACGGAAGAATGTGCAGGGTTACAGGGAAAAGGCGGTGGAATGGAACAAAGTGAGTTGCTCATTCGGAGAGCCAGTGCAGATATGCGGTTCCAAAAGGCTTCCTTCTGTGATGTAACAGTTCTTTGACTCTGTGAACTCGGGAGGGTGTCTAGAGGACTGGCTTGGTGCCGGAAAGAGCATTTGGACCATGAAGGGAACAAGGAATAGAGAAATATTGGAGGAGCACATAGTACAAAGGGGTTGAAGAGGGTTTTGGCAAGGAGGATATATGGTATTTTATGATAAGAGTAAAGATTTTGATATTGATTCAAAGAAGCACCGAGCTCGGTAAGGAACTGACTGATAAAGATGGTTAAGGACGCTGCCAGTTTCAGCCTTCTTCATGAGTTATAATTGAAAGAAGCTGAAGGTTAGCTTGGAGAATAATTGGAAAGTTAAATCTTGTGGTGACAAAGTCATGGATTAGAGGCAAAACAGTTGAGAAGAAAGTGAAGAAACGGTTTTGGTGACAGGAAACTGCAAAGAATCCGAACTCACAATTAAGATTCCACACTATCAGAATTAGCTTGAACAGCAATCAGAGAAGAGAGCATTAATGGCTTCAGTCTCAGCCTAATTAAATTGGAAAAAATTTTGATTCATCCAATTCACCCAAGAGTTTATTTAGAACAAGCAATTGGAGCAGGTAAAAGGTGAAAGAGGATACCATCAGCAAATCTGGTCCAATTATTTCACCAATGGGCAGCATACTGTCAACAAAGATGGGAGGAAAGGATCAAACACATTAAAATTATATATTTTAATGACCATGTGAGAAGGGAGATTAAACCATTGGAATATTTCAACGGTTGTGAGCTCAAGACATGCACCATGACTTGGGTATATGTGCCATGTTTCAGGTAAGATATTAAGTCAGTCGGCTGTCTCAAGTATAAGAAGATATTGTTATGGGCCAGGGTTTAAAAACTCTACAGTGTATTATGGAGTTCACCTGACCTATAACATTTTGTTGAATTTGGCTAGGATGAGCACAAGTGCCTTCACTTGAGGTGTAATTCAAGTCTTCCCAGACACTTTAATCAAAATAAGCTTTATTCTAAGAATTGAGTTAATATTTATATAAACACACTGCAAGAATTGTTATCAATTACAAACATAAAGATACCCCACAGCTACAGAAATCTATGTATAATACCTAATGAATCCCCCCTTAATTGTTCCAATTCAAAAACAAAATCCCATAAACCAAAACCCCTTTTCAAGGGCATGGCCCAGCACTCTGCATTCTCACTTGAATAAGACTGACTTTTCCTGAGATTCTGACCCCGTCTCACCAGCAGGTTTAAACCCTTCCGTAAAGCAAGCTATATCTTAAAAGCCACCACCAAGGTGATTTTTTACCAGAACACATATTTAAAATGAAACTAGAGAGAGACAGGCCAAAACACTTCTTTCTCCTGTCTGAGTCCACAGCTGTCAAATGTCAAAGCAAAACCAAAAATGGTGCACAAAGCCACAGCCCAGCTCCACCCACACAATGACATCACTGAAGCCATGTGATAAGACAAAAACCTTTCTTAAAGGGACACTCATGTGACAATATCATGGCCACTAATCCAAGAAGAACTCGTGAGATAGTGGTTACCTGAACCAATTATTTATTTTTGCCCTACAGATTTAACAAGTTTTTGAGTTGTGGTATCCTTGAAGAAATTTGACATTAAGGGTTTGAGCTAGATGCAAGATGTTTCCCCAATCGACAGACAGCTATTTCATGATACACCTCATCATTATAATTAGATTAGCACAACTCCAGCACAATTTGTGTTCAAAGATGGGCGGCACGGTAGCGTTAGCACTGTTGCTTCACAGCGCCAGGAACCCGGTTATGATTCCCAGCTTGGGTCGCTGTCTGTGCTGAGTCTGCATGTTCACCCAGTGTCTGCGGGGTTTCCTCCGGGTGCTCCGGTTTCCTCCCACAAGTCCCGAAAGGCATGCTTGCGAGGTGAATTGGACATTCTGAATTCTCCCTCAGTGTACCCGAACAGGAGTGTGGGGACTAAGGGATTTTCACAGTAACTTCATTGCAGTGTTAATGTAAGCCTACTTGTGACATTAATAAAGATTATTATTATTGCCAGTTTGCAGGCAAGGTTTTAACATATTTACGGTCTTTGTTCCGCCTTCAGTACAATATAAGAGCCCAGATTAATCAAATTTGTTTTTTTGATGTTCCCAGGTGGAGTTGTTGATCAGGATGCTTTGGTGAAAGTGCTTCAGAATGGGGCCATTCGTGGAGCAGCTCTGGATGTAACTGACCCAGAACCACTTCCGAGGTATTTTGTCATAATCACTAATTCATAGAATTATATAGTACAGAAGAGGCCCTTCGGCCCATCAAGCCTGCACCGACAAAACAAAAACGATTCTAATCTACACTAATCCCACACTTTCCAGCACTTGGCCCATAGCCTTGAATGTTAGGACATTCCAAGTTCTCATCCAAGTACTTTTTAAAGATCGTGAGGTTTCCTGCCTCAACTCCCCTCCCAGACTGGGCATTCCAGATTCCCACCACCCTCTGGGTAAAAAAGCCTTTCCTCAAGTCCCCTCTAAACTTCCTGCCTTTCACCTGATGCCCCCTTGTTATTGACCCTTGAACTAAGGAGCGATGCTGTTTTATCCATCCTGTCGATGCCCCTCAATCATATACACCTCAAATTAGGTCATCCCTCAAGCCTTCTCTGCTCTAAAGAAAACAACCCAAGCTTATCCAGCCTTTCTTCACGGCTAAAATGCTCCTCCCAGGCAACATACTGGTCAATCTCCTCTGCTCCTTTTCTGGTGCAATCACATCTTTCTATAGTGCGGTGACCAGAACTGCACACAATACTCCAGCTATGACCTAACCAAGCTCCAAAATAATCTCCCTGCTCTTAATTTGTAAGAGTACCGTATGCCTTCTTAACTACCCTATTAACCTGTCCTGTTGCCTTCAGAGATCCCTTGCCTCCCACAGCAACCTGGGATACAACCCATCTGGACCTGTGGAATTGTCCACTTTTAAACCTGCCAAAACCTCCAGTACCTCTCCCTCTTCACTCCCTATGTAAAACTGCTCAAGAACCTCACAGTCCCTCTGTCTGACTTCTGCACCCACATCCTCCCTCCTTCTCCAAAAGTGAAGACAGATGTGAAGTACTCATTTGACACATTACCAATGTCATCTGGCTCGACGCATAGGTTACCCCCTTGGTCCCACATGGCTCCTACTCTTTCCCTTGATATATTTATGGAGTATCTTGGGATTTTCTCTAATCTTACCCACCAGTGCTTTTTCATGCCGGCTCTTTGCTTCTAAATGCTATTTTGAGTTTCCCTCTGCACTTTCTATTCTCCCTGAGGGCTTCTGTAGATTTGCTCTCTTTGTACCTCTAAAAGTCTCTTTTTCTTCCTATCGAGTCCTGAATATTCCTAGACATCCAGGGTTCTCTGGACTTGTTCCTACATTTCATCCTAAAGGGAACCTGTTGGACCTGTACGCTCGCCAATTCCATTTTGTACACCTCCCACTGTTCTGTTGTAGATTTACCCTAAGTAGCTGTTTCCAGTCTATTTTGGCCTTTTCTGACTTTTTAAAGTAAAATTGGCCTCCCCCTACCCCCTCCCAATCCAAAACCATTTTTTTTTATTGCAGACCATCTTTTTCCTTTTCCATGACAAATTTAAAACATACAGTGTTGTGGTCACTATCATTAAAATGCTCCCCCACTGCAATCTCAAACACGTGTCCAGCTTTGTTCCACAAAACTAGATCCAGCATTGCACCATCCTTGTTGGACCTTCGACATGTTGATATTGAAAGCTCTCTTGAATACAGTTCGAGAAATTGCTCCCTCTAAACCCTTTGCAATGTGACTATCCCAATTAATGTTAGGGAAGTTGAAATCCCCAAATATAATTACTCTATTATTGTTTTTACACACCTCTGAATTGTCTATATCTGCTCCTCTATTGCCCACTGACTACAGTATTTGGTGCTCTAATACACTCCTAGCAGTATGACTGCTCCCTTTTTGTTCCTGAGCTCTACCCCCAAAGCCACATTAGAAGACTTCCAAGATATTGTCCCTCCTTAATTAATAATGCAACACCACCTCCTCTTTTACACCCTCTCCTGTCATAGAATTCCTACAGCAGGATTGGGTCTGCACTGATCCTTCAAATGTGCACTCTACCCACGTCCACCCCACTCTATCCCCATAACCCCGTAACCTAACCTGCACATCTGGACAAAGGGGCAATTTAGCATCGCCAGTCCACTTAACCCAGTGTTTTTCAAACTTATTTTTCCGGGCACCCATTTTTACCAACTGGCCAACGATCGTGACCCACGCCTGTCGACCTTCGAGAGGTGAGCCTGCTTGGTCCTCACAATCTCATTCCAAATCAGGTTCAGAGAAGGAGAGGGCTATGCACATATCGGGTGTAGGATTGAGCCAGTTCCTTTGTGCCGTCTTCACCTTTGTGAGGACGGAAACTCCAACCTCGCACATGTCAGTCGTTGTGAAGGACAAAAGCAACAAAATGCTAGTTTTACTCAGCTCCAGCTACTCCTCGGAGATGCTACTCCAGAATGCTGACAGTGACATTGACTTGTGCCATGTTTTTAATGTGCTGTCAAAGCTGAGGTGCAGAAGTTCAGTCAGCTTCATTTCGAGTCAGGCTTACCAGTCCATTGACCAGTCCTTACTAGTGCTGTTTTTTTTGATGTGTCATAGCAGTGTGGGGAACATGTAGTAATTTTGGCTTTGCACTCGCAATTGCCAAGCTTTCAATGAATTTTGGAAAGCTGCGATTTCTTCACAGTGCCAAAAGCAATCATCATCCTTCCCTTGCAATTTGAGGTTCCGTTCATTTAGAATTGAAAAGATGTCTGCCAGAGAGGACAATTTCACTAGGAGGAAAGCGTGGATTTCATACCTCAGTTCGTAAACTCTGAGGAGCTCCCCTGTTTACTGATCACTACAGTAACTCTTCAAGCGGATGATGTCCACCGTCATCGAGATTGAGTGGTTTCGATTTAATGCTTTACTGTAGTCCAAAAGGTCAGCAAAAAACTTATAGCCACCCTTTAGTACACAAATGGCGACGATCTGATGATTTCCATGGCTTTCATTATATCCCTTGATAAACGTTCAGTTCTGTCCATGATTGAACTACGAGGAATATATACCCTCTCCAGATCATTTGAGTAATGTCTAGGGATGTAAAACAGATCGAGGTCATAGCCTTGTTCATCATCGGTGATCACCACGCAGTCAGCCACCGGCATGCTGTGATCACACTTTGACCCCGGGTTCTGGTCCCAACACTCCCGCGCCGCATGCGCACTGATGAGCAGGCACACATGCGCAGTGCGCCCGCATTTTTTTAGCTGGTCACGACTGCCATTTGTAAAGCCGCTCTCAGCCGACATTTCAAAAAGCCAGCTGCTGCGACTGTTGCGCGTGAATTCCCGCGACTGGGAACGCCGCAATGGCTAGTTCCGTGACCCTCCCGACAGCCGCCCGCGACCCACCCGCGGATCGCGACTCCCACTTTGAATATGCCTGATTTAATCCACACATCTTTGGACCGGGGGAAGAAACCAGAGCACCCGGACCCACACAGACACAGGCAGAACATAGTGACGCAAGGCCAGAATTGAACCCAGGTCCCTGGTTCTGTGAGGCAGCAGTACTAACTACTGTGCCACCCTGAAGATCCCATGCCCAGAATGTTGAGTTGCCGGTCCTGCCCCTCCCTCAACCATGTTTTGTTGATGGCAACATCACAACTCCAGGTGTCACTACTCACTTTTAACTCCTCTGTCTTAACCAGAGGCCATCCAGCCACACCGTACTCCCTTGAAGCTCAAATTCTGTGTCCCTATTCCATAAACACTCTGGTGAACTAGTTTAAATACCTCCCAACAGCACTAGCAAACCCACCTACAAGTATGTTCGTCCCATTCTGCTTCAGGTGCAGACCTTCCCCAGAAACAATTCCAGTTGTTGAATCCGTGGTGAGCAGAACACATAGACGACAAGTAGAAATTAACAAACAAGGTTTATTGCAATACAAAAGTTCAAAACTCCTCCCCTCCCCTAAGAGCTTCCTTCCCCGACCAGCAATCAGGTCGAGGTTTTTAAAAGAATTGGGACTCTCCTTGTTAAGGGGAAGCCCCACCTCCTTAAAGGGGAAGTTCATATTCTGGGGAGGTTATGGGAAACCGTTTGGTCCTGAGCCCAGGACTTCCATTGGGGTTATAAAACTCCTCCCCCACCCGCTACATCTGGAGCAACATCCAGATCCATGGGTAAATGCGCTGTGACCAGTATTCAGGCGCAGACCTTGAGGTGTCAGGAGGTGTATATTGGATCCTGTTGGCGACAGAAACGTCGCAAATTCTGCACTCGTAAACGCCATACCATTGTCTGATACCAGCGCATTGGGTATGCCAGGCGTGCTGAAAATGTGCTGGAGTTTCTCCTCGGTGGCCCGGGCTGTCGTTGCTTGCATCTTAAGGACCTCCATCCACTTGGAGTAGGCATCAAGGAGGCTGAAGAACATTGGGTCCTGAAAAGGGGTCCAAAAGTCTATTGCTGAGGGTCAGTCTGGTGCACCCATAGATGCAAGGTGCTGCGACTGGTTACAAGTCCATAAAATGGAGGGCGGCAATGACCTCACCAGCAGCCGTTGGTGTAGGTGGCCTGGTCGACAGAGCCAGCTGGGTTAACGCGTCGGCTTGGGGAATCTTGGTGTCACAGAGGTGTACCAAAAGATTGTCACAGGACAGCCAAACCCTGCTCCTCGATCTGCGCATATCGCTTCTCTGTATCGACCAAAGTTCTTGAGGCGAAGGCCATGGGATGTTCAGATCCGTCCTCCTTACGGTGTGGGGCAGCATGGCCCCACACCGTATGGAGAAGCGTCACAGGTCAACAGCAGCGGCTGTGAAGGGTTGAAGTGGGTCAGCAGTCTTAATGAGGAGAGCTGTTGTTTCACCTTGACGAAAGCTGCCTGCTGTTCTCGGGCCCACTCCCAGTGTTGCCCTTCTTTAACAGACGGTGGAGGAGGCTAATGTGGTAGCCAGATTTGGGAGGAACTTGCCATCGTAATTTACCAGGCCTAGGAGTGATTGGAGTTCGGTTGGACCACCTGATTCTGGAATCTGTTGAATTGCCTGTACCTTTTCTTCCACCGGGTGTAAACCATGGCCGTCTACATGGCAGCAGAGATATATTACTTTGGTGGCATTGAAGACACATTTCTCCTGCTGGTTGACCGTCATATTATGGTTACCACATAAGCGCACTGATCCGTCCGGTTTAATGACCGGACGACGGGCAGCGCCCAGTCGGACAACTGCACCGGTCATATGATTCCCAAACTCTCCATCAATAAGTAGAAATTAACAAACAAGGTTTATTCAAATACAAATACAAAACTCCTCCACTCCGCTAAAGGTTTCCTTCACCCAGGTTAGGGTTTTTATACAAGTTGGGGCTCTCTTGTTAAGGGGAAGCCCCGCCCCCTTGAAAGAGAAGTTCATATTCCGTGGAGGTCATGGGAAACCATATGGTCCTGATTCCAGGACCTCCATTGGAGTTATAACACCAGTGATTCAGAAATCTAAACCCCTCTCTCCTGCACCAACTCTTTTGTCATGCATTCATCTGCCCTATTCTCCTATTTCTGTACTCACTGGCAGGTAGCACCATGAGTAATCCAGAGATTACAATCTTTTGAGGTCCTGCTCTTTAGTTCACTGCCTAGCTCCCTAAACCTTTGGCACAGGGCTTCATCTCTCATTCTACCTATATCATTGGTACTAATGTATACCACGACCTCGGTCATATCACCCTCCTCCTTCAGGATGCCCTGAAGCCACTTAGTGACATCCCTGACCCTGGCACCAGGGAGGCAACACACCACCCTGGAGTCAGTCTACGGCCACAGAAATGCTTGTCTGCTCCCTACCACTGTCAGTCCTGCTTTCTTCTTTCTCCCATCCTGTACAGTCATGCCACTACCTGTCTCTTTCTTTGACTGCCTCATGGTCATCCATTCCCTTTATTCCCTCAAGTCCCTTGAGCTGCGGTGTGACCACCTCTCTAAATGTGCTGTCCATGTAACCTTCAACCTCATGATACTTAACTGTCTACCCTTTAGAGTTGAAACCCTACTAAACAGTGGGTGTTATCAAAAAACTAGCAGCAATTAGTTAGAGATTCTAAGGCAAGAGATTAACCCTTAAACTCCCATCACTTACTGAACTACGAACCCCATTCACTGCACTCTGTCAAATGACAATTCAAATGACCAGAAATGGTCATCTAAAAAGTAGGAAACATTATTGGAATTATCGAAACCCAGCAGATATTTGGTGATAAACCTTGTGTGTGTGTGTTTTTTTTTAAAGGGATCATCCTTTGCTGCACTTACCAAATATCATTCTGACTCCCCATCTTGGAACTGCCACTGATAAAACAAATACTAAAATGATGGAGAAAATGATTGAAAATGCTTTGGCTGCTGTCAATGGGCTTCCACTTCCTGATGAAGTGCTGCCACCTTGATGGATACAGATAATACAGGTTTAGTACATTGGAGTAATGACCTCCTCAGAATCCGTCGATTCAAAAGAAGAATGTTAACTACTGTAGTGAAGAAATAAGATTTTATATCTTCATCCAAAAGATAAATATTTCATATAAAGAGTTTGTATTTCGATTTTGCTTTACCCTCCTTCGACATAAAGGCTGTACAACTCCAGCCCGAATCTCACAACAAGCACAAAGGTCCTTGTGCAGAGATTACGAGGTGAACAGATGTACTGGCTTCATGAGCAACACCGGCTGGATGTTCATCATGGATCCAACTCCATCAAAATTGTGGAAGGTTTGAAATGCCCACTTCTCCAATGTCACGACACCTGTAAATGAGGTCTCTTTTGCTGCCTAATTCCGCACTGCCGAAAGTTGCCGACAGCAGGAATCCTGGACTCCGCTTCCGCCCACCATTTTTAAAGTCTGCTGAACGAACTTCTGAACTAGCTGTCAATTGGGGCCTACCTAAAAGCTATTTCTCTTTGAAGTGAATAGAAGCTTTGAAGATCAAATGATTTGAGGGGGAGTTAATGCCTTGGGATGTGGTTTTGGCTTTCTATGAAATAACAGCTGTTGCTTTCGGGACATTTGTCTGAGGCAGCAGGTTTAAAAACGGTGGGCGCGATTCTCCCAAAACGGGAGAAATCGTAAGGCTGGCGTCAAACCCGGGCGGAACCGATTCTGGTCCCCGGTCGGGGCTAGCAGCCCGACGCCGTAAGCTCCGGCATCACGGGCTTAACGAATTTTGTTAAGCCCGCTTGCCGGAGTTAGCGCCGGCTGACGCGTCATATGACGTCAGCCGCGCATGCGCGGATTGGAAGACTCCAACCCGCGCATGCGCGGATGACGTCATCGCGTATTTGCGCGAAACCCGCGCATGCGCGGGCCGGGATGCCCCTCAGCCGCCCCGCGAATGGATACTGCGGGGCGGCGGAAGGAGAAATAGTGCGCGGGCATCGGGCCCGCTGCCCGCGATCGGTGCCCACCGATCGCGGGCCCATGGCACCCTTGGCACGGCCGTGGTACTGCCGTGCCAATCGGTGCCATGGTTATAAAAAGCGAGTTGTTCCCGCCGTTTTTACGAACGGCCAGACCAGGTGTGTTTGCCGTTCGTAAAAACGGCGTAAAGGGCTGGGACTTCGGCCCATCTATCAGCTGTGAATCGCTGCCGGCCGTAAAAAAACGGCGGCAGTGATTCGTGTCGGGAGTTGGGGGGGCGGGGGGGGGAGAATAGCGGGAGGGCGGGAAAAATGTCGGGAAGGCCCTCCCGCTATTCTCCGACCCGTCGTGGGGGGCGGAGAATCGCGCCCGGTGATTTTGTTTCCACTCTTTCTGCTTGGACTGGGGTGACTGGGTCTCTGATATGGAGGAGGGGTTCTCTGTATGGGGGGGGGTCTGGTGTGGGTCTGGTACGGGGATTGGGTCACCCTCTTGCGTGCATACTGTCAGGGGAGGAACCCAACAATTCCCGTGGTGGGGGTGGGGGGCAGGATTTACATTGCCAGGGGGGGAGGGGGCCACCTGCTCAAAACGTCACCCGATAGCGGGATTCACGGCGTAATACCTTGCGCTCCCCACTATGCATGAATTTGCATGGCAAGGGAGAGTGAATCGTTTTTCGGGCGCCACTCCAAGGGCAAACCAGGGGCGAAATTCTCCCCTACCCGGCGGGGTGGGGGGTCCCGGCGTAGTGGAGTGGTGCCAACCACTCCGGCGTCGGGCCCCCACAAAGGTGCGGAACTCTCCACACCTTTAGGGGCCAAGCCCTCACATTGAGGGGCTAAGCCCACACTGCAGCGGTTGGCACCACACCGACTGGCGCCAAAACCGGCAACAATGGCCTTTGACGCCCGGCGCCGGGGCTAGCCGAAAGGCCTTCGCCGGTTTGCGCATGCGCCGGTGCGTCAGCTGCCGCTGACATCACCACCGGCGCATGCGCACTGGGGGATTCTCTTCCGCCACCACCATGGTGGAGGCCGTGGCGGCGGCGGAAGAAAAAGAGTGCCCCCCACGGCACTGGCCTGCCCGCCGATCGGTGGGCCCCGATTGCGGGCCTGGCCACCGTAGGGGCACCCCCCGGGGTCCGATTGACCCGCGCCCCCCCCCCCCCCCCACTCCCCCCCCAGGACCCCAGGGGCCTGCTCGCGCCGCCGATCCCGCCGGCACAGAGGTGGTTCAAACCACGGCAGCGGGAGAGGCCTCTCAGCGGCGCAAATTCGGCCCATCTGGACCGGAGAATAACCTCAGCACAGAAACCCGGCCTCCCGCCGGCCCCCGCCATTCTCCGAGGTGGGCGGCGGGGTTGGCGGCACGCCGACTTTTTGCGGGTGGGAGAATTCTGGACATGGCAGGGGTGGGATTTTCGGCTGGGGGTCGGAGAATTTCGCCCCGGAAGTGATTCAGCTCCAGTTGGAGAGCAGTCTCCCAAACAGAATCCTGCCTCACATGAACTGAGTAGATTACAGCCTTGAGATGACAACCACCTGTCCCCAATAACAGTTGATTAAACCTGATAAAAAAATTATATTTTATTGAATAGGTTTAATTATATAATTGATGAATGAACTGTAAAATTTGCATTGTGAGCATTCAATTTTTGAGGAGCAGTTACCATGGCAGCTGATAGAATTTAATGGTTTGCACAGTGGCACAGTGGTTAGCACTGCTGCCTCACAGCACCAGGGACCCAGGTTCAATTCCGAACTCGGTGACTGTCTGTGTGGAGTTTGTACATTCTCACTGTGTCTGCGTGGGTTTCCTCCGGGTGCTCCAGTTTCCTCCCACAGTCCAAAGATGTACAGGTTCGGTGAATTGGTCACGCTAAATTGCCCCTTGGGTCCCAAATGCTACAGGGATAGGGCGGGTGAGGCCCTTGGTAGGGTGCTCGTTCAGACCTGTTGGTGGAGAGGGTACAGCTACAAAACGCCAACCGCAGTACACTTAGGTAGTGTATCCCGACGGCCGCCAAGACATAGTCTCCCTCAGGGACCTGGCACCAGCTGGTTCCCCACACACACCCCCTTCTGCCCCGGCGCCACCCTCCCTTCCCCCAGCGCACCCCACCACAGCCCCCGCTCCAGGACAATCCGTCCTCCCCTTGCTCCTACCCGGGGATGAAGAGGATTTCGACACACTCCCGGAGTCACCGAAGACCAAGCCGACGCCGGAGTCGCCACCAGCACTGCGGTGGTCTCGACAACAGATCAAGGCACCGGACCGCCTGAATTTGTAACATTCTCTGTGATTTTTAAAAGCAATTTGTATGTATATAGTCCCTGCCTGCTGGCTCCGCCCAGAAGGCAGAGTATAAATATGCGTGCTCTCCGTACAGCAGCCATTTCATCAGCTGCTGTAGGAGGCCACACATCTCTGTGTAATAAAGCCTTGATTACATTCTACTCTCGTCTCAACGTAATTGATAGTGCATCAGTGGTTCACGCCACTCTGTCCCGCCAGGACCCCCCGCCCCACCGGGTAGGGGAGAATCCCGTCCTATATTCTCACCTGGGTTCAAACCCATGTGTGGCCTCCCTACCCCCACCTCGGTAACCTTTTCCAGCCCCACATCTCTCTAAAATCTCTGTCATTGGTACATCCTTCGTTCCCCTGTTGGTTGCACTGACCCTCTCACAGCCAAAGAGTGAGTGGATGACAAGTGAGCACAACCTCCCAAATGTTGGTGGCAGAGGTCTGGGGTGGGATTCTCCGGCCCCCCACCGGGCCGGAGAATCGCCGGGGGGCGGCATGAATCCCGCCCCGACGCCGGCTACCGAATTTTCCACCGCCGGTTTTTTGGCGGGGGCAGGAATCGTGCCGTGCCGGTCGGGGGGTGTTGGCTGTCTCCCCCCCCCCCCCCCCCCACCCTCCCCCAGCAATTCTCCGCCCCGCGATGGGCCGAGTGGCCGCCCATTTTCGTCAGGTCCCGCCAGCGTAAATTAGACCAGGTCCTTACCGGCGGGATCTGGCTCTGCGGGTGGCCTGCGGAGTCCTCGGGTGGCGCGGGGGGGATCTGGCCCCGGGTGGGGGCGCCCCCAACGTGGCCTGGCCCGCGATCGGGGCCCACCGATCCATGGGCGGGCCTGTGCCGTGGGAGGCACTCTTTCCCTCTGCGTTGGCTGCTGTCAACCTCCGCCATGGCCCGCGCGGAGAAGAACCCCCCTGCGCATGCGCGGGGACGACACCAGTACACGCTGGCGCTCCTGCGTTTGAGCCAACTCGTGCTGGCCGGCAGAGGCCCTTCAGCACCGGTTCGTGCGGCACCAAGCCCTTTGGCGCCAGCTGGTGGGGCGCCAACCCCGCCAGCGCCGGCCTAACCTCTGAAGGTGCAGAGGATTCCGCACCTTCTGGGCAGCCCAACGCCAGAGTGGTTCACGCCACTCCTCGGCACCAGTATGGCCCACCCCGCCAGGTAGCGGAGAATCCTGGCCAAGGTGTCTAGTGGTTCCTGACCGGGCTGGGAGTGAGTGTACAGAGCGAAGGGTGCCAGCACAACTGGCTCACTGGATGGCATTCTGAGAGAAGGTGGGACAGTCATGGTAAACGTGGGGGAGGCTTGCAATCTGATTCTTTCCAGATCCAAAGATGAATGTTGGCTTTGATCCCGTGGAGGTTCTGTTGTTCTGCTTGTCACAGCCAAGGTGGGCAGATGTCGCCGAATCATAAAGGCCAATGCAGTCTGGAGCCTGTACCATATCTGCAGGGGGCCACCGCACAGCCTCAAGACCCGGCCACCTATTAGGCTGAGGAGGGCGCCAGAAGGGGAGACCAGCAACACGCTAGGCAGGGTGTACAGGAGGCAATGGTTGTATAAGTTGACGGACACCATGTGCTACAGAAGACTGCGTCTGAACAGGGAGATAGTGCGGCACCTGTTCCACGTCCTCATGGTCACTGCAGCCCTCAGTCTTTATGGCAATTAGTCATTCCAGGGTTCGAGCGGGGAACCTGTGTGGCATCTCGCACTCATCGCCATGATACCCCAGGTCCAGAGGGCCATCGATGGCGCGCACGCCACCGTGCAAGCACCGGGGGAAGAGGGAATACCCTATATTAACAGGAAGGGTTTCCACTCCCTGAATGTACAGATCCTGTCCACCGCCTCAGAATCATGCACATATGTTCATGCATGGGAATAGTAGCCCTGGTCCTCAGCCTACTGGGAAATATGGACAAGTTACAGGAGGATGTTAATTCAGCCAAAAATCAATCCGGGAGTACACTTTATGCATATGTGAGTAGAAGGAGAACTCCTTCACTCTCAGCTGCCAAAATCTCCATGTGTCCACCCTCCCCGTCTGCTCAATGAACCCTTTTGGCTCCTTAGCCATTGCTGGCATCCTGCCCTTTTTGAGCTTGACCGGTCTAAACCAGGGTCAATGACTGTGTTGAAGTCCCCTCCCATGACCAGCTTATGCGAATCCAGGTCGGGTATATTCCCCAGCATCCTCTTTATAAATTCCACATCGTCCCAATTTAGTACCACCTGCACTCGCTCCAATTTCCCACTGACCATAATGTACCGGCCTCCCCCATCCACAACTATTCTTCCCGCCTCAAACACCACTCGCTTGTTGATCAGGATCGCGACCCCTCTAGTCTTCGAGTCCAGTCCTGAGTGAAAAACCTGTCTGACCCAACCTTTCCTTAATCTAATGTGGTCAGCTACTCTAAGAATTAATCTGCAGAATTATCACGTCCGCCTTCAGCCCTCTCAAATGTGGGAACACGCATGCCCTCTTGACTGGCCCATTGAGCCCTCTTACATCCAGGTAATCAGTCTAGTTGGGGGGCTCATCACCCCCCCCCCCTCGCCGATCAGCCATTCCCTCTCTTGGGCCAGTCGCCAGCCTGCGCCCCATGCCTCCACCGGCCTGCCCCCAGGCAGCCTCAGCCCCCGACCTCCTCTCTGTCCCTCAGCAAAAGTCTCTCCCTCGTCAGCAGAACACTTTCCCCCCCCCCCTCCCCCCGCCCCAGTAACAGCACAAAATAAATCAATCCCTTTGATAAGCCTAACATCTGCTCACCCCCCACTACGCTTCCATGAGCTAGCCCGCCCAGCTAGCTTGGTGGCCCTCGCCCCTGCCGCCAGACATTCTCCCACCTATTGATCCCCCACCCCGCTCATACATACATATTCAAATGAAAAACAATCCCAACACAATTGCCGACAGAGAAAAAAAAACCCAGTTGAACAAAGAAAAGATCAAGCAAAAGATCCAGCATCTAGACAAACACACCTCCATCCCCCAACACTGCAAATGCAAACTTTAACTCACTCAGCTCTGCAACTGGCCCCAGATCAATACAGGAGGCATTACAAATAATGTCCGCAAAACGAAAAACAAGAAACATTTTTGAACATAAACGTTGCAGCAAAGTTCAAAGTTCTCAGTCCGACACCAGTACTTTCCTTTTCGCGAAGTCCAGTGCTTCCTGAGGCAACTCAAAATAAAAATGTTGCTCCTCATATGTGACCCAGAGGCGAGCCGGATATAACAGCCCAAACTTCACCTTTTTCTTGAAAAGGGTCGACCTGATCAGGTTAAACCCCGCCCTGCTCTTCTCCTGGCCACCTCCGCACTCAGGTCCTGATAGATCCGCAGGATACTGTTGTCCATTTATAGCTCCGTGTCTGCTTGGCCCACTGTAAAATACGCTCCTTATCCAAATACCTGTGGAATTTCACCACCATTTCCCTTGGGGGGGGGGGGGTCTCCCATTCGCGGCTTCCTCGCGAGTGCTCTGTGAGCCCTGTCCACCTCCAAGGGTCGGGGGAATGCCCCATCCCCAGCAGCTTCTCGAACATGCCCGCTATGTATGCCCCAACGTCCGCTCCTTTGGACCCCTCCGGGAGCCCAACGATCCTCAAGTCCTGCCGGCGGGACCTGTTCTCTAGGTCCTCCACCTTCTCCAGGAGCCTATTCTGCTGGTCTCTTAGCATTCCCACCTTCACCTCCACTGCTGTTTGATGTTCCTCCTGCTCAGCCAGCACCTTCTCTATTTTCTGGATCGCCCGATCTTGCGCATCCAATCTAAGCTCCAGCCGCGCAATTGCCTCTTTAAGTGAGTCCAAGCAGTCCTGCTTCTGCTTGGCGAAGCCCTCCGTTGACCGCTGGGTCGATAAGCCAGAGGTCCGGTCCTCCGCCTTGCTTCTTCCCGGTGCAGCTTCAGCCCAAGCCTTCTCTGTCTTTCTGTTTCTGCCTTTACGAGCACTTCTAGTCCTCCTCTCCATGCACCGATGTGGGAATTCAGTACACAATTGCCTCTGTCATCGATTTTCCAAATGAAGTCCAGTAAAGAAATCGGAGTAAAAGGTTCAAAACTCCGACCCGAGCGGGAGCCACCAAATGTGCGACTTACTCCTTCATAGCCGCCACCGGAAGTCACCTTAGGTGAATCTTAAATTGATTACGAGAGAGAGGAAACAAAGGGACACTCTATTTGAAACAATTTAAAGGTCAAGGAGAATGAAATACGAAGCAACAATTGATCACGAGATGGAAACTGAGGAAGCTTATCTGGAAAAGGAGACGAGCTGTTAGTGAACCCAAAAATAAACTAAAAGGTTGAGTAAGAAATGTGCTAATTTATTTTTTTTTTTAAATAATTTTATTGAGAAATTTTGATTTTATACAACAATAACGCACCTTAGTAAAATACCGAAAATAATAATAATATTAACAATCATATACATTCGCCCCATCCCCATGAACAACCCAGCATTTTAACAACAACGCAAATTAACACACTATAAAGTTACAGAATAAACACTACAATAATGCACCCCCCCCCCCCCCCCCCCCCCCCGGTTGCTGCTGCTATTGACCCAGTTACCTATCTCTGAGCCAGGAAGTCCAGAAAAGGCTGCCATCGTTTATAGAACCCTTGTATTGATCCTCTCAGGGCAAATTTGACCTTTTCCAATTTTATAAATCCCGCCATGTCACTGATCCAGGTCTCCACGCTTGGGGGCCTTGCATCCTTCCATTGTAACAGAATCCTTCGACGGGCTACTAGGGACGCAAAGGCCAGGACACCGGCCTCTTTCGCCTCCTGCACTCCCGGCTCCACCCCAACCCCAAAAATCGCGAGTCCCCACCCTGGTTTGACCCTGGATCCAACCACCCTCGACACCGTCCCCGCCACCCCCTTCCAGAATTCTTCCAGTGCTGGGCATGCCCAGAACATATGGGCGTGGTTCGCAGGACTCCCCGAACATCTGGTGCACCTGTCCTCACCCCCGAAGAACCTACTCATCCTAGTCCCGGACATATGGGCCCGGTGCAGCACCTTAAATTGGATGAGACTAAGCCTCGCACATGAGGAGGAGGAGTTGACTCTCTCCAAGGCCTCCGCCCAAGTCCCGTCCTCTATCTGCTCCCCGAGTTCCTCCTCCCATTTAGCCTTCAGCTCCTCCACTGACGACTCCTCCACCTCCTGCATTACCTTATAGATGTCAGACACCTTCCCCTCTCCTACCCACACCCCCGAAAGCACTCTGTCCATCGTCCCCTGCGAGGGCAGCAAAGGGAATCCCTCTACCTGTCGCCTAGCAAACGCCTTTACCTGCAGGTATCTGAACATGTTCCCCTGGGGAAGGCCAAATTTATCTTCCAGTTCCCCCAGGCCCGCAAACCTCCCGCCAATAAACAGGTCCCTCAATTTGCTGATGCCCGCCCTTTGCCATCCCCTGAATCCCCCATCCGTGTTCCCCGGGATGAACCGATGGTTGCCACCCAGTGGAGCCTCCATCGAGCCCCCTGTTTCCCCCCGATGCCGTCTCCACTGTCCCCAGATTCTTAGGGTCGCCGCCACCACCGGGCTCGTGGTAACCCTC
Organism: Scyliorhinus canicula; assembly: GCF_902713615.1. Taxonomy (NCBI): domain Eukaryota; kingdom Metazoa; phylum Chordata; class Chondrichthyes; order Carcharhiniformes; family Scyliorhinidae; genus Scyliorhinus; species Scyliorhinus canicula. The sequence continues at coordinate 47,717,128 of NC_052150.1, forward strand.
TTGGGGGAGAGCGGCAACGGTGCCGTTACCATGGCACCCAGGCTTGTACCTCTACATGACGCCATCTCCATTCTTTTCCACGCCGCCCCTCCCCCCTCCATCACCCATTTACGCACCATTGACACATTGGCTGCCCAATAGTACCCCAGAAGGTTGGGCAGCGCCAGCCCGCCTCTATCCCTTCCTCGCTCCAGGAATACCCTCCTCACTCTCGGAGTCCCATGTGCCCACACAAAGCTCAGAATACTGCCGGTCACTCTCCTAAAGAAGGCCCTGGGGATAAATATGGGCAGGCACTGAAAAAGGAATAAGAACCTCGGAAGCACTGTCATTTTGACGGACTGCACCCTCCCCGCCAACGACAATGGCAGCATGTCCCACCTCCTGAACTCCTCCTCCATCTGATCTACCAGCCTGGTAAAGTTATGCTTGTGGAGAGTCCCCCAGTCCCTGGCCACTTGCACCCCCAGGTACCTAAAGCTCTCCCCTGCCCGCCTAAGCGGGAGCCTACCAATTCCTTCCTCCTGGTCTCCAGGGTGCACCACAAACACCTCGCTCTTGCCTAAGTTTAATTTATAACCTGAGAAGGTCCCAAACTCGGCTAGTAACTCCATCACTCCCGGCATCCCTCCCACCGGGTCCGCCACATACAGTAACAGGTCGTCGGCATACAACGACACCCTATGTTCCTCTCCACCTCGCACCAAGCCTCTCCACCTCTCTGAATCTCTCAATGCCATCGCCAGCGGCTCGATTGCCAGTGCAAACAACAAGGGGGACAAGGGGCAACCCTGCCTAGTCCCTCGGTAAAGCCGGAAGTACTCCGACCTCCTCCTATTCGTGGCCACGCACGCCATCGGGGCCTCATATAGCAGCCTTACCCATCTAATGAACCCTTCACCAAATCCAAACCTCCCCAACACCTCCCATAGGTACCCCCACTCCACTCTATCGAAGGCCTTCTCCGCATCCAGCGCCACCACTATCTCTGCCTCCCCCTCAATCACCGGCATCATAATGACATTCAGCAATCTCCGCACATTCGTGTTCAGCTGCCTTCCCTTCACAAAACCTGTCTGGTCCTCATGCACAACCCCTGGCACACAGTCCTCTATCCTGGTGGCCAGGATTTTTGCCAGCACCTTAGCATCCACGTTGAGGAGAGATATGGGCCTGTATGAACCACACTGCTGGGGGTCCTTGTCCTTCTTTAAAATTAACGAGATCAGCGCCCGTGACATCGTCGGGGGCAAAGTCCCCCCTTCCCACGCTTCGTTGAGTGTCCGCACCAGCAAGGGGCCCACTAGGTCCACGAACGTTTTATAAAATTCCACCGGGAACCCATCCGGCCCCGGTGCCTTCCCTGACTGCATCTGCCCGATCCCCTTAACTAGCTCCTCCAGCTCAATCGGCGCACCCAGCCCCTCCACCTTCTCCTCCTGCACCTTCGGGAAAGAAAGCCTGTCAAGGAACCTCTCCATTCCCCTCCTCTCCCCCGTTGGCTCCGACTGGTACAGTTCCCCGTAAAAGTCCTTGAAGACCTCATTCACCTCTACCCCCTTCCGCACCACATTCCCACTCTTGTCTCTCACTCCAGCAATCTCCTTAGCCGCATCCCGCTTACGGAGCTGATGAGCCAGCATCCTACTCGCCTTTTCACCATGTTCGTACACTGCCCCTTGTGCCTTCCTCCACTGTGCCTCAGCCTTTCTAGTGGTCAGCAAATCAAATTTAGCCTGCAGGCTGCACCTCTCCCCCAACAGTCCCTCCTCTGGTGCCTCTGCATACCTCCTGTCCACCTCCAGCATCTTTCCCACCAGTCTATCCCTCTCACTCCTCTCGCTCCTCTCCCTGTGTGCCCGGATGGATATCAGCTCCCCACAAATTACTGCCTTCAGGGCTTCCCAGACCATCCCCACCTGAACCTCCCCCGTATCATTCACCTCAAGGTACCCCTCAATACTTGCCCGGACCCTCCTACACACCTCCTCCTCCGCCAACAACCCCACATCCAACCGCCACAACGGACGTTGGTCTCGCACCTCCCCCATTTCCAACTCTATCCAATGCGGAGCGTGGTCAGAGATTGCAATGGCCGAATACTCGGCCTCCTCCACTCTCGGAATCAGTCCCCTACTCACCACGAAGAAATCTATCCGAGAGTAGACCCTATGTACGTGGGAGAAGAAAGAGTACTCACGTGCCCTCGGCCTCACAAACCTCCATGGATCCACTCCACCCATCTGATCCATAAACCCTCTCAGTACCTTGGCCGCCGCCGGCCTCCTACCCGTCCTAGAGCTGGACCGATCCAGTGAAGGATCCAACACCGTATTAAAGTCCCCCCCTATGATCAGACCTCCCGCCTCCAGATCCGGGATCCGTCCCAACATACGCCTCATAAAGCCCGCATCGTCCCAATTTGGGGCATACACACTAGCCAGTACCACCTTCTCTCCTTGTAGCCTGCCCCTAACCATCACATACCTACCCCCCTTATCCGCCACCACCTCCGATGCCTCAAACAACACATTTTTCCCCACCAGAATCGCCACTCCCCGGTTCCTCACATCCAACCCCGAGTGGAAAACCTGCCCCACCCATCCCTTACTCAGGCGGACCTGGTCCGCCACCCTCAGGTGGGTCTCCTGAAGCATTGCCACATCCGCCTTTAGCCCCTTCAGGTGAGCCAGTACCCTTGACCGCTTCACCGGCCCATTCAACCCTCTCACATTCCAGGTGACCAACCGGATCAGAGGGCGTCCCGCCCCCCTCCCCCGTCGGCTAGTCATAGCCCGTCGACTGCCCGTCCCAGGCCAGCGTCCCCTGCTCGACCCGTCCCCATAGCGACAACCCCTCACCTCTGTCCCCCAGCCCCCACCAGCTCCTTCTTGACCCTACCAGCAGCAACCCGGTATTCCCCTTTCCCCCCCTCCCTTCCCCCCCAGGCTAGGAACCCTCCCAGCCGCGAACCGTCCTCCATTGTACTTCCGTGGGTCAGCTAACTTCTGCTGACCCCGGAAACTCCCGCCAATAGCCCGACCCCTCCCGAAGTGGGATCATCCCCCAATCTATCCCTCCTCCTGGCACCGCTCCAGCGCGGGGAAGAACCAATTAAGGCCCCACCTCCCCCGTCATCATCTCCGCCCCCCCAGCCCCGCAGCGCGGGAAACCAGAGGAAAGCCCGCGCTTTCGCCCTGCCCCACCACACCCTTCTGACGCAGCTCCCAAATATCAGCCCCCCTCCATACCCCCACTCCGACATAGAATACAACATACCCCCCCGACCCTCCCCGCAAGATACACAGCCCAAACAATGCCCCAAGCACAAAAACAAAAACATAGCAGAACAACCCCCCCCGTAAATAACCATATCAAAATTGCAAAAGTACTAAAACAAGAAGAAAAAAACAGAAGAAAAAGAGAACACAGCAACAGCCGAATCCAGCACTAATATCTTACAGCCGACCTCGCAACCCCCAACCCCTAGTTCAAGTCCAGTTTCTCCGTCCGCACGAAGGCCCACGCCTCCTCCGGGGAATCGAAATAATGGTCCCGGTCCGAATAAGTTACCCACAGGCGCGCGGGCGGCAACATTCCGAACTTTATCTTTTTTCTATAAAGCACCTCTTTCGTCCGATTAAATCCGGACCGCCGCTTAGCCACCTCCGCACTCCAGTCCTGGTAGATCCGCACTACCCCATTCTCCCAATTGCTGCTCTTCACCTTCTTGGCCCAGCGCAGCACGCAGTCCCGATCACTGAACCGGTGGAACCTCACCAGCACCGCACGCGGGGGTTCATTCTCCTTAGGCCTCCTGGCCAGTACTCTGTGTGCTCCCTCCAGCACCAGGGGCAGATGGAGAGACCCGGCCCCCACTAGCGAACCCAGCATTACAGCCACATAGGCTGTCAGGTCCGATCCCTCCAGCCCCTCCGCAAGGCCCAAGATCCGCAGGTTTTTCAACCTCATGCGGTGATCCAGCTCCTCGAAGCGTTCCTGCCACTTCTTGTGGAGTGCTTCGTGCCCCTCCACCTTACTCACGAGGACCACGGCCTCCTCCTCTCGTTCAATGGCCTGCGTCTGCAACTTCTTGATGGCAGCACCCTGGGTGGACTGAATCTCTGACAGCCTTCTGTTTGTTTCCTGCAGAGAGCTCAGTACTTCATCCTTGAATTCTTTAAAGCAGCGCAGGAGATCAGTTTGTTGTTTCTGGGCCCAGAGTCTCCACTCCCCTGGAGCTTTGTCGGTGGCCATCTTGGATCCCTTCCCCCGTTTGTTCTGAGGAGCTGCTGCTGTTTTTTCCACCTTTCCACTCCGAGTTCGAGTCATGGACTGCAGGGAAAGTCGTTCAGCACACCTTCCCCCACCGGGAGACGTCGAAAAATTTCCGTTTTGGGCTCTCAAAAGAGCCGAAAAATCTCTTTAAAACGGGAGCTCCCACATGTGTGGCTTATTGCTGCATAACTGCCACCGGAAGTCCGAAATGTGCTAATTTATAAACAACCGCAAAAGTGTTACATCAAACGAGTAAAACCTTTATACATTAAACCACTGACCACTGATGTCCGCATGAGATAGATAAGTTGAAGTCTCAACTTCAGGTCCGGAGGGATCTGATGTGCGCCTTTGGAGATGTAGAATCAAAGAATATGGAAGAAGGTGAGGTAGATCGGGGTGAACTGGGTGAAACCGTGGAAGAATATTGTTTGGGAGGAGGTCGGGAGCCCTGACTCCTCCTCCTCCGGGGTCTGAACATCCTAGCCCCGCCACTCCGCAAGCAATTCCCAGGAACCCCATCACAACAAGACAGACAGGGGGCATGAGGTATGACACGCCATATATATATATATTGGCCCAGTTAGCAGAAATAGCAAAAAAGAGATCCCAGTAAATGAGCCTTTCCAGGCACAGGGGGACCAATCGGGGAAATGAAAATGGCCATACTAACAGCTGTGGGATACAGTAGAGAAGACCTGGTAGAAAGTCTGAATCAGGCAAAGGAAAGGAAAACATGACACGTCCTTTGCTAAACACCTCTGAAAACAAATGCTCCAAGGCTGTGACACTTCAGTCAAGAGAATCTAAACACCTACCTTCCTTGCAGACAATCCCAGATACGAAGGGGAACAGCAGGAATGTTAGGACTCCACAGCGAACAATCCAAAGGGACTGTTCGGACCAAAATAAAATGGGGGAATGCCCCGGGCACCAATGCCCCGGCTGAGGAGGCTGGAGCAGCCTTGGCCACCATCCTTACATATTTTGTCGAGGTACAGAAAGCAGATGAGGATTTTGGAAAGAGTATTTCCGGCATCTTATAACAAATGGAAAGCTAACATAGAGATAAAGGACGGTCATCGAGACCTCTATGCTAATAAAGGAGAGCTTAGACAATCCAGGCCGGTAAATGGGCCATGGACGAATTTAAAAATAGATTGAGATTGTTTGAAGGGCTGGAGGGGGCCAGGTCGGGGGTCGCCCTGGGCTGGTGGGGGAGGGGGGGTTGCGTATGTGAAGGATTCAAGCCATCTTTAAATATTGAAGAGACCCATAACAGGACAGAGCCATGTTGCAGCTTGTCTTATTTCATTTCCAAGTGGCTCCGTGTTGTCAATGTTGCTGTCTGCCTTCTTTTCTACCTTTGTACTTGGGTGTTCACATTCCATTTCACTCCCTTTGTCTGTGAGCAACCTCTAGCTTGACAACTGAAGACTGTCAAGGAGGCTCAAAGCCTTGTTAGTTGTGATTTAACTTCATGGTTCCTGAACTCTCAAGTGCCTTCTCGAAAGAACAGGTGGATGTCCAAGAAGATGATTTGTGGACTGGGTGTTCTGCAACCTTTGATGCCTGAACAGTGTGCCTGTACTCTAGGTGCACCAGCACTATGGAGCCAGCTTCGAACAATCAAACCGTAAAGAGCAGGGGTTCACCACTGAGGACCCTCTTGTGGCCAAAGGGTAACTATTTGGGTGAGCGGATGACAGCTGAGCACAATCTCCCGAATGTTGCTGGCAGAGGTCTGGGTTCTCGAGGCTGCTAATCTGGCAGGGAGTGAGTGTGCAGAGCGAAGGTTGTCAGCTCAACTGACTCATTGGATGGTACTCTGAGAGAAGGTGGGACAGTCATGGTAAAGGTGGGGGAGGCTTGGGTGATTTGAGGGTCCCGGGATATAAGACCTAACTGATTGTCGGCCTTGCTCCTTCTTCAAATCCTTCTAGATACAAAGATGAATGTTGATGTTGATCTGGCGGAGATTGCCCTTGTTCTGTTTGTTGCAGTCAAGGTGAGTAGGTGTCGCCGAAGGCATCAAGGCCAATGCAAGCTGGAGCCTGCACCACATCTGCAGGGGGCCGTCGCACAGCCTCAAGACCCAGCAGTATGCTCCTGGCCTCAAAAGGGAAGCAAATGAAATGTTTTTTTTTTCAGATTTCTAATTGTTTTTATTGACGGCACTTCATTCATTAAACATACTATTCGGTCCAGCATTGAAAAAAACAGGCTCTTTAAAATTAAAAATCTTGTATATTCCATTTGAAACATTAATAGTTTTAAAAGTTCCGCTTTGAAACTTTTGCCCGCCTATCCATATGAGTTAATTATACAAAATACACTCAAATTAAACAGGTTTAAAATCAGAACATATATGAGTATTATTGATGCACAATCAATGGACACGTAACGTAGATAAAGTCCGAACGATAGGCTTTAATACACAAGAAGTGTACCCGGCAGCAGACGTACAGAAGAATGACCGACTGCCGGGAAACACGGGTTCTTATACCCTGCCTCGTAGGCGGAGCTACCTACCTCTCAGCCAATCGGCCGAGAGGCACATGACATACCTGGGCCAATGGGCAGCGAGTTCTCTGCACCAATGGCAGCTCACACTTCCAGGTACCGTAATACCCCTAGTCATACTACCACATTCACCCCCTGTTGAAAAAGGAACCGGGGGGGGGTACGGGAAACGCAGACATTGGGGGGGGTGGTGCGTGTCCCGTGAATCCGTGAGAGACTGGTAGTATGACTAGAGATGTTAGATCGTACCATTGCATTGATGGCTGCCTACTGGCCCGCAATTATGTGCAAAATACAAACAAAACTATGTACAGTGTGTAAAGACTGGGGGGGAAAAAAATGGAGAACAGACTAGGAAAACAAGAGTCCATCAGCAGGTCACATTGATTCGATCAGCCGATCGGGTGCCATGGATGTCCTGTTTGACCTGCGTAGCTGTGCCGGCGACGTTGGAGCGGTGGTCGTCCGTGACTCCGGGAGCGATGATCCTGTTCTTGTGTCTGTACCCCTGGTCGGAGCTAGTGGGGGCCAGGCCGGGAGAGGGTCGTCCTGTACGCTGGGCCGTGGGTGTGTAGGTGTCGGTGGGGCCGGGTGGGGGGGGGGGGGGGGTGCTTGCTGGGGGCAGTTGGGGTTGGGGGTGGTTGGGGTTGCTGGCGCCGGGGGGTGTGGCCGGGATCCGGCGGGTGCCAGGTCCCGAAGGGAGACCGTGTCCTGTCGGCCGTCGGGATACTCCACATACGCGTATTGCGGGTTTGCGTGGAATAGCTGGACTCTTTCAACCAACGGGTCCGACTTGTGCACCCGCACATGCTTCCGGAGCAGGATGGGCCCGGGGGTAGCCAGCCAGGTCGGGAGCGGGGTCCCTGAGGAAGACTTCCTGGGAAAAACAAGAAGGCGTTCGTGAGGCGTTTGGTTAGTGGAGGTACAGAGGAGTAACCAAATAGAATGGAGGGCGTCTGGGAGGTCCTCTTGCCAGTGGGAGACTGGGAGATTTCTGGACTGCAGGGCTAGCAGGACGGTCTTTCAGACCGTACTGTTCTCCCTCTCGACTTGTCCATTACCCCTGGGGTTGTACTGGTCGTCCTGCTGGAGGCGATGCCCTTGCTGAGCAGGAATTGATGCAGTTCGTCACTCAGGGAAACCGAACAGGGAGAAGATGGTGTGTAGGGCTTTAGTGATGGTGGTTGTGGTCATGTCAGGGCAGGGGTTGGCGAAGGGGAAGCGGGAGTACTCGTCAATCACGTTGAGGAAGTACGTGTTGCAGTTGTTGGCGGGGAGGGGACCTTTGAAGTCCATGCTGAGACGTTCAAAGGGGCGGGAAGCCTTTATAAGATGCGCTTGTTCAGGGCGGTAGAAGTGCGTCTTGCACTCCGCACAGATGTGGCATTCCCTATTCACTATCCTGACCTCCTCGATGGAGTAGGGCAGTTTGCGGGTCTTTATAAAATGGAAAAAGCGGGTGTCCCCCGGGTGGCAGAGGTCCGCGTGGAGGGTTCAAAGGCGGTCCACTTGTGCGTTGGCACAGGTGCCGCGGGACAGGGCTTTGGGAGGCTCGTTTAGCTTCCCAGGACGATACAAGATGTCGTAGTTGTAGGTGGACAGTTCTATCCTCCACCGCTGTTCTTTATCTCGCCCCTCTGTGCCTTGTCGAACATGAAGGCCACTGACCGTTGGTCTGTGAGGAGGGTGAATCTCCTGCCGGCCAGATAGTGCCTCCAATGTCGCACAGCTTCTACTATGGCCTGTGCGTCCTTTTCGGCCGAGGAGTGGCGGGTTTCGGAAGCGTGGAGGGTACGGGAGAAGAAGGCCACGGGTCTGCCCGTTTGATTGAGGGTGGCTGCCAAAGCTACATCGGACGCGTCGCTCTCGACTTGGAAGGGGAGGGACTTGTCGATAGCGTGCATCGTGACCTTTTCAATGTCTGCTTTGATGCGGCTAAAGGCCTGGCGGGCCTCCATCGACAGTGGAAAAGTGGCTGATTGGATGAGTGGACGGGCTTTGTCGGCGTAATTGGGGACCCACTGGGCGTAATAGGAAAAGAAGCCCAGACAGCGCTTGAGGGCTTTGAGGGAGTGGGGGAGGGGAAGCTCCATCAGGGGGCGCATGCATTCAGGGTCGGGGCCTATCACTCCGTTACGCACTACGTAGCCGAGGATGGCGAGACGGTCGGTGCTAAACACGCATTTATCCTTGTTATAGGTCAGATTAAGGAGTTTTGCGGTTCGGAGGAATTTTCGGGGATTGGTGCCGTGGTCCTGCTGGTCGTGGCCGCAGATGGTGACGTTATCAAGATACGGGAAGGTAAACCGTATTGGTCGACCATTCGGTCCATCTCCCTTTGGAAGACCGAGACCCCGTTTGTGAGACCGAAGGGAGCCCTTAAAAAGTGGTAGAGCGTTCGCCCATCCGCTTCGAACGCAGTGTACTTTCGGTCACTCGTGCAGATGGGGAGCTGATGGTAGGCTGACTTGAGGTCCACCGTAGAGAAGACCTTGTACTGCGCGATCCTGTTGACCAGGTCGGAGATACGTGGGAGATGGTACGCGTCCAGCTGCGTAAACCTGTTGGTGGTCTGACTGTAGTCTATGACCATCCTATTTTTCTCCCCGGTCTTTACTACCAGCACTTGTGCTCGCCAGGGGCTGTTGCTGGCCTCGATGACCCCTTCCTTCAGAAGCCATTGGACTTCGGACCTGATGAAGGTCCGGTCCTGGGCACTGTACCGCCTGCTCCTGGTGGCGACGGGTTTGCAATCCGGGGTGAGGTTTGCAAACAAGGACGGGGGATCGACCTTGAGGGACGTGAGGCTGCAGACAGTAAGGGGGGGTATAGGGCCGGCGAATTTGAACGTTAAGCACTGGAGGTTGCACTGGAAATCTAACCCCAGGAGTGCTGTCACGCAGAGGTGGGGAAGGATGGAGAGCTTGTAATTTTTAAACTCCCTCTCCTGGACCGTGAGGTCCGCTATGCAGCACCCTGTGATCTGGACCGAGTGCGAACCGGAGGCCAGAGTGATTTTTTGCTTAACCGGATAGACAGGAAGAGTGCAGCGTCTTACCGTGGCGGGGTGGAAGAAACTCTCTGTGCTCCCGGAGTCCAGCAGGCAGCTTGTCTCGTGGCCATTGAGAAGGATCTTCGTGGTTGCCGTAGATAGCGTGCGAGGCCGCGACTGGTCCAATGTAACTGAGGCGAGTCATCTGGCAGAGAGCAGTCACCTGCGGGGTCCTCGGTGCCGATCCAAGATGGCGGCACCCGTCGGCCGCACGTGGTGGGGGGTGAACAAAATGGCGGCGCCTGTTCCCCGCATGTGGAGTCGGGGGCCCAAAATGGCAGCGCCCTGGGATCGCACGTGGCGATGGGGGGAGGGGGCAGCGAGGTCCGCGAGCCGCACGGGCCCCTGAGGAGAGCAGAGGGGGAGGACCTGAGGTCTCTGCTCGGGACCGCAGCAACCGCTTTTGATTGACAGACGGCCGCAATCAGCAGAGAGGCACATGACATACCTGGGCCAATGGGCAGCGAGTCCTCTGCACCAATGGCAGCTCACACTTCCAGCTACCGTAATAAACCTAGTCATACTACCACAATTATATTCCAGAAAGCATCGAAAGAAGTGCAAAATGATTTGCAGCTTCCTTCTGCTGCTCTGTCTGCAGTTGTGGCAATGCATCTGCTGAGGGGGTATGTAGTTAACCTAGCGAGGGTTTAAAGTTCTTCTAAAGTGTTTACTTCCATCTTAGCCTCACCTTCAAGAATCACACAACCAATTTTGCGATAAAGAGAAAACTGAATAGCTTATTTCAAATAGAATACAACAAAGCAGAAAAATTATCTCTGCTTCTGAAGTTTCTATTATCGTGGAAACCTCATAATATATTGGCAGAATGTGTGTGAAGAAACTGTGATTGGAAAAATGGTGTGCGATCACAGCCACTTTATCCTTCTATGACATCAGATGGGGATAAAAAGGTGGCCTGTAGATCACTGTATAAAACTTGCTATATTAGCTGATATTTGGGTTCAAAATGGGTTGCATGATACTGGCAGAAAACACATATAGCCATTGCATGGAATTACAAAGGTATTAAAATATATGCACGGACACATGGTGCAATTGCAATCTAATAATTGTACCAGATTTTGACTGCAATTCAAACAGACCTCAGAAAGTAGGAACAGCCATAGTTCATGAAATAGGGAATTTTAATATTTTTGAAATGGAGATTCTGTTCCCTCAATCAGAATCCATTTTAACACAGCAAATGCAATGTTAGCATTCATGTCGAGAGGGCTAGAATGGGGCAGCACGGTAGCATGGTGGTTAGCATAAATGCTTCACAGCTCCAGGGTCCCAGGTTCGATTCCCGGCTGGGTCACTGTCTGTGCGGAGTCTGCACGTCCTCCCCGTGTGTGCGTGGGTTTCCTCCTGGTGCTCCGGTTTCCTCCCACAGTCCAAAGATGTGCGGGTTAGGTGGATTGGCCATGCTAAATTGCCCTTAGTGTCCTAAAAAATAAGGTTAATTGGGGGGGGGGTTGTTGGGTTACTGGTATAGGGTGGATACGTTGACTTGAGTAGGGTGATCATTGCTCGGCACAACATCGAGGGCCGAAGGGCCTGTTCTGTGCTGTACTGTTCTATGTTCTATAATACAAGACCAGGAATGTACTTCTGAGGCTATAAAAGGCTCTGGTCAGACCCCATTTGGAGTATTGTGAGCTGTTTTGGGCCTCGTATCTGATGGCCTTGGAAAGGGTCCAGAGGAGGTTCACAAGAATGATCCCTGGAATGAAGAGCTTGTCGTATGAGGGACTGTCGAGGATTCTGGGTCTGTACTCATTGGAGTTTAGAAGGATAGGGGGGGCTCTTATTGAAACTTACAGCATACTGCAAGACCTGGATAGAGTGGACGTGGAGAGGATGTTTCCACTGATAGGAAAAACTAGAAGCAGAGGACACAATCTCAGACTAAAGGGACGATCCTTTAAAACCGAGATGAGGAGGAATTTCTTCAGCCAGAGGGTGGTGAATCTGTGGAAAATTTTGCCGCAGAAGGTCGTGGAGGCCAAATCACTGAATGTCCTTAAGACAGAGATAGATAGGTTCTTGCTTATTAAGTGGATCAGGGGTTATGGGGAGAAGGCAGGAGAATGGGGATGAGAAAAATATCAATCATGCTTGAAAAGCAGAGCAGACCCGATGGGCCGAGTGGTCTAATTCTGCTCCTATGTCTTATGGTGTGATGTTTCATTTGTGATCCTTGTCCAGGAGGGGCAATATTTCTGGCGTCTCTGAAGATTTTTATAAAGTGGTCACGTATGGCCCTTATAAAAAATAAAGTGGTCGTGTTACGGTCTAAACAGGCGCTGAACCACCGACACATCACACAAAAGTAAAGATTGGGTAGAGGTTAAATCCAGGCATGGAGGACTGGAAGAAAGAGTTAGCCACGTATTTGGCAGCCAAATTCTCCACTTGAGTGACGGGGAACGTAAGTCACAGGTTAGCAGTACTGGAAACAGACCCGAGAGTCAGAGGGAAAAAAGGTTCCAAACTGACAGAAACGATAGCAATCGCAGCCTATATGATAATAGTTTAAGCCATTCAATTCGGGGTGGTCTGCTGGTATTAATGGATTTTGGGAGGGCAATACAAATTTGCATTCACCTTCGAGGGTCAACAGTACATCTGGACAAGTTTACCGCAAGGATTTCACAATTCGCCCTGCATATTCCATCAAAGATAAGCAAACGGTCTCGTGAATTTCTCCAAACCCAAATGTTAAATTCAATACGTAGATGACCTTTTCCTCCAAACCGAAATGAGAGAGGGACACTCAGATCCCTTAGATGAATTGCTTGGTCTTCGCGCCTTCCTAGGACTAAAAGGTAACCTTAAAATGGCTCATATCATGAAAATCCAGGTCACTTACTTAGGCACTACGGTGACCCGAGGGAAGCGAGATGTAAAGAAAAAGAGTAGAGACCACCTTACAATTGCTCTTACCCCGTGATTTAAAATCCTTAAGATACTTTTTAGGAATTGTAGCATATTGCCGAAACCAAACAGACGGTCTTGCAACCAAAGCTCCATTGTTGTCTGATCTGCAAAGAAAGACCACCCCGTGGAAATGTGCTCAGCAGCATGCTTAGGCCGTGAATGAACTAAAAAAAAGCATTGGCCCAGGCGCCAGCCGTACAAGTATTGAATCCAGAATTGCTTTTGCCATTGAGGTAACGCCGATGGACGCCACTATCTCTGCCGTTCTACTACGAGAAAGGCATGGGTTGCCTATCCTGACTGTTAAGTCCAGAAGAACAAGCACTTTTGCATGTGACTGCCACCTACTGGCAGTTTTTGGGTAATCCAAACTGTTACCTGTATTATTGGCCTTAATTCACTATTTTTATAGAACACACACCCCTGCAACTATTATTAGATGGACGAATAAAAGGTGGAATTATTCGTCAGAATCGCATAGCCCGATGTATTTTAATGTTACAAGGGAAGGACATAACAGTTAAAAGAACTAAAACGGCCAGTCCCAAGGGACCGTTTGTGCCAAAACAAAAGGTGAAAATTGGGGCAGTGCCAGTGATCAACAGACCAGCACAAAAAAAACCGCTCAAAAGTTTTCTAGAGGGATCGTCGACGGTTGAGGACGAAGTGAGAAAAACAGGATGTGGCATTTATATGGAAAACAATCAAGGACAGGTGAGGGAGGAAATAGGATTGAACCTACCCAGTACCACGAACACTCAGAGTGCTAAATCAGCAGCAGTAGCACATGTGGTCACCTAATTTGAAATGAAAATCGCTTATTGTCACGAGTAGGCTTCAATGAAGTTACTGTGAAAAGCCCCTCATCGCCACATTCCGGCGCCTGTTAAGGGAGGCTGGTACGGGAATTTCCCTTCACCGGTTGACATTTATTCAGACAGCATGTATAATAAATAGCTTGACTGACATTTTGCCGAAATCGGAAGCTAGAGGATTGTGACAGTTGACGGAAAGCCTCTCCCGTCGGCCCCATTATTAAAATATATAATCGAGAAAGCCCAAGGAAATGAATATGGGGTAATTAAGGTAAAGGTTCCCCACCAATCCTCCCCAGCAGGCCATATAAGAACATGTGGGTCAGCTAAGCAAGGGGCCAGGAAAAGCATTCCTTGGGAACCCCGAATGACCGATGGGTATGTCAGAGTAAACCCGAGGATCTTATTAAATTCCAACGCCAAAATGGTGATTTAAAACAGATTAGAGAAGGATCAGATCCATTTCTTTCAACATCCCACCCCCCCCATGCAAGCGAGTGTCAATTCCAGCACCATGTGCCCCAGAGTCACAACAAGCGAATTAATAAATAATTCTTATAAAAATTCCCGAAACCTTTGACCCATGGCTGCCTAACAATTACAGTCACCAGGTTTGTAAGTTGAAACACAATTACTGTTTATTTACAACAAGATTAATGGCAAATTATGCAGCAGATACAGTTGGTTAATATTAATAAGTATCTATTTCTTACTGTAACTTGTCTTCCCCTACTCTCTACACACAAACACAAAGTATGGGAGAAAATGGAAATCACAGAGAAAATAGTATTTGCTTCAAATGGTGATTCACAGCATGCCTTCTTCGCAGTATGCTTGTTGATTAAAGTCTCAGGTGTACAGCCTGCAATGATCTTCCTTACAGTTTGGCAATATTACTCACAGCTTCTCCTGGAAGGCTCCATGCTTCACATCAAACTTTGCTTCCTGGCCGCTGCTTTTCTGGAGAGTGAGTGATCAGATTCTGAACTTTTCCTCCCAGCCTGTAATGGTTCTCCTGGAACCAGATTCATCTAGGCTTTCTGCCAGTTCAGAAACACAGTCTTTCTGGAGAGAAACGGGGTGGAAAGACAGTACGTCTTTTCTCTAAGCTGCCCAACCAAAACTGAAAACTATTTTGGTCCCTGAACCATTTCAGTGGACACAGATCCAATCACCACCTGTTACTGGGCGGAGTGCAGCCTTTTGAGCCAATTCATTGACCACCAGCCAAAGGTGGACTGGGCGCCACGGCTGCAAAGAGGGGGCAGTAGGTTAAAAAACCTGTCGGGCTTTCTGGGGCATGGCTATCCGGGCCAGGGACAGTAGAAGGTTGTGACTTGGTGCCAAGTCCATGGATTTGGGATGCCCCCCCTCAGGATCTGGGTGGCCTAGCTCAGACCGCCAATGCTGCAGTCTGTCTTTTAAATGCACCCCCTTGATGCTACATGCAGGCTCCTGGCTGCCCACACCACTGAGTGCTGCCTGTGTTCTTTAAATCACTCAGAGGACCTCTGGTAATCAGGGAGCCCACCCAGGCCTCTCCTCTCATACCCCAGCTGTGTCAAGAGACAAGCTCAATCAGGAGCCCAGAAGGTGTTGGCACTCCTCAGAAGCACTGCCCAGTTGCAGAGGAAGCAGGGGATCAGCAGAGTTCACCCCAACCAGAGGCCACCTGCACCATGGCCTTTGGAACCCTCCCTGGTTCTCTGCCCCTCTCAAGGCTGAGGACTCGCCAGTGAGACCCAACCCACTGGATCACCAGCTGTCTCCGCCTGGTGAGACTGGCAGTGTTGACTGCCTCTCCCACCACCTCCCAGGCAGTGTTCAGGAAGGCAGGCTTGAGTCTGCGGCCCACGCTGAGGAAGAGGGTGTCCCTCCACTCCTCACTTGGCATGGAGCTATGGATCCACCTCAGATACCTGACCTCGGGGGGCAGGTCTTCTCTGAGCCATCTTATTGGCTGCAGTCAGTGTGTGGTAGGTGGAGCGCTTAAAACTCCAGCTGCCAGGCTCTTTGGTGCTGTATCTGGCCCCAGCGGTTAGCATGCCCACTGGACCAGGAATTGCTTGGAATTTGCACCAGAAGAGTTCTGGCCCATTGGCATGTCCTAATTGCTCCACAAATAGCGCCCCCAACGGGAACACAAACTGCATACAATTCAGGCCTGGTGTCAACACTTTCACCAAGGACTGTACTGGACCCACTATTGGGGCCATTCGAATGGTATTTGGAATACCCATCATACCTGAAGGAAAGCAGGGAATGAAAGTGTATACTATGAGTAACATTGGTGCATCAAATAAAATCCAACCCGGAGAACAGTGAAGTTTAGATGGAGCGTTGCTTCTATTCGCATCCTATTCATGTATTTGTCAAGATGCCCCTTAAACGTTCCAGGCACCCACTACCCTCTGTGTAAAAAACACTTGCCTCGTACATCTCCTCTAAACCTTGCCCCTCGCACCTTAAACCTATGCCTCCTAGTAATTGACCCCTCTACCCTGGGAAAAAGCCTCTGACTATCCACTCTGTCTATGCCCCTCATAATTTTGTAGACCTCTATCAGGTCGGCCCTCAACTTCTGTTGTTCCAGTGAGAACAAACTGAGTTTATTCAACCTCTCCTCATAGCTAATGCCCTCCATACCAGGCAACATCTCTTCTGCACCCTCTCTAAAGCCTCCAGATCCTTCTGGTAGTGTGGTGACCAGAATTGAACACTATACTCCAAGTGGGGCCTAACTAAGGTTCTACACAGCTGCAACACAACTTGCCAATTTTTATACTCAATGCCCCGGCCAATGAAGGCAAGCATGCCCTATGCCTTCTTGACTACCTCTCCACCTGTGTTTCCCCTTTCAGTGACCTATGGACCTGTACACTCAGATCTCTCTGACTGTCAATACTCTTGAGGGTTCTACCATTCTCTGTATATTCCCTGCCTGCATTAGACCTTCCAAAATACATTACCTCACATTTGTCCAGATAAAACTCCATCTGCCATCTCTCCGCCCAAGTCTCCAAACAATCTAAATCTTGCTGTATCCTCTGACAGTCCTCATCGCTATCTGCAATTCCACCAACCTTTGTGTCTTACTAATCAGACCAGTTACATTTTCCTCCAAATCATTTATATATACTACGAACAGCAAAGGTCCCAGCACTGATCCCTGCGGAACACCACTAGTCACAGCCGTCCAATCAGAAAAGCTCCCTTCCATTGCTACTCTCTGCCTTCTATGACCTAGCCAGTTCTGTACCCATCTTGCCAGCTCACCCCTGATCCCGTGAGACTTCATCTTTTGTACCAGTCTGCCATGAGGGACCTTGTCAAAGGGCTTACTGAAGTCTATATAGACAACATCCACTGCCCTACCTGCATCAATCATCTTTGTGACCTCTTTGAAAAACTATATCAAGTTAGTGAGACACGACCTCCCCTTCACAAAACCGTGCTGCCTCTCGCTAATGCATCCATTTGCTTCAAAATGGGAGTAGATCCTGTCTCGAAGAATTCTCTCCAGTAATTTCCCTACCATTGATGTAAGGCTCACCGGCCTGAAGTTTCCTGGATTATCCTTGCTACCCTTCTTAACAAAGGAACAACATTGGCTAATCTCCAGTCCTCCGGGCCATCACCTGAAGATGTCAGGTAAACCTATGCAGAGGAAAGGCCAGATTAGTGATCCAGTATAAAGATATCTGTATGAATGGATCAAAGGGGGAAATGTAGCCTTGATCCTGAACCTACTGGGAAATATGACCAAGTTACAAGATACACTGTAGCCTGATGGGAATTGTGGCCAAGTAACAAAGATACTAAAGAACTCACAGACGGTCTCTGAAGACTTTTTGGAAATTTACTTTCTACAACAGGATGCAGGACACCTGAAGGCCTCTGGTCTCAAAAGGAGATCATTAGCAGCTATGTGAGTGATAGCTAAAGGGGCAGCACGGTAGCATGGTGGTTAGCATAAATGCTTCACAGCTCCAGGGTCCCAGGTTCGATTCCCGGCTGGGTCACTGTCTGTGTGGAGTCTGCACGTCCTCCCCGTGTGTGCGTGGGTTTCCTCCGGGTGCTCCGGTTTCCTCCCACAGTCCAAAGATGTGCGGGTTAGGTGGATTGGCCATGCTAAATTGCCCGTAGTGTCCTTAAAAGTAAGGTTAAGGGGGGGTTGTTGGGTTACGGGTATAGGGTGGATACGTGGGTTTGAGTAGGGTGATCATTGCTCGGCACAACATCGAGGGCCGAAGGGCCTGTTCTGTGCTGTACTGTTCTATGTTCTATGTGATAAGGCAAAAGATAACAACTATGCGAGAAAGAAAGCAGGAAGATGATTGAAACTAGGTGACTGCAGACACTTGAGAAGAGGGCACATAACCTTTATAGTCACAGAAACTGTTAATCTGGAAGTTGTTTTATGGCATAATGGAACAAATGGATCCTGTTTTTTGGATCTGTGAAACACAACCTCAAGAGACAGAGGATCGTAAACCGGACATCATCGAACTTTCAAAAAGGGACAAGAAATCATATAAAGAAGCAGGGCTTCTAAGATTCTGAACTAAAACCTTGGGACCAACAATTCCAGAAGATTACCCCAAGTCAAGAACTCGGTGACCAGTCAAGCATCCTTCGAGAATGCTTGCCCCGTTGTTCTGATTAGGATGATGTTTGAGTTCAATTTGTGAGTTTAGTAAAAGTTATCACTTACTGAGTTAAAGTATGAATGACACGTATTGAGTATTAGTCTGTGTGACAGTTTTATTAAGGGTTATGTACTGGTCTTAACTGCATAAGAGTCTGTGTGACAGATTTGATCCGAATAAAGTAAACTTGAATTCAAGAATACTTGTGGAAGTACTTTGTTTGACATGGCAGTTATGACCCTCATCCAGGAGACGCAACAGAGCATGCATTACAGCTACATCTTACATTTCAAGGACAAACCTAGGATGATGGGTTGAGTCATGGGGGATAAGAGATCATGGCTGATGACGCCAGCGCGGAGGCCTATGACTGAGACCCGATACAATGAAGACCATGCTGTCGCCTGTTCTGACATTGAGCAGTGCATCGGCTGCTTAAATGGGGTTCCACTGCCTGGGCCACTCTACTGGCAATGCTTTGCAATACAGCCCCCAGAGGGTCTCCCACTTTGTGGTGGTCTACTGTGCCCTCCACAACGTAGCACAGCAGTAGGACAACATGCTGGACAATGAGGAGGAGGACGAACATGCAGCCTTGCCTGAGAAGGTGGACCAGGAGTGCTGGAGGACAAGCCTGAGAAGAAGCCAGAGGATGGAGGACAGGTGGTGGTAAGGTATGTCATGCCTCACTGTCTCCAGATTCGCATGAGATGAGGCTGTGTGTCCGTGAGCTCTACACACCTCCTCTTCCCTGACTACCCTGTTCCCCCTCCCCTGACCACCCCATTCCCCCTTCCCCGAGAACTCTGTTCTCCCTTCGTTGACCATCCTGCCCCCTCACACAGTGTGCCACGTGAACATGTTAAAGAAATATTGGGACAGAGGCGGTGAGAACAAACACAAAGTCTTGTTAGTAACAAAGCAGGGGAAGACGAGGAGGGGTCAAATTCTGATAGCGAGTTATAGCGAACCTATAATTCATTTGGGCAATGAGAAATTTTAAACCAGAGGTTAATTCATCTCCCAGGTAAGAGCCGGAGCAAACTGACAATTACTGCTTCCCTATAAATGTATTTGAGGAATAAACTAGGAAGAACAGGGTTAGCGACGCATGACGTAGATGTGAGGTCACTGTTCCAATTAAACAATATCCATTTAGGTTAAGTCCAGCTAAGCTATCGCAGATACAGAGCGATTTTGAGTATATGCATCAGAATGACATTATTGATGGACTTCCGGTTGCGGTGATGCGGAGCTAAGCCGCACATTCGGCAGCTCCCGCTATCAAAGGACTTTCGGGCCTGTTTGAGGGCCCCAAACGGCGCTGTTTCGACGATTCCCGGTGGGGGAAGGTGTTTGGAGGAACATTCCCCGAAATTTATGGTGCATACCCGGAGTGCGGCAAAGGAAAAGGCTGCAGCAGCTCCCCAGAAAAAGCGGGGGAAGGAGGACAAAATGGCGGCCGGCGGAGCACCCGAGGATTGGTGGAAGTGGCCGCAGGAGCAGCAAGCTGCTCTTCTGCGCTGTTTTGCGGAGCTGAAGGCTGAGTTGCTGGACTCCTTGAATGCGGCTACCAACAAGCTGCTTGAGACCCAGACAGCCCAGGGGGCGGCCATTCAGGAGTTGCAGCGGCAGGCCGCTGATCGGGAGGAGGAGGCCGTGGTCCTCGTGGGGAAGGTGGAGATGCACGAGGCACTTCACAAAAAGTGGCAAGACCGCTTGGAGGAGCTGGACTTTCGCACGAGGCGAAAGAATTTGAGGATCCTGGGCCTGGCGGAGGGGCTGGAGTGGTCGGATTTCCCGTCCTATGTGGCCACAATGCTGAATTCGTTGATGGGGGCGGGTCCTTCCATTTGCCCCTGGAGCTTGAGGGAGCCCACAGTGTCCTGGCCAGGAGGCCCAAGACGAATGAACCCCCGCGGGCGGTGCTGGTGCGGTTCCATCGATTCAGTGACCGGGAGTGTGTGCTGCGCTGGGCCAAGAAGGAGAGGAGCAGCAAGTGGAAGAACTCGGTGGTGCGAATCTACCAGGACTGGAGTGCGGAGGTGGCTAAGCGGTGGGCCAGGTTTAACCGGACGAAGGCGGTGCTGCATGCCAAGCAGGTCAAATTTGGAATGCTGCAGCCTGCGCGTCTGTGGGTGACATATAAGGACCGGCACCACTACTTCGAGTCCCCGGAGGAGGCGTGGGCCTTTGTACAGGCGGAGAAGCTGGACTCGAACTAGGGTCTGGGGGCTGCGGGGTCCTGTGTCCTACGGTCGTTACTGTTTTTGCTGTTGCTGTTTTTGTAATTTTGACATGTGTTTTTTATGCTGGTTCTTGCTCTGTTTCCGGGTGGTTCTGTTGGGTATGGTTTTGTGTTATGTGGGGGTTTGTTTTTTCTTCTGTACGGGGCTGGGGGATGGGGTGGAGCTGGAGTTTGGGAGCTGCGTTAGAAAGGTGGGGTGGGGCAGCGTGAAAGCGCGGGCTTTCCTCTGGTTTCCCACGATGCGGGGCAGGAGGGGTGGAGCTGGCGGTGGGGGCGTGGCCTCTACTGTTTTTTTCCCGCGCTGAAGCGGTGCCAGGGAGGTGTGGCAGGAGGGGGGATGACCCCATTTTTGGCGGGAGTTGCCGGGGTCAGCAGAAGTCAGCTGACTCATGGAAGTACCATGGACGGTGTGTCGAGGCTAGGAGGGGTCCTAGCCTGGGGGGGGGGGGGGGGGGGGGGGGGGATACCGGGTTGCTGCTGGAATGGCCAGGAAGGAGCTGGGGTGGGCCGGGGGGGGGGGGGGGGGGGGGGGGGGGGTAGAGGAGAGGCGGTATCGTCATGGGGAACGGGTCGGGCGGGGTGTGCTGGCCTGGGGCGAGCAGTCGATGAGCTATGGCTAGTCGGCGGGGGAGGGGTGCCCTCTGATCCAGCTGATCACCTGGAACGTGAGGGGGCTGAATGGGCCGATTAAGCGGGCTAGGGTATTTTCTCATTTGAAGGGGCTGAAGGCGGACGTGGCTATGCTCCAGGAGACCCACCTGAAGGTGGCGGACCAGGTTCGTCTGAGGAAGGGGTGGGTGGGGCAGGTTTTCCACTCAGGATTAGACGCAAAGAACCGGGAGGTGGCGATTTTGGTGGGGAAGAGGGTGACGTTCGAAGCGTCTGAGGTGGTGGCGGACAAGGAGGTTATATTTGTTATGAAGGGTAGGCTGCAGGAAGAGAAGGTGGTGCTGGTAAACATGTATGCCCCGAATTGGGATGATGCTGGCTTTATGAGGCGTATGCTGGGCCGCATTCTGGACCTGGAGGCAGGGTGCCTGTTCATGGGGGGAGACTGTAACACGGTGCTGGATCCCCCACTAGACCGGTCCAGTTCAAGGACGGGTAGGAGGCCGGCGGCGGCCAAGATGCTGAGGGGGTTTATGGCCCAGATGGGAGGGGTGGATCCCTGGAGGTTTGGGAGGCCGAGAGCGCGGGAGTATTCCTTTTTCTCCCATGTGCATAGGGTTTACTCCCGAATAGATTTTTTCATCCTGAGCAGGGGACTGATCCCGAGGGTGCAGGATGCCGAGTATTCGGCCATAGCAATTTCAGACCATGTTCCGCACTGGGTCGATCTGGAGATGGGGGAGGCGCGGGACCAGCGCCCGCTGTGGCGTCTGGACGTGGGGTTGTTGGCTGATGAGGAGGTGTGTAGGAGGGCCCGGGGAAGTATTGAGGGGTATCTTGAGACCAACGACACGGGGGAGGTCCGGATGGGGATGGTTTGGGAGGCTCTGAAGGTAATGATCCGGGGGGAGCTGATTTCCATCCGGGCCCATAGGGAAAGGAGGGAGAGGGAGAGACTGGTGGGGGAGCTCTTGGATATGGATAGGAGGTACGCGGAGGCCCCGGAGGAGAGATTGCTGGCGGAACGGCGTAGCTTGCAGGCCAGGTTCGACTTGCTGACCACCAGAAAGGCGGAGACACAGTGGAGGAGGGCGCAGGGTGCGGTATATGAGTATGGGGAGAAGGCGAGCAGGATGCTGGCGCATCAACTCCGCAGGCGAGATGCGGCTAGGGAAATTGGTGGAGTGATGGATAAGGGTGGGAATGTGGGGCGGAAGGGGGCAGAGGTGAACGGGGTCTTTAGGGACTTTTACGAGGAACTGTACCGATCGGAGCCACCGGTGGGGGAGGGGAGGGGGGGGAGGGGTGGGGGGGGGGGATGGAGAGCTTCATGAACAGGCTACGTTTCCCAAAGGTGCAGGAGGAGCTAGTGGAGGGGCTGGAGGCGCCGATTGAGTTGGAGGAGCTAGTCAAGGGGATTGGTCAAATGCAGTCAGGAAAGGCGCCGGGGCCGGATGGGTTCCCGGTGGAATTTTATAAAAAGTATGCGGACCTGGTGGGCCCCCTGTTGGTGCGAGCCTTCAATGAGGCATGGGAGGGGGGGCTTTGCCCCCGATGATGTCACGGGCGCTGATTTCTTTGACCCTGAAGCGGGATAAGGACCCCTTGCAGTGTGGATCATACAGGCCAATCTCGCTCCTCAATGTAGATGCTAAGTTGCTGCCGAAGATCTTGGCCACCAGGATAGAGGACTGTGTGCCAGGGGTGATACACGAGGATCAGTCGCCGGCGGTGGAGGGGGAGGCAGAGATAGTGGTGGCGCTAGATGCAGAGAAGGCGTTTGATAGAGTTGAGTGGGGGTACCTGTGGGAGGTGCTGGAGCGGTTTGGATTTGGGGAGGGGTTCATCAAATGGGTGAGGTTGCTGTATGAGGCCCCGATGGCAAGTGTAGTTACTAATGGAAGGAGATCAGAGTACTTCAGGCTCTACCGTGGGACCAGGCAAGGGTGCCCCCTGTCCCCCTTGCTTTTTGCACTGGCGATTGAACCTCTGGCTTTGGCGTTGAGGGAGTCGGGGAGGTGGAGGGGGGAACATTGGGTATCGCTGTATGCGGACGACTTGCTGCTGTATGTGGCGGACCCAGAGGGGGGAATGCCGGGGGTGATGGAGCTGTTGGCTGAGTTTGGGAGCTTTTTGGGCTATAAGCTGAATCTGGGCAAGAGCGAGGTATTTGTAGTGCACCCGGGTGATCAGGAGGAGGGAATTGGGAGGCTCCCGTTTAAGAGGGCAGTGAAGGGTTTTAGGTACCTGGGGGTGCAGGTGGCCAGGAGTTGGGGGACTCTCCACAAGCTTAATTTCACCAGGCTGGTGGAGCAGATGGAGGAGGAATTTAAAAGGTGGGACATGGTGCCGCTATCGCTGGCGGGTAGAGTGTAGTCCGTCAAAATGACGGTGCTCCCGAGGTTCTTTTTCCTTTTTCAGTGTTTGCCCATCTTTATCCCTAGGGCCTTTTTCAGGAGGGTGACTAGCAGCATCATGAGCTTTATTTGGGCGCATGGGACCCCGAGGGTGAAGAGGGTCTTCTTGGAGCGGGGTAGAGATGGTGGGGGGCTGGCGTTACCCAATCTCTCGGGGTATTATTGGGCGGCCAATGTGTCGATGGTGCGCAAGTGGGTGATGGAGGGGGAGGGGGCAGCATGGAAAAGGTTGGAGATGGTGTCCTGTGGAGGCACAAGCCTGGGGGCCCCGGTAACGGCGCCGTTGCCGCTCCCTCCTACGAGGTATACCACGAGTCCGGTGGTGGCGGCTACCCTCAAGATTTGGGGGCAGTGGAGGCGACATAGGGGGTAAGTGGTGGGCTCGATGGAGGCTCCGCTAAGGGGGAACCATCGGTTTGTCCCGGGGAACATTGATGGGGGGTTCCAGGGTTGGCACAGAGCGGGCATCAGACAGGTGAGGGACCTGTTCATTGGTGGGAGGTTTGCGAGCCTGGGGGAGCTGGAGGAGAAATTTGAGCTCCCCTCGGGGAACATGTCAGGTACCTGCAGGTAAAGGCATTTGCCAGGTGGCAGGTGGAGGGGTTCCCTGTGCTTCCTAAACTAAAAGGGGGGTGAGTGATAGGGTGCTTTCGGGGGTCTGGGTCGGGGATGGGAAGATATCTGATATCTACAAGGTAATGCAGGAGGTGGAGGAGGCGTCAGTAGAGGAGCTAAAGGCTAAGTGGGAGGGGGGACTGGGGGAACAGATCGAAGATGGGACATGGGCTGATGCCCTGGAAAGGGTTAACTCTTCCTCCTCATGTGCACGGCTTAGCCTCATCCAATTCAAGGTGCTGCACCGGGTCCACATGTCCGGGTCTAGGATGAGTAGGTTCTTTGGGGGCGAAGACAGGTGTATCAGGTGTTCGGGGAGTCCAGCGAACCATGCCCATATGTTCTGGGCATGCCCGGCACTGGAGGAGTTCTGGAAGGGGGTGGCGAGGACGGTGTCGAGGGTGGTAGGATCCAGGGTCAAGCCAGCCTGGGGACTCGCGATTTTTGGGGTTGCGGTGGAGCCAGGAGTGCAGGAGGCGAGAGAGGCCGGTGTTTTGGCCTTTGCGTCCCTAGTAGCCCGGCGGAGGATCTTGCTACAGTGAAAGGATGCGAGACCCCCAAGCGTAGAGACCTGGGTCAATGACATGTCGGGATTTATTAAGCTGGAGAAGGTCAAATTCGCGCTGAGAGGATCGGTACAAGGGTTCTTTAGGCGGTGGCAGCCTTTCCTCGACTTTCTGGCTCAGCGATAGGGTACTGGGTCAGCAGCAGCAGCAACCCGGGGGGAAGGGGGGGAAAAGGTGGGGCGGGGGGGGCGGGCGTTGACTATGCGTATTTAATTTTAATTTATTTTTAAGTTATCTTGTTGTTTACTGGGTTTGGGGGTGTGGGGGGGGGGGTGTGATACATGCGTTGTTACGGTCTTGGGGGGGTTATACTTATTATGTTGTTTTATTGTTGCTTGTTATTGTTTGCTGACACCGTAAGGACTTTATCAATTCAAAGTTATGCCATTCAGGGTGAAGAACGGCTCACAACTTCTCAGAGGCTCACAAACAGAATGATTCGAGGACTGAGTCACCGTGCCGTATTGATGGCTTGGTGGTGTTCAGCCAGAGTTGGGAAAATAATCTACATCACCTAAAGCAGTGCTTCTCAAAGTGTGGTATGCGTACCGGTGCCGGTACGCGAGCCGTCGTCTGCCGGTACGTGGAGTACTCCCAGAAAAGAAACACTTTCACACTTGCGCAAAGGTGAGTGCTGAGCTGGAGCTGGAGCTGGAGCTGGGGCTGGGGCGTTCCAAGGTTCCGTCCTCGTGCTGAGCGGGGCGGGCGGGCGGCGGGGGGGATTGCGTCCTCGGGCCGTGCTGGGGGCTGGGGTGGGGGGGGTTGCGTCCTCGGGCCGTGCTGGGGGGGGGGGGGTTGCGTCCTCGGGCCGTGCTTGGGGGGGGATTGCGTCCTCGGGCCGTGCTGGGGGCTGGGGGGCGGGGGTTTAATGATACCTATTCTTTGTTTACAAAATCAATATAAAATAAAAACATATGTCAACTTACTTTTATTATATATCCATTATATTTGCAATAATATAATATAATGTAATATAATTGCCCCTGCAATAAGATATATCTCAAAAGATTTTCTGGGGGTTCACATCCCCACCCCCCCGAACCCCCAGCTGGATTGGCTTGTTTCGCTCACCGGTCCCTGGCACATTGAAAAAAAAAACTGCCGGTACGCCACATCAGATAGTTTGAGAAGCACTGACCTAAAGGAACTGTTTGACCGCTTCAGAGAAGCCAATCTTGTGATGAATCTAGCGAAAAGCGAATTTCCTAAGTGCCACAATTCATATCTGAGACACACAGTGGGACTTGGCTAATTGGCACCACGAAAGGCTAAAACACAGGCCATTTGGGACTTCCCAGAACCCATCACCAGAAAAGAGATTTAAGATTTCTGGGCATGAGCGGATTCTACCGTAAATTTGTGCCAGACTTTAGCAGTGTGGTAGCACCACTCACAAAGCTCTTAAAGAAGAAGCACTCTAACTGGACGGAGAACTGCCAAATAGCACTCAACCATTTAAAAACCGTGTTGACGACAAACTCAGTGTAGGCAGCACCCAATTATGTCAAGCAGTTTGAAATGGCGGTGGACACTAGCGTCATTGGTGTACGAGCCGTGTTGTTGCAAGAAAAAGGTGTTGGCCTTGAGAAGCTGGTGGGATATTTCTCAAGGAAATTAAATTGTCACCAGCAGAAGTATTCGACCATTGAGAAAGAGACTTTAAGTATGGTACTAGCATTACAACATTTTGAGATTTACGTTGCCAGCAACCCAGCAGAAACAATCATTTATGCACTTCACAACCGTTTGAAATTTCGGGAGAAATTTTGAGATTGGAACACCTGTCTATTCTGATGGAGTTACTTAAAACCGTTCATGGAGCCAAGAGAGAAAACATCATTGCAGGCGTTTTATCCTGAGTATAAAAGAGACTTTTGGGACCAGTGGATGTAAATTCTCTGGGATATCTTCTAAGTTAATGCATGCTCTTGAATTTTGTAATGTTTAATATGAGAGTTAATAAGAATCTTTCAAATTAAGACATTTCGGGCAGGGTTTACCGACCAACCCGCCACTGTTTTTCGACGGCGGAGGCTGCCCACCAGCGGGATTTTCTGGTCCCGCCTTGTCATTGGGATTTCCCGTTGACTGCATCCCTCGTCGCCGGGAAACCTGTGTGCCGTTAGTGGGAATGGAATATCCCACCAGCGTGAACAGCCAGTAAATTCTGCCCAGTATATTTTTTTTAAGAGGGGAATGTGTCATGGATCTGCTAGCAACAGCAGTAAATCAAATTTAATGAGACATGATAGGAAGCGATCTCCCTAGCATTGGATAAAAACATGCTTAGCAACAGCAGTAGCAGCATTCAAAGGCATAATGAGATGCAACATTTTCAGTAACGAGATTAGCAGGCATCGAGACAGATTCAAGTGTAAATCATCCTATTAATAGAAACAGCTTACCTAGACGATTGAGAGATCGGTGGGGGGTATACACATGCTAATTTCTAGAGTCAAGGAATTTGAGAGAAGCAGACAGCCAAATACACAGAATGAAGGATCAAGGGATAATTGGTTTAATTGCCAGCACCCTCAGATGCAGGAAGGGCAATTTACATCTCATAGCCTGAGAGGATAGTCCACAACTCACAACCAGGCTTGCATCTAAGTGTCAGAACCAAGACCATGCAGATATCTTCATAAAGGTAGTTTAAATATCTTTGTTGGACCAGGAAGACGTTTCCCAGGCTTGATTATCAGCTCTGTATTTTAAGGGTAACTAAAAGCTGGATTTGACTTTAGATTTATTTTTTTTGGATGTTGTTTGGGGAAAGGGGATGTCTTAAGAACTTCAAGGATTGTAGATATATTTTAGAGCAAGGGATACATTCTACATAAACTGTGAGTGTTGTCATGTGAGAGTACCTTTAAAAAATGGGTATTTATAAATGGGTGTGTATATAAATATCTTAGTGAGAGTACCTTTCAGAAATGGCTGCTTACTACTGCAGTGATGTCAGAGAGTGGGTGGAGCTGGGCTGTCTGTCAGCTTTTTACTTCCATTTTAGACTGTTTGCTGCAGGGTGTGTTTTAGTTTCGTTTTCAGCGTTGGAGCTGAAGCCAAACAGAGCAGGTGCACTGTTGATCTCTCTGCCATGAAAAGACTATTTCTTGGTCATTTGGTGAATTCAGAATTACAAATGTTTTCAGTAATGTAAATATGATGTGCTTCTCTTAAAAGGTGTTTCTTCTGTCTTCTGGATGTTGTTTGGGAAGTTATTAAGGGTTACTTAGTGTTGTATTCTTTGGGGGTTGTATTTGAATTGATGGTTGCTAAGAAATTCACTGTATGTTTTGAAAAGGTTAACTTGAGTTCATAGAATAAACATTGCTTTGCTTTAAAGAAGTACTTTTCCATTTCTGCTGTACCACACCTGTCGAGTGGGTCGTGTGCTCCCCATACCATAATCTATTAAAAGTTGTGGGTTAGGTGAACTCCATGCTACACTTTGGGGTTCTCTAAACCTTGGCCCGTAACAGTGTGTTTAGTAATTCATATACTTAATTGTCTCAGAGTACAATTAAGTTTGCGTGTATTTGTCTTTTTTTAAATTTAATAAATAGTCGTTAATAATTGTTACACAACTGGGCTGCTTATTCTCACTAGGGTTTCACATGACTCCTCGCATCATTCCATCTACACACCCCCACGAGCCAGTGTTTCAAGTTGGGATACCCTCACAGATACAATCAGCATGGTTTGTGACAAATATTTGTAATGTTCTATCAGATACTTTATGCATAAATATTCTTTGGCAACAAAAAAATGTGATAGGAGCTGGGTTACGATCGCACTGAAAGGCATTATTCTTGCTTTCTTTCGCTGTTGTAATGGCAGAGGATGAAAGACTAAAAAAAAGAAACAAGTCCTGCTAGTACTTCCCAGGCTGCTCTGCTTTGTGAGAACACTGATCCCCAGCCTCTTGCTCTAATCTGAGTGGTGTACAAAAATAGCTACTGCCCTAAAACCTTTATTTACATATTATGACATCAGAGGTCACATGACTATGACAAGCCACAACGTACAGACCTTTTAATCCAAACATCTTCCTTTTCACACAAAAGAAAATCTCAGAAATGTTGGTAAGGAAGAATAAACCACCAGAACATATGCGTTGAAGACAGGGGAACTGGGAGAATGTAATAGAATCTTTACAAGGGAGGGTGTGAGGAAGTGTAGTCAATGTAGCTGTGGAAGTCAGTTGGCTCATTATATCAGTTGAATGCCTTTCACCAGAGATTACAAGGAACAAAAGATAAGACATGGACCGTATAAAACTGGGAAGGCTGGAAATTGGAGGCAAAGTTGATGAAATTTTCCAATTCGGGGCAAGAGTAGAAAATGGCACCAAATAGTCATTAATGTACCAGAAAACAATTTGAAGGAGGGGCCAGAGTGGGGCTGGAACAAGGAATGCTCAACATATCCCATACAATGACAGGCATACTAGCACCCATATGGATGCCCATATAAACACCTTTTATTTGGAGGAAGTGAGGTGAATTAAAAGAGAAATTGATCATTGAGAGAACAAGTTCAGCCAGGTGGAGGAGGGGTGGGCAATGGAAACTGTTTGGGCATCCGTTCAAGGAAGAAGCGGAGCACCCTCAGACCATCCTGGTGGGGTAGGAGATGTAGTGAGATTAGATGTCAATGGTGAAGAAGATGTACTAGGGCCAAGATATTGGAAACTTTAAAGTAAAAGAGGACATCAGAAATGTAGTGGATGTAAGTTGGGACAAACACAAGGGGAGAAAAAATTGAATCAAGGTAGGAAGAAATCATGTTTATAGGGAAGGAGCTAGAAGCAATTTGGGGAACTTTAAGTTGAGAAATGATGAAGGGAAGATTACCAAAGGAGATGAGGTCAGTAACTATTCTGGAAACAACGACCTGATGTTCAGTGGTGGGGTCATGGTTCAGGGGAGGTAGGAGGAAGTGTTAGAAGGTTGACCAGAAACTGAAGTAAACTATCCTTATAAACTCTGCGGTTTTAAGAGCAAGTCAGAGGCCGGGAATTCTGTGATGAGGAGCTCATCCCCTGCTTCTCCAAAACCAGTCCACTATCAACAAGGCAAAAGTAATGAGTGTGATGGAATACTCTCCACTTGCCGGGATGAGTGCAGCTCCAACTACACTCAAAAAGCGCAATATGATCCAGGACAAAGCAGCTTATTTGATTGGCACCCATCCTCTACCTTCAACTTGCACTCCCTTCACCACCGGCCATGCATACCATCTACACGATGCGTTGTAGCAACTCACCAAGGGTTCTTCGATAGCACATTCCAAACCTGTGACCTCTACCACCTGGGAGGTCGAGGGCAGCAGGTGCATAGAATCACCGTCACCTGCAAGTTCCTCTCCCAGCAAAATAACCATCCTGATGTTAAATATATCGCTAATCCTGCACTGTCACTGCATTAAAATCCCAGAAATCCTTCCTAGCAGCATTGTGAATATAGCTACAATACATGGACTGCAAAAGTTCAAGAAGGCAGTTCTCCACTACCTTCTCGAGGGCAACAAAGGATGGGCAATAAATGCTGGCCTAGCCAGTTACACCCACACCGCAGGGCAGTGCGGTGGCGCAGTGGTTAGCACTGGGACTACGGCGCTGAGGACCCGGTTTCGAATCCCAGGCCTGGGTCACTGTCCGTTTGGAGTTTGCACATTCTCCCCGTGTCTGCGTGGGTTTCACCCCCACAACCCAAAGATGTGCAGATTAGGTGGATTGGCCACACTAAATTGCCCCTTAATTGGAAAAAAAAATAATTGGGTCCTCAAAATTAAAAACAAACACCCAAATCCCATGAAAGATTTTTTAAAGGCGCTCGGCCTCTGCAAAATAGGTCAGTTCACCAGACAGCAACTTTGTCAGTTAGTTTAATAATTCCAGGGTTAGACTTGACAGAATACAGTACAGTAAGTTCAGAGGAAGACAGGTTTAAGTGAAGGAAGCAAAGAAATTGAGACGACCAATATCATTCCAGTTGTTCTCAATGAAAAGATCCAAAGAAGTGAGCACGGAAGCAAAGAGTTCAATGTCATACTAAGCACGAAAGCTGATTAAGCTGGGTTTTCCTCTACATTGAGGAGACCAAATTAAGTTTGGGTGACTGATTTGCAGAAAGAAGTCTTACAACACCAGGCTAAAGTCCAACAGGTTTGTTTCAAATCACTAGCTTTTGGAACACTGCTCCTTCCTCAGGTGAATGAAGAGGTAGGTTCCAAAAACATATATACAGAAAATGTCAAAGATGCAAGACAATACTTTGACTGCAAGCATTCAATTTTTGATTTGCAGAACACTGCTGTTCAGTATGTGAGCATGACTCCAACCTTCTGGTGATCTGTCATTTTAATTCTCCACTTTACTCTCACACTGCCATCTCTGTCATTGGCCTGCTATACTGTTCCTGTGAAGCTCAACACAAGCTTGAGGAACAACACCTCACCTTTTAATTATACACTTTACAACCTTCTGTACTCAACATTAAGTTCAACAATTTTAGATTGTAAACGCTGTCCCCTATTTTGTTTCCTTTGCTTTGCATGATTCATTTTCTCATTGTCGCGTTGACAGCTGCATAACTGCTGTAGGCACATCTTTTGTTTTTTATTTGCCCCATCAGCATTCCCTCTGGCCTGAAAAAGACTTTTCTGCTATTCAATCTCCTGCCTTGCACCCTATCACAGATCTTCCTTTTGTCCTTGTCCCACTCATTCCTTGCTCAAAACCTATTTTTACTCTTACCAGTTCTGATGAAAGGTCAACAGTCTGAAGCATTAACTATTTTTCTCTTTCCACAGATGCTGCCAGACTTGATAAGTATTTCCAGCATTTTCTGCTGATAGTTCAGATTTCCAGCATCCGTTCTATTCTGCTTTTCATAAATTAAGATGTGTGGAGATGCCGGCGTTGGACTGGGGTGAGCACAGTAAGAAGTCTTACAACACCAGGTTAAAGTCCAATATGTTTGTTTCAAACACTAGCTTTCGGAGCACTGCTCCTTCCTCAGGAAGGAGCCTACCTGAGCATTCCTACCTGAGGAAGGAGCAGTGCTCCGAAAGCTAGTGTTTGAAACGAACATGTTGGACTTTAACCTGGTGTTGTAAGACTTCTTACCATAAATTAAGAATCCTGGGAGCTTGTGTGAAATAGCAAGGAAGCAGCAAGTGCAAACTTCAGAAGCAAATGAATGCAACGTGATAGCTGGCTGTCTGGAAAAGGGCGCTAATAACAAGTCGCCGTCCAGGGCAAGCGCGCGCATGCGCACCTATGCCAGATCCCACCGGGCCAGAGTGCGCGTGCGCGGCGATGACAGAGCGCCACCGGGCCAGAGTGCGCGTGCATGGCGATGTCAGCGTCACCGGGCCAGAGTGCGCCTGCGCGGCGATGACCAGTCCCAAAGATGTTTCCAGGGTTTTTATAAAGGGGAGTTCCGGCCAGAAGTGATCTCCTTTACCACCCGCGCTCCTAAAGCCATTCCTCCTGAGGCAATGATGGACAAGCGGGCGTGTCTGTAGGCGTGGGGCGGCCTCCGATTGCTCCCCCGATCCGTGTCTTCGCAGTCGGCCCGATGGCGGCTGTTGGAGTGCTGAGCGCGCTGCGGAGGTGTGCGGCGCGGGCTGACTGCTGCAAATTGCAGGGCCTGCTGGTGAGTGGGAGCCAGTGCAGGAACGTGCAGACTACTTGCTGTCTGTTTGCGAAGAAATCCTTACTGAAGAAGTTCCTCTCCAAAACAAAGTGAGCGCGTTTGTGCAAAACCTGATTGATAATCGGACTTGCAGCTTGGGAGTTATTTTGGTGGCAGGATGGTGATGCAGCGA
The DNA here is from genome assembly GCF_902713615.1 of Scyliorhinus canicula. NCBI lineage: Eukaryota > Metazoa > Chordata > Chondrichthyes > Carcharhiniformes > Scyliorhinidae > Scyliorhinus > Scyliorhinus canicula. Next base: position 47,749,679 of record NC_052150.1, read on the forward strand.
GTTTATGATTTGTTTAAAAAGACCTGCTCCTGCTGTGATGAAATGTGAATGTTGTATGTGTTTTTTAAGTCGATGTTGCCATTATATGGTAATGCCCTCCTCAAGCAGAATTTTTATTTAGTTATTGTATAGTATAGATGCATATTATTACCAACAGCCAGTATGAAAGCTTTGTGGTTCAAAACAGCAAGGGGAAAGTAAAGAAAAAAGCTAATCTATTCCAATTTCCGAGTTTAGACTTTTTTTTTAAAAATGTAATTATTTTATCTGAGTTACAAAGCCAGGGCTCAGAGTGTGGATCAGAGGCGAACCCCTAATCCAGTTCCTTGCCTGCTCCAAAAACCAATTCAAATTGAATCCAATTCATAGTCCTCGCAAGAGAGACATACCAGATTTGAGCCAAAAGGCTCAATCTACGCTCGATTTTAGCCAAAAGGCTAAGTTTAGACTGTTGGCGATGGTGAACAAAACAGATACGTATGAATAGAATTTTGTTTCGTCCAAATTGTGAGCAATTTGAATCTGAAATATAATTATGTACAAGCTAATAAATTAAAATTGTAATATCAGATATGACGATGACAAGAGGATATTTGGTCCCTATACCTCTGCCATGCTGTGTTAATGTGATTACAATTGTGCAACTCTTCTTTGAGTCTATTTCCTGCTGGCTGATGCTTTGTAAGAATTTTTTTTATTTTGAGCTTTATACTCACGAGGAGGCTATAAGCTGATCCACATCAAACAATCTGCTATAAAAACACTGTCCATGTTTTGACAGCTGTGGCAAATTCCACCAGAGCAGTTAAGACAATCAACAGCATTTTAACTAGGATGGCACGGCGCTGAGGACCTGGGTTTGATCCTGGCCCAGAGTCACTATCTGTGTGGCGTTTGCACATTCTCCATGGGTCTCACCCCCACAACCCAAAATGTGCATGGTAGGTAGATTGGGTACACTAAATTGCCACTTAATTGGGAGAAAAAATGATTTGAAACTTTACATTTTAAAAAAAAAAAATTCTCTAAGGGTTCACGTCTGTACCATCCAAAAAAAAGCATTCAGTCCACAAAATGTTAATCAGAAAAAGTGAGTATGCCCTATTTCCCAATGTTAATGGGTACTTTTTTTTAAAAATTCAACGGTCCAAATTTGCACCTTTACCAAAAACTAATCAGTTCTTCCTTGGGCAATCTGTAGACCAAGTTTTGTTGAACTCTATCCAGTTGTTTTAAGGTATTATCCACAGACAACTGGGTGGAAAACATTATCTCTGTCACTGAAAGTGGACAATAAATTTTAAAACAAAATATTGGAACTAATCAGCTGGTGAGGCAGCATCTGCGGAGAGAGAAACCAGAGTTAAAGGTTCAACTCTAACCTTTAATCAGAATTATTCTGATGAATATATTAATACAAGTTAAGTGGCCTCCTACACTTGCATAGTGTTTACATAACCAGGCAGAGTCCAGTGGTATTGCCACTGGACGAGTAATCTAGATACCCAGAGAAAGATCTGGGAACCCAGGTTTAAATCTTGCTAAGGTAGGTGGTGAAATTTAAATTTGATAAATATCTGGAATTAAAAGTCTAATGACCATGAAACCATTGTCGTAAAAACCCATCTGGCTCACTAATTTCCTTTAGGGAAGGAAATCTGCTGTTCTTAACCTGGTCTGGCTTGCATGCAAGTCCAATGTGGTTGATTTTCAAATGCTGTCTGAAATGGAGGGCAGTTGGTGACGGGCAATAAATGGTGGCCCAGCCAGCAACACCCATGGTCCCATGAAATGATTTGTTTTTAAAACTGATTTCTCTCTCTCTCTCTCTCTCTCTCTCTCTCTCTCTCTCTCTCTCTCTTTCTCTCTCTCTCTCTCTCTCTCTCTCTCTCTTTCTCCTCCTCCTCCCCCCCCCCCCCTCCCCCCTTGTGGATCTTTTGTAAAAATCCGATGTAACCCTTCAAGCTGGCCATTTAATTACTCTTTGGGATTTATTACAAGAAGATTTTTGTGGTATTTTTAAGTACATATAACAACCGCTTTTAATGCTAATTTTATTTTATTTTAATATTCATGGAATAAAAACAAATAGATTTAGAGCTATATTGGAACTGGAAATTATTAGTCATTTTAAAATTAACTCTAAACCATTTTACCCAACCTTCATTGAAATTACACGACTTGGGTTAAGCTTGCAACCACCATGCTCATTCCTTTTTTTTAAAATTTAGATTACCCAATTATTTTTTCCAATTAAGGGGCAATTTAGCGTGGCCAATCCACCTACTCTGCACATTTTTGGGTTGTGGGAGCGAAACCCACGCAGACACGGGGAGAATGTGCAAACTCCACACGGACAGTGACCCAGAGCCGGGATCGAACCTGGGACCTCAACGCCGTGATGCGGTTGTGCTAACCACTAGGCCACCGTGCTGCCCTACCATGCTCATTCCTGTCGGATTCAAAACTTTCAGGAGTTTTCCATGGAGGATAACTCTACATGTGTGTGAGCATGTTTGGTGGTAGCATTGAGATTCACAACTGCAGTGTAATTGTGTAGCTCCTGGCCTCAAGTGGTGTAATGGCAGCCTAAAACTGTACCTTAAATATTTATATGCTCAGCGTATTGTTTTCTGTCCATCAATACAGGAAGAAGTTTTGGTATGAAAGCCCTACACTGAGATCACAACTGGTAAGAACATTTTAGTAAATAAACAAATTCAATTTATAACTGGTGAATACAGGCTTCATTTTCTGACCAAGATAAAATAATAGCTGATCCTCGTGCTCAGCCACCGCCTCTTCCACCTTCTGGCTCGCCTGTCCCTGGGCTTCCAATCTTTGCTCCACCCGATCAATCCCCATCTTAATCGGGTCCAGGTACTCTTATCTTTGCTTGCCGAAGCTCTCCTGAAGGAATTCCACCAGCTGCTCCGTGGACCACTAGGCCGGCAATCCCAGTCCCTGGGCCTCCGCCATGTTTTCCTGTGCTGCAGACTCCACTCCCTTCTTTACCCAATAAACTCTCCTTTGCAGACCACTTCTGGTCCATGACTCCATAACCTGGTGGGGGATTCTTCTCCTCTACCTCACCAGTCTCCAATTTTACCTATCAAATCACCCATAAGTCGGGGGGAAAAGGTGCCAAAGGTCCACCACGAGCAGGAGCTACCAAATAAGCGGCCCCTCACTCCATGGCCGCCACCGGAAGTCCCCATTCCTTCCCTTGTTGCGCCAGGATCATCCTGATACTCCTCCCTCTGCCAAATTAGTTTAAATCCTCTCCCTCACTCCATCAGCATTGGTCCCAATATTAGGTTTAGCTCAGTTGGCTGGATAGCCAGATGCAGAGCAAGACCAACAGCGCGGGTTCAATTGCTGTACTGGCTGAGTTTATTCAGGTAAGCTCCGCCTTCTCGACCTTGCTCCTCACCTGAGGTGTGGTGATCTTCAAGTTAAATCACCACCATTCTACTCTCACCGTCAAAGGGGAAAGCAGCCTATGGTCAGTTGGGACTATGGCGATTTTACTTTCTAGGTTTTAAGTTGTAATGCTAGGAAAGTGCAAAATGAAACTAAGAACACAATGCTTGACTACAAAATGATGTAGCATGGCAGCATTTGGAGTACTGTGCCAGGCTTTGACCCCCACATGTGCTGTGGGATATCATAGCCCTGGAGAAGGTACAGAGGAGGGTAACCAAAATATCTATTCTTAGGAGTGCATACTTGGCAGACTCTGAGTTTTTATTTTAAGAGAAACACCGATTCAGAGAGTCTGCAATTGAGGAAATGAAAGTTTTTATATTCAGCTGAATAGGTTTCTTGTCATGGATAGGATGGACGACAGGACATGCAGATAAAAATCCTTTCGCAGATGTTAGTATTTCTTTTTATGGTCATCTCCCTATGGTACAAAGCACTCACTGAGTATGGTTTTCATGCAATCCTTAAGGAAGAATTATAAATTCCTGAGATGATCATCTATAGTTAGGAGAAAAGACTGTTGGGTTTATTTTCAGTGGACCAGATGAGTTGTTTGCGGGAGATTTACGATATAAGAACATAAGAACTAGGAGCAGGAGTAGGCCATCTGGCCCCTCGAGCCTGCTCCGCCATTCAGTTAGATCATGGCTGATCTTTTGTGGACTCAGCTCCACTTTCCGGCCCGAACACCATAACCCTTAATCCCTTTATTCTTCAAAAAACTATCTATCTTTACCTTAAAAACATGTAATGAAGGAGCCTCAACTGCTTCACTGGGCAAGGAATTCCATAGGTTCACAACCCTTTGGGTGAAGAAGTTCCTCCTAAACTCAGTCCTAAATCTACTTCCCCTTATTTTGAGGCTATGTCCCCTAGTTCTGCTGTCACCCGCCAGTGGAAACAACCTGCCCGCATCTATCCTATCTATTCCCTTCATAATTTTAAATGTTTCTATAAGATCCCCCCTCATCCTTCTAAATTCCAATGAGTACAGTCCCAGTCTACTCAACCTCTCCTCATAATCCAACCCCTTCAGCTCTGGGATTAACCTAGTGAATCTCCTCTGCACACCCTCCAGCGCCAGTACGTCCTTTCTCAAGTAAGGAGACCAAAACTGAACACAATACTCCAGGTGTGGCCGCACTAACACCTTATACAATTGCAACATAACCTCCCTAGTCTTAAACTAGGCTTGTAAACCAACCTTCTGTGACTCATGCACTAGCACACCCAAGTCTCTCTGAACAGCGGCATGCTTTAATATTTTATCGTTTAAATAATAATCCCGTTTGCTGTTATTCCTACCAAAATGGATAACCTCACATTTGTCAACATTGTATTACATCTGCCAGACCCTAGCCCATTCACTTAACCTATCCAAATCCCTCTGCAGACTTCCAGTATCCTTTGCACTTTTCGCTTTACCACTCATCTTAGTGGCATCTGCAAACTTGGACACATTGCCCTTGGTCCCCAACTCCAAATCATCTATGTAAATTGTGAACAATTGTGGGCCCAACACGGATCCCTGAGGGACACCACTAGCTACTGATTGCCAACCAGAGAAACACCCATTTTCCCAACTCTTTGCTTTCTATTAATTAACCAATCCTCTATCCATGCTACTACTTTACCCTAATGCCATGCATCTTTATCTTGTGCAGCAACCTTTTGTGTGGCACCTTGTCAAAGGTTTTCTGGAAATCCAGATATACCACATCCATCGGCTCCCTGTTATCTACTGCACTGGTAATGTCCTCAAAAAATTCCACTAAATTAGTTAGGCATGACCTGCCCTTTACGAACCCATGCTGCGTCTGCCCAATGGGACAATTTCTATCCAGATGCCTCGCAATTTCTTCCTTGATGTTAGATTCCAGCATCTTCCCTACTACCGAAGTTAAGCTAACTGGCCTATAATTTCCTGCTTTCTGCCTACCTCCTTTTTTAAACAGTGGCGTCAAGTTTGCTAATTTCCAATCCACCGGGACCACCCCAGAGTCTAGTGAATTTCGGTAAATTATCACTAGTGCATCTGCAATTTCCCTAGCCATCTCTTTTAGCACTCTGGGATGCATTCCATCAGGGCCAGGAGACTTGTCTACCTTTAGCCCCATTAGCTTGCCCACCACTACCTCCTTAGTGATAACAATCCTCTCAAGGTCCTCACCTGTCATAGCCTCATTTCTATCAGTCGCTGGCATGTTATTTGTGTCTTCCACTGTGAAGACCGACCCAAAAAACCTGTTCAGTTCCTCAGCCATTTCCTCATTTCCCATTATTAAAACTCCCTTCTCATCCTCTAAAGGACCAATAGTTACCTTATATTGTATGTACCTTATATTATATTGTAATGGTCAGTTGGAAAAGACTTCTGGTTTGGTAGTTAAATGGGGAGGGATCAATTTAAAACTCGTCCCTGAAATCAAAGTAAGAGGGTGGGATAAATAAGTTATAAAATCTTCACTACAAGTAATAGTTGAGCAGGGACCATTGTTTTTTTTAATAGGATGTGTAAATAAATATTTGAAGAAAAGGAAAATATGCAAGAGCTAAAATAGAGACCGCGTTTAGGGCAAGAAAAGGCTCAGCTAGGTGAGTTCTTTCTGGCTTCTCTGTGGACCAGGGGCTCTGAGACCAGCAAGGAAACCAGTGGATATCCCCCTGCCATTCAGTTCCCTTTTTTGAGCCAGGGACTATTCCCTGGGTTCATGACAATGGTCTTTTAACTACCAGGCTGTCAGTGCATGATGACCTATTGGGTGAGCAGGTGGCATGATAATGAGATCTGGCCATGAAAATAAATCTTGCCTTCCTACTCCTGTCCCCTGATAGACCAGATGTATGCTTTGCTATGTTTCTGCCTGGGAGTTAAAATAAAACCTAGTTAACCAAATGAAGTGAATGAATTGTGACTCAGCTGAGTTTGGAATGATTTATGGACACTGCAATTTCCAGAAAATTTGTATTTTGCTCATATACTTGATGCTTCTAACTTGTAACCTCAAATTCATTAGCACTTGAGCTCTGTTAAGCAAGCACAGGCCTAGGTCAGTGTGAACTTTGTTACCTTTTCAAACATTCTTCCTAAACTGTTAAATAATTGTGTAATACACAATGAAACACTTCTTGGGTTCAGCCAAGTTGATTGAGCAATCAATTTCGATTTTTAGCTGCATTTGTTCAGTGAGTAATGTTGCCTTGAATATGGGACGAAAAGTGCTGTGGGATTTTACTTAACATGCAAATGGACCACTTCATCTGAGAAGCAATAAAATACCTGGAGAGCAATAAAGCTTTCATCATATCTTGAATTCTAGTAGTGGCATTTAGTCCACAACCTTCTGGGCGGGTGCGGAGGTGATGGGTCCAAGCTGAGGTGGGAGCGCCGGTGACGAGTCCAAACTTGATTGATATTTATTGTCACATGTATCGGAGTACAGTGAAAAGTGAGTTTCTACGGCCATGGGAATGTACACAGTGCGTACTTAGTAGGCAAGAATAATGGACAGAGTACATTGACAGTGGTGCATTAACAAATACATAGTGATTCGTGACAGTGCAGAACAAGACCAAACAAGAGCAGCATAGGGCATTGTGAATAAGCTATCGACCATCGCTACTTCGCAACCATTGATGAAAAGGGGGGGGGGGGGGGATCAGTTCCTTGGTCTTACCAGCATTTAGAGAGAGGTTGTTTTCGGTGCACCATGCAACCAAGTGATCTATCTCCCTTCTGTAGTCTGATTCGTCGTTGTTCAAGATACGATCCACCACAGTCATATCATCTGCAAACTTATATCTCGCCACACGTTCGTCTCTGTGTGTGTGTGCGCGTGTGCGTGCGTGCGTGCGTGCGCGCGCGCGTGCGTATATATATATATACAGTAGATGACTCAGCACACATCTGGTCTGACAGATTGTTGTCTGTTGGTGAGGAAGTTCAGGACCCAGGGACGGGTCAAATCCAAGGTTGCAGAGTTTGGTTATTAGTCTTGTTGGGATAATGATGTTGAAGGCAGAGCTATAATCTATGAACAGCAGTCTGATGTAGGTGTCCTTGTTGTCAAGATGTTCGCAACTTGATTGTAGGGCAAGAGAGAGGCATCTGTTGTAAATCGGTTGTCGTGGTAGGCGAACTGCAATGGATCGAGACCATCTGGGAGGTTGGTGTTGATCCATCTCATGACTAGCCGCTCGAAGTATTTCTTGATAACAGACGTCAGGGCCACCAATCGGTAGTCGTTGAGGTACGCTACCTTGTTCTTTGGTACTGGTATTATGGGAGCGCCGGTGACGGGTCCAAGCTGAGGCGGGAGCGCCGGTGACGGGTCCAAGCTGAAACATGAAAGTTGAGATGAAATGAAACTCACTAGATATGGATCTACCTGGATATTACCTCTTTAAAAAGTAGGACCTTATTTATCTTGATAATTTACAATTGTTTGGTTTCATTTACTGTTTTTCTGTAGTTTTACAAGCCCTCCGGTTACGAGAACGTATTGAAACCTCAACGCAAGATGCAGAAGGAGGACTCTATCCGATTGAGAACACTCAATAATATTCTTTATAAAGCAATCACAGAGCTGGTGAACAGTAATGAAGTTAGCTCAGAAGTATATGACCAAAAAGTTGAGATATCCAAAGTAAGTGCAACTTTATTATCTTCCATGTGTTATTCTGTCTGAAGGTAGAGGACAGGAGAAGGAAACAATACAAACTATTTTAATATTTAAAAAAATACTGAGAATTCAATAGTGAAAGGTCATCCCTGTGAAATATCCTTACAAGCACCAGTGTTCCACTTTTAACAAGACATGTGTCCACGTACATAGACGTGCAGATCATTGATCCACCTAGCTATCCTCTGGACTCACTCCCTTCGTGGGAGTGTTCCAAAGTACCTTTACGCTATTATATTTAAAAAGTGGCATTTCCCCTTCTTTCACATCCATTGTTTTAAATGGTATTTTCCCGGCTTGGGTCACTGTCTGTGCGGAGTCTGCACGTTCTCCCTGTGTCTGCATGGGTTTCCTCCGGGTACTCCGGTTTCCTCCCACAAGTCCCGAAAGACATGCTGTTAGGTGAATTGGACATTCTGAATTCTTCCTCTGTGTTCTCGAACAGGTGCCGGAGTGTGGCGACCTAGGGGATTTTCACAGTAACTTCTTTGCAGTGATAATGTACACTTACTTGTGACAATAATAAATATTATTATGAAAGGAGAACTTGCCTAAATTCAGAATTTTCATGCCTGCAAAACTCTTGCCAGTACTGAATGCCCCATCATTCTCTTCTCTGCAGAAAGTCCCAGGTTGGCTTAGTAATTCAGTTACCATCTTCTGTACAAAAAAAATGATTTCGGGACTGCACATTTTGAATTAGGTCTCTGAAAATTCTACAGATTGATTAGGATATCTGCCTTCTGGCGTCCTCAGCATCTTGACCAAATTTCAGTCAAGTCTTAACAATCCAAAAGGTAACTTATTCCCATTATGTGAAATCAAGGGTCTTTGTGGATCCTTTCTGTTGTATATTGAATGTAATTAGAAACTGATTAAACAGCCGGTGTTTAGAATGTGAAGGAAATTTTCTAGCAGCAGCCTAAGATCATAGAATTTACAGTGCAGAAGAAGGCCTTTTGGCCCATCGAGTCTGCACCGGGCCTTACAAAGAGCACCTTACTCAAGCCCATGTATCTACCCTAACCCCCACTTCACCTTTTTGGACACTTTGGGCAATTTAGCATGGCCAATCCAACTAACCCGCACATCTTTAGACTGTGGGAGGAAACCAGAGCACCCGGAGGAAACCCATGCAGACACTGGGAGAATGTGCAGACTCCGCACAGACAGTGACCCAAGCCGGGAATCGAACCTGGGGCCCTGGAGCTGTGGAGCAACTGTGCTAACCACTATGCTACCGTGCTCCCCAGAAGGAATTAACTTGAATGTCAGCTAGGAGTTTAGAAATTATCACAGTAATTTTTTCTGTTCACTATTTGTAGTGAAGTTGTAAATATTTTTTTAAGGAATGAGATTGATTTTGCTACAAATCACTTTTAAGTTACAGAGAAAAAACAAAATCTCTGGGAAGATAAAGTTTTATGCTGGGGGAAAAAAAACCTAAATTTAAAAAAAACAAGTGTTGGAATATTTAATCCAGAGGATAGAACTTTACCCTTTCAATTAAGCATTTCATCTTTTGGTTTCTTTGAGGCAAATTGGATGACCTTTTTTATGAAATCTGTAGAATTATTTGTGATGGTATAAATAACACTGGATAATACTGTGAACTAATTGCAGCCAGGTTAAAACCTGCTGAGTTCTGGCAGTCTGCTAATCAAGATTGAATTCACAGCTGTACAAAGTTTAGAGATTCATTGGGATTGGCTGCTGATATCATAGGTACTTCTGGCTGTGGATTATTCGGCATGTCGAGCTTACTGGGTGGCAAGTGGTTCCGTGGAAAAAGATAATCACATTCAGCAAGTCTTAGAAAAATATTCCCCACGTGTAAGGTAAGTAACATCTCCATTTTTTCTGTTAAATTGTGCTCTGATCATTAGTTGGATGTTAACTAAACCACATGGAGTATTGTTGAGAAAAGAGGCATGTTGTCAAAACCTTTCGCCTTGCACCCATCAGGACAATTCAATAGTAAAGGGAACAACAGGGAGTGCTGATTGATTGGCAAGTTATACTCTGGTAGAGGTGTTGCAGTAGAGAATGTACCAGGGAACAATCAACTACCCAGCTTTGTTCAAATCCGTTGTCACGGCAATGAACAACGGAGGGCAATGAACAATGGAATGCCTGTCCCTCAACTTTTTTGAGTTGAAAAAGGTGCAATGTGGGGACATGCTCCTTCTGTCTGCAAACAAACAGGGCCCCCTGTGTGAATATATGTAACTTCTAGCATGTGTAAGTGAGCCACACCGCCGAACCGGACTGATATCTTAAATTGGCTGACAATGTAATTCTTAGCACAATCTGGATTGTTCAGGAAGTGCTGTCCATTTGCAGAATTGCGTCTAATGATGCACACTCTCTGAATTTTGCAAGCAAGAGTTGGTTGGGTGGTGTCTGTACTCTGCCTATTGTGAGCAGCCGAAGGGGTGTGCTGTTTGATTTAATCTGCCAAGGCCTATGCACCGGGCCTCTCAAGGCTATGTACATGACCCCTACTATACTCCCTATACACACACGACCTTGTGGCAAATTTGGTTCCAACTCCATCTATAAGTTTGCTGATGACATGATCATAATGGGTCGGATCTCAAACAACGATGAGTCAGAGTACAGGAGGGAGATGGAGAACCTAGTGGCGTGGCGTAACAACAACAACAATCTCTCCCACCACGTCAGCAAAACTAAGGAGCTGGTCATTGACTTCAGGAAGAAAAGTATCGTACACACCCCTGTATCAATGGTGCCGAGGTGGAAATGATTGACAGCTTCAAATTCCTAGATGTGCACATCACCAACAATCTGTCCTGGTCCACCCATGCCAACGCTACAACCAAGAAAGCACAACACCTATACATCCTCCAAAAACTAAAGAAATTCAGCATGCCTTCATTGACTCTAAGCAATTTTTACAGATGCATCATAGAAAGCCTCCTATCTGGCTGCATCACAGCCTGGTATGGCAACTGCTCGGCCGAAGACCGTAAGAAACTAGAGTCTTGAACGCAGTCCACTCCATCACGCGAACCCCCCTCCAATCCATTGATTCTGTCTACACCTCCCACTGCCTTGGGAAAGCGGGCAGCATAATCAAAGATTATCTCACCTGAGTTATTCTCTCTTCCATCAGACAGGAGATACAAAAGTCTGAACGCACACTAACCGGTTCAAAAACAACTTCCTCACTGTTACCAGACTCCTGAATGATCCTCTTATGGACTGAACTAATCTTTTCACATACTTCTTCTCTACTGAGAAGTACTATACTCCGTATGCTTCACCCGATGCCTGTGGTGTCTATGTATTTACATTGTGTATTTATGAAGGTCCTAGGTTTTTTTAATGTATTGAACGATCTGTCTGGACTGTATGCAAAATAATATTTTTCACTACCTCTGTATATGTGACAACAAACCAAATCCAAATCACACTGACACTGAAATTAATAAACAGGCAGTCTTCACACTTGCCACACAATTGGTTCCTGAAAACCAAGTTGTCAGTCAAAACATCATAAGTCAGAACTGATTTTCCCATCGTAACAAGGGTATAAATGGGGCAGTGGTTCATGAACCATGGACAGAAGTCACTCCAGGAGCACTTGGCATTGTAAAATGCTCTCCAGTCTTGCGTTGTTAAGTCGCTGAGGGGACTGTTGATGCCTGCGTGCCTTAGCACAAGTTTCTTGGTTAGTATGCGGGATATAATGAAGCCATCGATCATTGTCAGTTGCCAGTTTAATCTTGAACTTCTGAGAGTGAGTGCATATTAAATGCATTACAATAGTGACAGATATGCCACAAAATTGAACAGAATAAAACACTTGTTTCCAACCTGATTAAAGACAGTTTGACCTGTTTAGTCATAGGTGGGGCAGCACAGGACGCTACTGCATACAGATGAACATGATGGCGTGGCGTAGTAAAGTCGAAATGTGGTATCCATTTATAAACTATAAATACCATATGTTGTAAAGTCAAAGTCTGCTTGTATCACATTATTCATTAATGCGATAGACAGATGTCTTTGGCTTGACGGCAGTATCCTGTTAGTGGAAAATAGCACTCGTGTTGCTACTGCATCATAACACCGGTTGCTCAAATATTTGGGACACCTTGACCTTCAGGGTGATCGGAGATAGGCTGGGCACTTTTTCAAGGCTGAAGTGGCGGCTTAGGCCCACTCACGAGTTTGCTTAATGTACAGAGAACAATCAAAATAGCCATTATCTTGCAGGATGGCTTTGATGTGCAGAGAATGATAATCTTTATTGTCACAAGTAGGCTTACATTAACACTGCAATGAAGTTACTTCAGGATCAAGCTTGCACGCTGAACAAATGGCTCTGAAAAGACCAATCTTGTGGCCTCAGGAACTGTAGGAATCCCAATGCCTATATTGACCAGTGACGGTAGGCTTGTGGTGGATAGAAGTAGAGAACCCATTGGCAGATTTCTCATTAATGCTTCAAGGAAAGGGAGCTAATTTGACTGCTCAATTTCAAAAGTGTATTTGAGCACAGGACTGACCCTATTAAAATGTGTAAGTAAGTTCTTGCTTGGAACTGTGGATTTAAATGTAACAAACGTATCATCCAAGTATCTGAAGTGTGCGAGATGTAGAAGGTTAGGTGTCAATCCATCGAAAATATGATTCTCGTGGAACGCAACAAAGATTTGTTGAGAACTGAGAAACACCATCTATTTTGGCATACTGTTATGGGCCAGGGTTTAGAGAACCCCAAAGTGTATTGTGGAGTTCACTTGACCCACAACTTTTAATTGATTGTGGTATGGGGAGCACACGGCCCACTCTACAGGTATGGTACAGCAGAAATGGAAAAGTATTTTTTAAAGCAAAACAATGTTTATTCTATGAACTCAAGTTAATCTTTTTAAAACATACAGTGAACATCTTAGCAACCATTAATTCAAATACAACCCCCAAAAGAATACAGCACTAAGTAATCCTGAATAACTTCCCAAACAACATGCAGAAGACGGAAGAAACACCTTTTTTAACAGAAGTACATTAGGTTTACATTCACTACTGAATTCACCAAATGATCAAGAGATAGTCTTTTGATGGCAGAGAGAACAGCAGTACACCTGCTTGGTCTGGCTTCAGCTCCAACACTGAAAACGAAATGAAAACATACCCTGCAGCAAACAGCATAAGACAAAAGTAAAAAGCTGACAGACAGCCCAGCTCCACCCACTCTCTGACATCACTGCAGTAATGAACACCCATTTCTTACATGACAGTACATTGTCACGAAAACTACACTGAGTTCTCAAAGTTCAAAAAATAGTGCATACTGTCTGTGCGAAGTCTGGACGTTCTCCCCGTGTCTGCGTGCGTTTCCTCCGGATGCTCCAGTTTTCTCCCACTAGTCCCGAACGATGTTAGGTAATTTGGACATTCTGCATTCTCATTCTGTGTACCCGAACAGGTGCCAAAATGTGGAGACTAGGGGCTTTTCACAGTAACTTAATTGCAGTGTTAATGTAAGCCTACTTGTGAAGATAAAGATTATTATCATTCTCTGTGGCAATGCCTCTACCAAGCAGAATCCACTTGCCAACCTATCGGCATTTTCTTCTCATGCAGTAATAAATTGTTGTTCCTAATATTATTGGTATTCTTGCAAACGAGTGCAAAATGAAATTTTGTGACAGCGTGTCTCTTTCAGTATTATGGAAGTTCTCTACTACCACATGACTACTTATAAACCACATTTGCTTTCTCTATAGTTTCCACCAAACCATTCATAGAAACGGGGCAATGTGGGGGTAGGGAGGGGGGGGGGAACAAATTCCAATCAAATCAAATGTATTTTTCTTTAAATTTCTAGACACGTCCTTATCACCCAGCAAGTCATGGGCAGTGTTCCTCCAGTGGTCTTTGTCAAGGACCAACAACAAACAGCAATAGCTGAGGTGGGTAATCATTACAATGAATTTCTATGATGAAATTATGTATGAATACAATAGCTGAACATCAGTAAATTAAGCTTCATGTATCATTCATCTGTTCTGAACAGAATAATGTACTGAGCTTAATACGAACATGATGTATTTGTAGTAGACAATTTTGACAAGACCGTAAAAAAAATACAGCACTTAATTCGTATATGTCATTTTAATATACAGGGTTTTAAAGCACACCGTATTAAAATAAACTTTACTTTCTAATACAGGTAGAAAGATTGTTAGAAATTGCTGATTATGGCTCTGAAGAGGAGACTGCCTATGCTGGGCAAGTTCGGAACCCAAAGCATTTTGGGTAACTACTATTTATAACATTTATTTTTTAAATTGTGTTTTAATCCTACAAATTTGACCTTTTTTGATATTTGTAAGAAAATTAAAGAAGGGCAGTGATGTTGGTGGCTAATGTGTTTCTGTCCACGCATAAACTCCTAGTCACACCAAAACAGCATGTGACAACTTATTTTGTCCAGACGCAATATTTGCAAGAATTGAAACTAACCAATGTTGCACTATGCTGATAGATTAAGGCCACTGTGGAATTGCAGCCTTGAACTCTTGGAGAAAAGGAAAAATGCCTGAGAGCTCCCCAAAGCACCCATCTTTAAGGGTGACCAGAACAGATATGATAATGGGCTTATTTTTCTTTTCTGCCATGGATCAGGATGCATATATTGCCTATCACTGTTTGTCGCAAATCTTTTACAAGTGAGTGGCACAATGGTTAGCACTACTGCCTTATGGCACCAGGGACCTGCATTCCGACCTTGGTGACTACTGTTTGTGTGAAATTTCCACATTCTTCCCGTGTCTGCGTGGGTTTCCTCCCACAGTCCAAAAATTTGCAGTATTAGCCATGCTATATTTCCCTTAGTATCCAAAGATGTGCAGGTTAGGTGGGGTTACGGGGATAGATGAAAAAAATGAAAAAGGAAAATGAAAATCGCTTATTGTCACGAGTAGGCTTCAATGAAGTTACTGTGAAACATTCCGGCGCCTGTCCGGGGAGGCTGCTGAACCGTGCTGCTGGCCTGCCTTGGTCGGCTTTAAAAGCCAGCAATTTAGCCCAGTGAGCTAAACTACTGGTGAGGGAAATGGGCCACAGTAGAGTGCTGTTTCAGAGGGTCGGTGCAGAAGCAATGTGCCTAATGGTCGTCTCCTGCAATGTAGGGATTCTATGAAGTGGCTTGCCAGTATCATTTCAGCGAGCTTCTACCATCGTGTGGACCAAGTCACATGTAGGTCAGACCAGCTGCGCTATTAATAAATTGTGTCCTTTGACAATCCAGCTGACTTCATTGTTATATTTGCTTTGGTGCTAGCCTACAGAAAACCAAATCTATTGAATTCCATTCCATGAATGTACAATGCATCTGTTGCTAGTCCAGTCTCTTAACCATTTGAAGGCTTGTACATTCCATTCTCTTGGTGGCAGCAGAATGAATGATCTGATCATTAAATTGGGGGACGTATTTGAAAGGAATAGGGATTTTGGGGGCCTTGGACCTATGGTTCCCACAAGTCCCCAACACTAGATTGTTATAGAACATACAGTGCAGAAAGAGGCCATTCGTCCCATCGAGTCAGCACCAACCCACTTAAGTCCTCTCTTCTACGCTATCCCCAAAACCCAAGGTTTTGTTGTAGAAGAACTGATAAAAGATTGATTTACTATAGTTAGTCAATCATGTTGACTCTGAGGATAGTAGAAAGTGAACTCGATGGAACTTGTTTTTTTTAATCGAGCAATTGCTATCTACAGGAACACTTAATAATTCAAAAAAGGCCTCTTTTATCCCCTTGTCAACTTTTTTTTCCATTGTAGACAAGTTCCTCAAGATTCGACTTGGAAACCTACTTCTCGAGAAACTATAACCGCCTCGCCTGACCTGCCTCCATCTCCTGAAGGAGATCTTTTTGGTATTGACCATGACTTACTCAACAGACAGATATTGGAATACAAAAAGAAAAGTAATGAAAAGTTATTGGAAACAAATAGTTGTATGTTATCAGAACAGCACCAACAGCAACTAGCTCATCTTCAAAAACTAAAGAGAAAAAAGAAAAAGTCCAAGTACAAGCCTGATGATATCACACCTGATGCATACTTTTCTGAAAAGTATTACATGGACTCTGCCGACACATTGTCAGACAAGGATTAGGAAATGAAGGAACTCGACACGGGAAGATCCAAAAGAATTACAATCTCTAAAGGACATACGGCAATTAAAGTGTGTACTTGAGCCATGACTTACACAACCGTTGCAATTTGTAATTACGTTTTTGTTCTTTAGTGCTGAGTCACTTGTATCCTTTTTTTTGTGAAAAGTTGTGTGCTGCTTTTATTAAAAACTTTTGATAAAACTCCTCCGGTAAAGAGTTCAAGATGTGCATTGATGTTTCATTGCTGCAGTAGGTATGATGAAAGAAGTTGCATTACATTTAGCTGGTCCCAAAGTTCAAAGGGGGTAGCTTTCTTCAGTTTGTTACCATTTTGATGCTGGGCAGCACGGTGATGCAGTGGTTAGCACTGATACCTCACGGCGCTGAGATCCCAGGTTCGATCCTGGCCCTGGGTCACTGTCCATGTGGAGTTTTCGATTCTGGCCCTGGGTCACTGTTCATGTGGGGAGTGGTAAGTCTGCTGGAGAGCTACGAAAGTCTTTGAGGGTGTCCCATTGTGCCATGCTACTGGCAGAGATGTATTTGAGTTTGAAGTTTAGTAAGGCTGGTTGCAGTTTTTTTTTTTTAAAGTAGTTTTGTTGCTTTTCAGTTGTATTTCTAACAAAAAAGAAAGTATAAAGAAAACTCAGAATATGAGGCATATCAACAATAAAATCCAAATGATCGGTTACAACAACCATACCATTAATAATAGACATGCTACCCCCTTGTATTAAAACATACTAGGGGTGTGATCGAGGCAACAAAGACGTAACATAGTTGCTTTGGCAGCATCAGTGGATTGTTTTCCCCCTCAGCACCCTTTAATCCCTCTGTACTTGTGTTGCTTTCTTTTCCCCTGTCCAGCTTGATCTCTTTCACGCCCCCCACCCCCCAAGTTAGTTGTTGGTCACAAACAGGTCCTCAGAGGCTGGTGCATTGCCTCCATATATTGTGGAAACCTTCTTCCATTCCCTGCTGGTGAATTTTCTTTCCTCTATTTGAGGAATTCCGACAGGTCAGACAGCCAGTCTGCGGTCTTAGGTGACTCCACCCTCACTTCCACAACCCTGGACATGGCTTCAAAAAAAGGTGGTCCAGCACCCAACAAGTTTGGGGTAGGACCAGAACATGTGGATGTGGTTGGCCAGGTTTACGAGGCTGAGTGCTCTTCACTTCTTTCTCAGAGACCTGGACAATTCCCATCCACTACTGCTCTCCTCCACCTTGCTGAACTCGTTCTATCTCTCAACAACTTCTCCTTTAACTCATCCCACTTTCCCAATCAAAGGTGTAGCAATGGGTACCCGCATGGGTCCTAGCTACACTTGCCTTTTTATGGGGTATGTGGAACATTCCTTGTTTCAGGCCTTCCCGGGTCCCCTCCCAAACTCCTTTACTGGTACAGTGATGACTATTTTGGTGCCACTTCATGCTCTGGTCCGGACCTGGAAAAATTCTTCAACTTTGCTTCCAGTTTCCACCCCTCCATCACTTTCACCTGGTCCATCTCAGACACTTCCCTTCCTTGATCTTTCTGTCTCCATTTCCGGCAATAGACTATCCACTACAAGGCCACTGTCTCCCACAGCTATCTGGACTACAGCTCTTCGCACCCTACACCCTGTAAGGACTCCATCCCTTTCAGCTGCTTCGCCTCCGTCGCATTTGTTCCAATGATGCCACTTTCCGAAATGGTGCTTTGAAAATGTTCCTTCTTCCTCAACTGTGATTTCCCACCTACAGTTGTTGACAGGGCCCTCAACAGTGTGAGGTCCATCTCCGTACCACAAACCTTGCACCCACCCCTCTCTCCCAGAACAAGATAGCGACACCTCATTCTCACATTTCACCCAACCAACCTCCGTATGCAAAGCATAATCCTCTGCCATTTTCGCCAACCCCAGCATGATGCCACCACCAAACACATCTTCCCTTCACTCCCTCTGTCAGCATTCTGCAGATTATCCCTCCGAGATAATCTAGTCCACTCCTTCACCATACCCAACTCCTCTCCCATCACTCATGGCATCTTCCCACGCAACTTCAAAAGGCCTATCTGGCACAATTGTTCGAAAACCAGCTGTCCCTACCAGTTTAATAGTAATTTACCTGCCCCTTTACCTCTTCCATGCTTAACATTCCAGGCCAAAAACATTCATTCCAGGTTAAGCAGCATTTCACTTGCACCTTCAATCTGGTCTATTGCATTCGCTGCTCCCAATGTGGTCTCCTCTACCAGAGAGACCAAACGCAGACTGGGTGACCGCTTTGCTGAGCACCTTTGGTCTGTGTGCATTCAGGACACTGACCTTCCCGTTGCTTGCCATTTTAACACAAGACCCTGCTCCCATGCCCGCATGTCTGTCCTAGGCCTGTTACAATGTTCTAGTGAAGGTCAACGCAAACTGGAGGAACATCTCATGTTCCGGTTAGGCACACTACAGCTTTCCAGTCTCCACATCAAATTCAACAACTCTATATAGCTCGACCCCACATCCCCGGGTGGTCAAGCTCTGGGCAGGGTGGTATTCTTTGGATTTTGGATTTGTTTATTGTCACGTGTACCGAGGTACAGTGAAACGTATTGGTCTGCGTATTCAGACAGATCATTCCATACCTGAAAAAAATATAGGGCAAACATAAATACACAATGTAAATACATAGATACAGGCATCGGGTGAAGCATACAGGAGTGTAGTATTACTCAGTAGAGAAGATGTATGAAGAGATCAGATCAGTCCATAAGAGGGTCTTTTAGGAGTCTGTTATCAGTGGGGAAGAAGCTGTTTTTTGAATCTGTTGGTGCGTGTTATCAGACTTTTGTATCTCCTGCCCGATGGAAGAAGTTGGAAGAGGGAATAAGCCGGGTTGGAGGGGTCTTTGGTTATGCTGTCCATTTTCCCAAGTCAGCGGGAGGTGTCGGCAGAGTCAATGGATAGGAGGGGGGTTTGCATGATGGACTGGGCTATGTTCACGACTCTCTGAAGTTTCTTACGGTCTTGGGCCGAGCAGTTGTCAGATCAGGCTGTGATGCAGGCAGATAGGATGCTTTCTACGTGCATCTAAAAGTTGGTAAGAGTCAATGTGGACATGCCTAATTTCCTGCAGAAGTATAGGCACTGTTGTGCTTTCTTGGTCATAGTATTGACGTGGGTGGACCAGGACAAATTGATGGTGATTCGCACACCTAGGAATTTGAAGCTGTCAATCATCTCCACCTTGACCCCATTGATGCAGACTGGGATGCGTATGATACTTTGCTTCCTGAAGTCAATGACCAGCTCATTAGTTTTGCTGACATTGAGGGAGAAATTGTTGTGATTACACCACTCAACTAGGTTCTCTATCTCCTTCCTGTATTCTGGTTCATCGTTCGAGATACGATCCACTACAGTCGTGTCGTCAGCAAACTTGTAGATGGAGTTGGAGCCAAATTTTGCCACACAGTCGTGTGTGTATAGGGAGTATTGTAAGGGGATAAGATTGCAGCCTTGCGGGGCCCCAGTATTGAGGACTGATGGAACCATCAATTCACGAGACACGTGCTTTCAGATATGAACAGTGGTTTTAATCTACTTACTTCAGAGCCAGCCTGTTACCTGTTGAACTCTCGAACTCAGGCTGGCTCTGGACACGGTTATTTATACAGCAGTCTAGGGGGAGGAGTCATGGGCGGAGCCAAGGGTGGAGCCCTGTACAAACTCCTGAGCATTCCCAGAGCGGTCCCCTAGTGGTCGGATAACGCTACTGCGCTTACAATAGTATTGGTAAATACAGTGTGAATTACTAAGTGGCATTCACCACAAGGACTATTGTGGAGGA
The DNA here is from genome assembly GCF_902713615.1 of Scyliorhinus canicula. NCBI lineage: Eukaryota > Metazoa > Chordata > Chondrichthyes > Carcharhiniformes > Scyliorhinidae > Scyliorhinus > Scyliorhinus canicula. The sequence goes on from NC_052150.1 coordinate 47,769,831, forward strand.
GGTGTTGTTGTTTAGTCTTACTGTTTGTGGTGTATGGGTCAGAAAATCAAAGATCCAGTTGCAGTGAGGAGCCAAGTCCTAGGTTTTGGATCTTTGATATGAGCTTGGCTGGGATTATGGTGTTGAAGGCAGAGCTGCAGTCAATAAATAGGAGTCTGACATCGGAGTCCTTGTTGTCAAAATGCTCCAGGGATGAGTGTAGGGCCAGGGTGATGACGTCTGCAGTGGAATGGTTGTGGAGGTGTGCGAATTGCAGTTGTTCTGGGCATTCTGGGAGTATGGAGTTGATGTGCCTTATGGGCAGCACGGTAGCATTGTGGATAGCACAAATGCTTCACAGCTCCAGGGTCCCAGGTTCGAATCCCGGCTTGGGTCACTGTCTGTGTGGAGTCTGCACGTTCTCCCCGTGTGTGAGTGGGTTTCCTCCGGGTGCTCCGGTGTCCTTCCACAGTCCAAAGATGTGCAGGTTAGGTGAATTGGCCAGGCTAAATTGCCCTCAGGGTCCAAATTGCCCTTAGTGTTAGGTGGGGTTACTGGGTTATGGGGACAGGGTGGAGGTATGGGCTTGGGTAGGGTGCTCTTTCCAAGAGCCAGTGCAGACTCGATGGGCTGAATGGCCTCCTTCTGCACTGTAAATTCTATGAAAATGACCAACCTCTCGAAGCACTTCATTATGATCAATGTCATTGAGTCGTTGAGGCACGTTGCCTGGTTCTTCTTTGGCAGTGCTACTCTGGAACATTGGCACTGCCACCCAAGATACCTTGGCAGTGCCCAGGTGGCATTACCAGGCTGGTGGCACTGCCAGGATGCCATGCAGGAAATGCCAAAGTGCCAGGCTGCCTATGCCAGGGATTGAGCCCGGGGATGCCTTGCCTTAAGATGTGAGGTGAGGGGCGGCTTGAGAACCCTGGAAGATGTAAGTTGGGGCATCGGGGGTATCCAGAGGTCACAGTGGGGAGTCTGAAGGGGGGTCTAGAGATTGAGCGGTATTTAAAAATGGCGCCCTGATCTCTTCCTGCACTGACGAGATGAGGTCGTGAGTGCAGGAAGTGAGGTTAAAAAAAAAAGTCCCGTTTGATTGTGGGGTCATTATGTGCTGAGAAACACTCCTCTGTACGGGCTTATAATATGTCCACGGAGGCAGAATTCCTTTTATTTACAAACCCAACAGCTGAACAACCATGACCATTCAGTCTGCTGTCTACACCGGTAGTGCAGAGGATCTGACACTCCCTTTTATATACACAGAAGTGTCAAGGATGTCAAGTCATGCCCTATATGTCTGGCAAAGCTGTGATGAAGGGGTTAACAGCTCGACAGGCTGTGATATCACTCATGGGAGGCTCTGAGGCAGTTTTTCATTTCAGTTTGAGCTCTATCCTATGCATGTTGTTTAATTTCATTTTTAAAGTTCTGCTCTGGATTCTGAGGAAAGGAGCTGTGTTTTTTGGACTGACGTCTGAAAGTTTCTTTCCCATGGACTTTGTGAATAAATCTGTAAGCCATTAAGTGTTAACTTTATTAATAAGTGTCATTTGACCTGTGTGTGTGGATTTTGCTTAATTGAAATTTTGGAAGAAGATGGGAATCATAGAATTTACAGTGCAGAAGGAGGCCATTTGGCCCATCAAGTCTGCACCAGCCCTTACAAAAAGCACCCTACTGAAGCCCACGTATCTACCCTATCCCAGTAACCCCCACTTAACATTTTTTGGACACTAAGGGCAATTTAGCATGGCCCATCCACCTAACCCGGACATCTTTTGACTGGGAGGAAACCGGAGCACCCGGAGGAAACACACGCAGACACGGGGAGAACGTGCAAACTCCGCACAGAAAGTGACCCTGCCAAGAATCGAACCTGGAACTCTGGAGCTGTGGAGCAACTGCTAACCACTATGTTGCCGTGCTGCCCAAAGTAAGTTTAAAGACTTTGTTTTAAAAAGAACTCTTTAACTGTTAATTGAAAAGCTGGTTTTCCTTCGATGTTAATCGAGTTAATCCTGCATTAATAATAAAGTCTGTTTTAACATAAAAAATCACTCTGTCAGTTGAATCACTCATGAAGTGAAGTCTCAGTTTGGGCGGGAAAGTGGAGTTCTGGAATTAAACAAAGATAATTTCTTGCGAAGGGGACAGATGTGGCCCAAATAGAATGGGCAGGAAGGCTAATAGGTAGAGCAGGTGATGAGCAGTGGCAGTTATTTGAAGAGATTCTAAATTCCTCACAACTAAAATGTATCTCAGTGAGGAAGAAAGATGGTAAGAGGGCTAAAAACACATCCATAGCTATGCAAGGTGGTTAAGGACAATACAAAGACAAAAACTAAGGCATACCATGTTGCAAAGGCCAGTGGCAGGCTGGAAGATTGGGAAACTTTCAAATATAAAAAAAGGGTTACGCAAAAAGCAATAAAAAGAGCTAGGATAAATTACAAAAGAAAACTAATGCAAAATATCAAAAAGAATAGCAAAAGCTTCTATAAGTACATAAAAGGGAATAGAGTCGCTAAAGTGAATGCTGGTCCCTTGGAAAATGAAACTGGAGAGATAATAGTGGGGAAGACAGAAATGGCGAAGATGCTAAATCAATATTTTGCCTCGGTTTGCATGGTGGAGGACACTGAATGGGGCAATAGAAAGGGTGAAACTTAGAACAATCAGAATCAATAGGGAAACAGTACTCAACAACTTGTGCCATGGAAGGCAGACAAGTCCCCAGGGCCTGATGGCCTACCTCCTAGGGTGTTAAAGGAAGTGGCAGCAGAGATAGTGGATCCATTGGTTATAATGTTCCAAAGTTCCCTCGACGCAGGAAAGGTTCCAGTGGATTGGAAAAATGCTAATATAAAGTCCTTATTCAAAAAGGGAGGAAGGCAGAATGTAGGAAATTACAGACCAGTTAGCTTAACATCTGTTATTGGAAAATTATTAGAATTCATTATTAAGGAAGTAATAGCAGGACGTTTGGAAAGTCAAAATGCTATACTTCAGTCAGCATGGTTTTATGAAGGGCAAATCATGTTTGACTGATTTGTTAGTGTTTATCAGCGATGTAACAAGCCAAGTGAATAATGGGGATCCTGTAGATGTAGTATATCTGGACTTCTGGAAGGCATTTGATAAGGAGCCGCACAGAAAGTTAGATTACATGGGATTAGGGGTAATTTATTTGCATGGATAGAAGGCTGGCTGATGGACAGAAGACAGTGAGTCGGGATAAATGGGCATTTTTCTGGATGTCAAGATGTAACTGGTGAACACCACTCATCACACACACGAACACGATTAATATAGTGCGGCACTGTGACTAGCACTGCTGCCTCACAGTGCCAGGAACGATTCCGGCCTTGGGCAACTGTCTGTGTGCAGTTTGCACATTCTCTCCATTTCTTCCACACGCTGCGGTGTCCTTCCACAGTTTGAAGATGTGCAGGTTCGGTAGATGGCTATGAGCAATACACGGGGATAGGGTGAGCGAGCAGGCCTAGGTAAAGTGTTCTTCGGAGTGTCGGGGCAGATGTGATGGGCCGAATGGCCTCCTTCTGCACTATAAGGATTCTATGGATTCTAAGACCATTATCACTAATCTTAAATGCTGCAAAGGTTATTTGCTGATTGTTCTGAAGTCTGAAGGAATTAAAGATTAATCTCTTGAACACTATTGCCAGCAACCCATTAGAAAAATGACAAGGGTATTGAAATATTTTTAAATTTGCTATGAAAATTTTCCTTTATTCAATATAAAGAACTTGGAGATGGATGGATCAGACGAGAGCTCATGACATGAAGTCAATAAGAACACAATAAGACAAAGTCAGTAATCCAACAATTGGATGATTTTGAACAGATTAGTCAAATTAGCCCTAATTACTTAAGGATGTTCAAAGAGATTAAAACATTTGTTTAAAAATTACAAGCATAACTGATCCATCATAAAGTCAGCAGGTGGCCACACCCCCCGCTGGGCGGAGCTGGCAGTCCCTGAGGCGGAGCTCCTTCCCCGGGCTCCGGCCCCTGAGGCGGAGCTCCAACCCCGGGCTTTGGTCCCTGGGATGGAGCTCCAATCCTGGGCGGAGCTGGCGGTCCTTGAGGCGGAGCTCCTTCCCCGGGCGGAGCTGGCGGTCCCTGAGGCGGAGCTCCTTCCCCGGGCCCTGGGCGGAGCTGGCGCTCCCTGGGCGGACTGCAGCGCGCATTACGAAAAGCACAGCGTGAGCGCTTGGAGCCGGTAGATAGAGGAACGGGCTGAAGTTTCAGTCAGAAGACACGAGGTGGGGAAAATGTTCAGTGTGGTTCCCAGCTCCTCGCCGAAAGCGACAGTCTGCTGGGTAAAAGTTTGTTTTGTGCTTGGTGCATAACCCCCCCACCCCACCTTCTGGGCCTTGTGTAAGATGTAACAATTCATGCAAATCTGGCGTCCTGCTACTTTTCAGCACCGCTACCTCGCACTCTGTGTGTGGCATGGATTTTAATTGAAACTAGGCATTTGAAACACTTTCAATCACCAACTCAATCAATGGTGCATGTGTACGGGAGGCGGTAAAAAGCACTCCCCACGTTTCTTTCAAGCATGTTTAATGCCCACGAAGTTTAAGTTTATCCGCCCCCTCCCCTTCCAGACAGATCTTTTCTCTGTTTCAAAAGGTACATGCGTGAAAATCACTTTTTATTGGAGGGCGGTTATCAATTTTGAGAGCAATGGACAGGCGTCAGTGCCACATATTTGCAAGCTTGATGTGAACATGGATCACGGTTTCAAGGTTGTAGAGCTGGTGGGGATGCAGGGGGTGTCCGCACCTCTAGCGCTGGGAAAGCTAATAGTTTGCATCCCATGACTCCGATGCTCAATGGCTCACTAGCCGGCGGGAAGGTATGCAGCTTGTTGTTTGTCCTCGTGCCCCTTTCCTACCATTCTAGTGGAATATTAATTTTTCAGAGCGTATAGCTTGTAAGGATATAAATAATGTTGAAGATATTTAGACAATTTTCGCCACAGCATACAAAACACAAGTGCTGGAAAATGGGATTAGAATAGATAGGTGCTCGATGGCCGGCGCAGGCATGATGGGCCGAAGGGCCTCTTTTTCTGTGAGCTGTAAATCTCTCTGATTTATTGTGTACGCTCTAATTGGTCTCTTCCTCCTCCTGCCCTCTGCTGGTTTCCACTACACCTCGAATTGAAATTGTGTATTTCTGATCTCCTTTTTGATCAAGATGAATGTTCCTTTTCAAGATATGCAATGTATCCCTGACATACTTCTTAATTTTGTGCTGGGACCCGGAAGGGTTATCTGCAATTTTCTGTTTCAATTGACCTCGGTGAGAAATGATCACAGATCACAGTCCAAAGACGTGCAGGTTAGGTGGATTGGCCATGCTAAATTGCCCTTAGTGTCCAAAAGCGTTAGGAGGGGTTATTGGGTTTCGGGGATTGGGTGGAAGTGAGGGTTTATGTGGGTCAGTGAAGACTCAATGGGCTGAATGGCCTCCTTCTGCACTGTATGTTCTATATTTGCATTTCTAAAGTACCTTTCACAAGTTTTGAAGTGCAATGACTTACTAGTGTAAGAAACTGGACAAAAGTTGTGCATAGCAATGTGACTGATAATGACCAGATTATCTGCTTTGGTGATGATTGTTGAGGGATAGGTTTTTGCAGGACATGGGAGATAAGTCCCCTATTCATTCTTGAAATAATGCTGCAGAATGATTTTATCTACTCTGTGAGGACACTTTAAAAAAAAAAATCTAATTCCAAAAGTAGCACATTTGCCTGAAATATTTATGTATGCATGATGTAATAAATTGGAAAATTGACTTAAATTCTATGCACTGAGCTAACTGCTGTATATAGGAGGATACCCAATGATGAGTAGTGTTCTGAGGCTTCGGGACCAACCCAGCTCATCATATCTGTAAGCCCGACAAAGGGACTTATTAACGAGGGTGATTATATCAACAGAATGTATGCCATTCTTAATGATAGGTCCACATTTGTATGGGGCTGGTTTAGCACACTGGGATAAATCGCTGGCTTTTAAAGCAGACCAAGGCAGGCCAGCAGCACGGTTCAATTCCCGTACCAGCCTCCCCGAACAGGCGCCGGAATGTGTCGACTAGGGGCTTTTCACAGTAACTTCATTGAAGCCTACTCGTGACAATAAGCGATTTTATACTTTATACATTTTAAATCCATTGGGCCTGTCGTTAAGCATGACCACACAGCTCTGCTCAAAGTAAGTCACAACTTTTTTTGGACTTGAGTAAGAGTCTGGAGTTGACTAGTGATATATATGGGAGGATTCATCCTCACAGTTCACTCTGTCCATGTATATGGGCTGCTCAATACATGCACAAGTGATGTCCCTTTATGCTGTATCTTATATATGACTCGTTCTGCACAGCATGGTTTGGTCCACTTGCAACAACCAATTTTGAGCTGGTTTTCCACCTAAATGGTGAAGGATTCCTTTCCAGTTGCAAAGACCAGGCAGGACCTTTTATATCTATATCAATGGTGAGGCCATATGTTCGTTTGACATCTCTAGCCTATGCACTAATGTACCATTCAAGGAAGCCATCGACACTTTCACTACTTCATTGTCATGGCAATTTGGAGGGGCTGCCATTCTCTAAATCCATATTCATTGAACTTATGAAGTCAGCAACTCGTGCAGTTGAGTTCACTTTTTTTAATGTTTTAGAGTACCCAATTATTTTTTTCCAATTAAGGGGCGATTTTCATGGCCAATCCACCTAACTTGCACATCTTTTTGTGTTGTGGGGGTGGAACCCACGCAGACACGGGGAAATGTGCAAACTCCACACTGATAGTGACTCGAGGCGGGATTGAACCTGCACCACCATGCCACCCTAGTTGAGTTCAGTTTTAATGACCTCTTGCATGCCCAAATAGATGGTGTTACCATAGAACATAGAACAGGTCCCTTGGAACTCGATGTTGTGCCGAGCCTTGTCCGAAACCAAGATCAAGCTATCCCACTCCTTGTCATTCTGGTGTGCTCCATGTGCCTATCTAATAACCGCTTGAAAGTTCCTAAAGTGTCCGACTCCACATCACAGCAGGCAGTCCGTTCCACACCCTCGTGGGATTGCTTCTCGGCCCTGCTCTTGCCAACATCTTCCTTGGTTTGCCCAAGAAATATATCTTGGATGGAGTTACACCTAACTTCCTATCCCTTGCCTATCTTTGATATGCAGATGGTCTGTTTGCTATATTTGAATCTGCAGCTACATGTAAAAATTTCCTTGCGCATCTCGATGGGCTCCATCCTGCTTCGAAATTACCTATGAAATAGAGCTGTCAAATGAGCTTCCTTTCCATGAAGTACCAATTGATAAGTCTGTCAATGGGTCCTCTCGGACTGTCTACTGTAAGCCTACCTTCACAGTTCTGTATACGGGTTGAAATTCCTATAGTTCCACACGCTATAAGATTGGCCTTATTGGCAACCTCGTAAATGTGGCCTAGGCCATTTGCTTACCGTGCAAGCTTGATGTGAAAATGTTGCGCATCAAAGCTATCTTGTGGGATACTCTGGTCAGATTATTGCTCACGTATATCATGTGAACTCCTGAATGGGCCTAAAGGGCACACTGGGCCCTGAAAAGTGTCCAGACTACCTCTGATTACCCTGGAAGTGTAAGGCATCTCAGAAATGTGAGTAACAGGTGAAGCTAGCTATTTCATAGAATCCTGACAAAACAGAAGGAGGCCACTCGGTCCATTGAGTCTGCACCAACCCTTCTGAAAGAGCACTTTACCCAGGCCCCTGCCTTATTCCTGTAGCCCCAACTAGCCTTTGGACACTAAGGGGCAATTTAGTCTGGCCAATCCACCTAACCTGCACATCTTTGGGTTGTGTGGGCGAGACCCACGTAAACACTGGGAGAATGTGCAAACTCCACACGGACAGTGATCCAGAGCCGGGATCGAACCTGGGACCTCGGCACCGTGAGGCAGCAATGCTAACCATTGCCCCACCGTGCTGCCCTTGGAAGGACGTTCATCTTGACAGTCTGCACCCTCCCCGACCGTGACAGCAGGCGGGCGTCCCACGTCTTCAAATCTCCTTCACCCCTTCCACCAAGCTGGCCAGATTCCATTTGTGCATCGTCGTGGGGCCACCTGAATACCCAAGTATCTAAACTTGATCCTGGCCAGCCTGAATGATGGGGCACTCCGATTTGCACTCCTCCCCTCAGTGTTCACTGGAAGCACTTCGCTTTTTGTCACATTCATTTTGTAACCCAAAAAAGCACCAAACTTCCCCAATATGCCCATTATCTTATCCATACATTCCAATGGATTTGAAATGTACAGGAACAAGTCATCCGCATACTTATGCTCCCTACCTCCACTTAAAATGCCCGACCACTGTCTTGATGCCCGGAGCACAATAGCCAAAAGTTTGATAGCCGAGACCACTTCTGGCACACACTCCTCCAGCTGCCTAGCTCACACCTTAGCCATGTCTGTGTTTAAGAGGGAGATGTGCCTGTATAGAACATAGAACAGTACAGCACAGAACAGGCCCTTCGGCCCTCGATGTTGTGCCGAGCAATGATCACCCTACTTAAACCCCGTAACCCGTATACCCGAACCCAACAATCCCCCCCATTAACCTTACACTATGGGCAATTTAGCATGGCCAATCCACCTAACCCGCACATCTTTGGACTGTGGGAGGAAACCGGAGCACCCGGAGGAAACCCACGCACACACAGGGAGGACGTGCAGACTCCACACAGACAGTGACCCAGCCGGGAATCGAACCTGGGACCCTGGAGCTGTGAAGCATTGATGCTAACCACCATGCTACCGTGAGACCCACACTCCACCGGGTCCTTATCCTTCTTGGAGATTGAAGAAATCGATGCTGAGCCAATGTGACCGGCAGCTCCCCTTTCTGCGCCAATGAAACATTAAACATTCCCAGAAGATGTGGGGCCAACTCTGCCAAAAACTGCTTGAAGAAATTAAGTGGGAAGCCATCTGGCATCGACCCAAATTATTCCATTACTTCCCATAGCCCCCTGTAGAAGGTCACAAATGCCTCATTAATTTTCTCTGCCGCCATCACCAACTCTCCCTCTTTTCACTATCCCTCATCTGGACTATCTCCTACATGGCCACTTGTCACATCAACTGATGTGCTATCGGGCGGTTGGTCTTCTCCCCATACTCGTACAGAACCCTTGATCGCCAAAACTGGCCCACTCCCTTCCCAATCGTCAGCAAATCAAATTCCCCTTACAACTTCTTCCACTCGCAAATGTTTTCTGGTCGGGGCCACTGAGTAGTATCGCCCAACCAACCTCTGATCCTTTGTCCTCTCCACCTTATCTCTATGGACCTTTTAAGATATCCCCCCTCCTGCACCACTACCTTCAACACTTCCCCAAAACATGGAGGGCGATACCTCCCCGTTTTGGTTGAACTCTACATACTCCTGTACCAACGAAGTAACTTTTCCACAGAACTTTTCATCTACATGCTTTAATATTTTATCGTTTAAATAATAATCCCATTTGCTGTTATTCCTACCAAAATGGATAACCTCACATTTGTCAACATTGTATTCCATCTGCCAGACCCTAGCCCATTCACTTAACCTATCCAAATCCCTCTATAGACTTCCAGTATCCTCTGCACTTTTCGCTTTACCACTCATCTTAGTGTCATCTGCAAACTTGGACACATTGCCCTTGGTCCCCAACTCCAAATCATCTATGTAAATTGTGAACAATTGTGGGCCCAACACGGATCCCTGAGGGACACCACTAGCTACTGATTGCCAACCAGAGAAACACCCATTAATCCCTACTCTTTGCTTTCTATTAATTAACCAATCCTCTATCCATGCTACTACTTTACCCTTAATGCCATGCATCTTTATCTTATGCAGCAACCTTTTGTGTGGCATCTTGTCAAAGGCTTTCTGGAAATCCAGATATACCACATCCATTGGCTCCCCGTTATCTACTGCACTGTTAATGTCCTCAAAAAGTTCCACTAAATTAGTTAGGCACGACCTGCCCTTTATGAACCCATGCTGCGTCTGCCCAATGGGACCATTTCTATCCAGATGCCTCGCTATTTCTTCTTTGATAGATTCCAGCATCTTCCCTACTACCGAAGTTAAGCTCACTGGCCTATAATTTCCTGCTCTCTGCCTACCTTTTTTAAACACTGGTGTCACGTTTGCTAATTTCCAATCCACCGGGACCACCACAGAGTCTAGTGAATTTTGGTAAATCATCATTAGTGCATCTGCAATTTCCCTAGCCATCTCTTTTAGCATTCTGGGATGCATTCCATCAGGGTCAGGAGACCTGTCTACCTTTAGCCCCATTAGCTTGCCCATCACTACCTCCTTAGTGATAACAATCCTCTCAAGGTCCTCACCCGTCATAGCCTCATTTCTATCAGTCGCTGGCATGTTATTTGTGTCTTCCACTGTGAAGACCGACCCAAAAAACCTGTTCAGTTCCTCAGCCATTTCCTCATCTCCCATTATTAAAATCCCTTCTCATCCTCTAAAGGACCAATATTTACTTTAGCCACTCTTTTTTGTTTTATATATTTGTAAAAATGTTTACTGTCTGTTTTTATATTCTGAGCAAGTTTACTCTCGTACTCTATTTTACTCTTCTTTATAGCTTTTTTAGTACCTTTCTGTTGCCCCCTAAAGATTTCCCAGTCCTCTAGTCTCCCACCAATCCTTGCCACTTTATATGCTTTTTCCTTCAATTTGATACTCTCCCTTATTTCCTTAGATATCCACGGTCGATTTTCCCTCTTTCTACCGTCCTTCCTTTTTGTTGGTATAAACCTTTGCTGAGCACTGTGAAAAATCGCTTGGAAGGTTCTCCACTGTTCCACCATAAAAGTCTTTGCTCCCAGTCTACCTTAGCTAGTTCTTCCCTCATCCCATTGTAATCTCCTTTGTTTAAACACAAAACACTAGTATTTGATTTTACTTTCTCACCCTCCATCTGTATTTTAAATTCCACCATATTGTGATCGCTCCTTCCGAGAGGATCCCTAACTATGAGATCATGAATCAATCCTGTCTCATTACACAGGACAAGATCTAGGACTGCTTGTTCCCTCCTAGGTTCCATTACATACTGTTCTAGGAAACTATCGCGGATACATTCTATAAACTCCTCAAGGTTGCCTTGACCGACGTGGTTAAACCAATCGACATGTAAATTAAAATCCCCCATGATAACTGCTGTACCATTTCTACATGCATCAGTTATTTATTTGTTTATTGCCTGCCCCACCACAACGTTACTATTTGGTGGCCGATAGACTACTCCTATCAGTGACTTTTTCGCCTTACTATTCCTGAAGTAGGCGCCTTGCGTCAGTGGCAAAGTGTGAAAGGAGCAGAGGGAAGGAGGACATGCCCTTTTTGTAGCACTAGCCGCTGTAAAGCAGATGAGTTTAAAGGTCCCGTTGATGGGGAGATGGTAGTGAATGAAATGTGGGGATTTGGACATGGAGTGGGGGGAGGCTGAGAGATTCTGGACATCAGTGGGGGAGGGGGTTGGACATTGGTTGGGGGTGTACTGTGCAGGGCTCAGTCTGGATATTTAAAATGGTTATGTTGAGGTTAGAAGTGCCTTTTATTCCCCCTTTTTCAGAGTAACTTGAGTTTAAAGGTTCCACCTTTATGATCAAATATGAAGGCAGGCTAGCCAGTAATATAAGAAATGATAGTAAAAGTTTCTTTCAATACATAAGAAACAAACGACAGGCCAAAGTAGACATTGGGCCAATTCAAACTGATTCCGGAAGGCTAGTGATGGGAGACGAGGAAATGGCTGGAGAACTTAATAAGTACTTTGCGTCTGTCTTCACAGTGGAAGACATGAGTAATATCCCAAAAATTATAGAGGGTCAGGGTGCTGAGTTGAGTATGGTTGCCATTACAAAAGAGATGGTGCTAAAAAAGCTAAAAGGTCTTAAAATTGACAAATCTCCTGGCCCCGATGGGCTACACCCTAGAGTTCTGAGAGAGGTGGCTGAAGAAATAGCGGAAGCGTTGGTTGAGATCTTTCAAAAATCACTGGAGTCAGGGAAAGTCCCGGACGATTGGAAGATCGCTGTTGTAACCCCCTTGTTCAAGAAAAGATCAAGACAAAAGTTGGAAAATTATAGGCCAATTAGCCTAACCTCGGTTGTTGGTAAAATTCTAGAATCGATCGTTAAGGATGAGATTTCTAAATTCTTGGAAGAGCAGGGTCGGATTAGAACAAGTCAACATGGATTTAGTAAGGGGAGGTCGTGCCTGACGAACCTGTTAGAATTCTTTGAGGAGGTGACAAGTAGGTTAGACCAGGGAAACCCAGTGGATGTGGTCTATCTGGATTTCCAAAAGGCCTTTGATAAGGAGCGAAGTTTGCCGATGATACGAGGTTGGGTGGTCAGGCAGGTAGTGCTGAGGAAGTGGGGAGGCTGCAGAAGGATCTAGACAGTTTGGGAGAGTGGTGCAGGAAATGACTGATGCAATTCAACGTGAGAAAATGTGAGGTCTTGCACTTTGGAAAAAAGAATCCAAGCATAGACTACTTTCTAAACGGTGAGAAAATTCATAATGCCAAAGTACAAAGGGATCTGGGAGTGCTAGTCGAGGATTCCCTAAAGGTAAACATGCAGGAGGCTGCTGAGTAAGGTGAGGGCCCATGGTGTTCGAGGTGAGCTACTGGCATGGGTTGAGGATTGGCTGTCTGACAGAAGGCAGAGAGTTGGGATAAAAGGTTCTTTTTCGGAATGGCAGCCGGTGACCAGCGGTGTCCCACAGGGTTCAGTGTTGGGGCCGCAGCTGTTCACCATATATATTAATGATCTGGATGAAGGGACTGGGGGCATTCTAGCGAAGTTTGCCGATGATACAAAGTTAGGTGGTCAGGCAGGTAGTGCTGAGGAAGTGGGGAGGCTGCAGAAGGATCTAGACAGTTTGGGAGAGTGGTGCAGGAAATGGCTGATGCAATTCAACGTGAGAAAATGTGAGGTCTTGCACTTTGGAAAAAAGAATCCAAACATAGACTACTTTCTAAACGGTGAGAAAATTCATAATGCCAAAGTACAAAGGGATCTGGGAGTGCTAGTCGAGGATTCCCTAAAGGTAAACATGCAGGTTGAATCTGTGATTAAGAAAGCGAATGCAATGTTGTCATTTATCTCAAGAGGGTTGGAATATAAAAGCAGCGATGTGCTACTGAGCCTTTATAAGGCTCTGGTTAGGCCCCATTTGGAGTACTGTGTCCAGTTTTGGGCCCCACATCTCAGGAAGGACATACTGGCACTGGAGCGTGTCCAGCGGAGATTCACACGGATGATCCCTGGAATGGCGGGTCTAACATATGATGAACGGCTGAGGATCCTGGGATTGTATTCATTGGAGTTTAGAAGGTTAAGGGGAGATCTAATAGAAACTTACAAGATAATACATGGCTTAGAAAGGGTGGACGCAAAGAAACTGTTTCCGTTAGGCGAGGAGACGAGGACCCGTGGGCACAGCCTTAGAATTAGAGGGGGTAAATTCAGAACAGAAATGCGGAGACATTTCTTCAGCCAGAGAGTGGTGGGCCTGTGGAATTCATTGCCGCGGAGTGCAGTGGAGGCCGGGACGCTAAATGGCTTCAAGGCAGAGATAGATAAATTCTTGATGTCGCGAGGAATTAAGGGCTACGGGGAGAATGCTGGTAGGTGGAGTTGAAATGCCCATCAGCCATGATTGAATGGCGGAGTGGACTCGATGGGCCAAATGGCCTTACTTCCACTCCTATGTCTTATGGTCTTAAAACTGGCCGAACCATCCGAAGTTAGTGATTTTAAATTGCTTGGTCAGATGGTTTCCAGCCCAGCGCAATTGTCCAGGGGAAGTTAGTGCTTCTGGATAATTGCGAGGCAAACCCTTATCTGGGAACTTCGGAGAGATTCCCCAGCGCACCTTTGGTGTTCCCCCAAATCTGATGCTGGGGAGCCAGGGATTTACGAATGTATTTACATAGCACCTTTCACAACACTGGACATCCCAAAGGACTTTCCAGTTAATTGGGTACTTTTATTTAATGAATGTTTCTATTAAGGATTTTATGTTATATAAAACAAAGCCTATGCGAACATACATTGAAAACAGCAGAAAAGAAAAAAAACAAAAGAAAATTTATATACACATCAGTTGTCTTGTTGCTGATTCTTGTTTTGCATTGTCCAGTAGGTCCTTTTTCCCAATTGGGTACTTTTTAAATGAAGTTACTGGTATAATATTGGGAAATGCATCAGCCACGTGTGTTCTGCAAAGTCCCTCATTCAGTAAATAAATCTTGCGCAGTCAGGGGAGCAGCATTATTTGTCGCGTCTTGATACGACCTGGAGGAAACTTTTGTTTGTACAACAACCAGTTTCTTTTAAAACGTTACAACAAACAGAACAGAAAACGCGGTGGACATTTTTCAAATTATTCATAATGGGCCTGGATCCTTGCACACAATTCATTGGTACGTTTACTGATGGCTAGACATAGTGAGTGATTTGGAACAGGGGAACTTTGTCCATACTAATAGTCAGATCAGATAGCAAGCTCCTTTCTCTCACCTTGAATTGCATTCACAGTAATTTCACTTGCAGTCTGCACTCGGTCGGTCAGAGGGTTGATATTCTGATTAAAACTCAATTTCTGGGGGGGGGGGTGCCCTGTAATAATTACAGTGCCAGGCCAGGAAAGATTTATTAAGCTGCCAAGAGAAGACAGATAGTTTTAACTGCGGAGCCCGCCATCAGAAGGCAGGTAAGAAAGTAGGGGTGATGGGAAGATTTCCTGCCAGTAAAAAGTACATTGGGTGCACTGCTGCAAACCACTTAGCTGTTGCCCGCATCAGTCCGGCAGGTCAGTGTTCCATCCGTTGAGGCTCCCGGGCGATTCAAAGGTGTTGGCAACTCTGTGGATCTGCGCAGTGGAATAGATACCCGGTAATCCATCATATGCTCAGTTTAGCTTATGACCAGAGTATTGCTGGAAATCGCCAATGTGGAGTTTGGACAGAGTGCCATCTTGCCTTGTTTACAATTGCTGCCGGCTGCATTCGGAGCATATCGGCAAAGTCTTGAGGATGCAAATCTTGAATAAATAATGTTTTATTGCCGTCAGCTTAACTCAAGCATTCTGGTGAAGTTAGGTTATGTTGAAAATAATGATCTCACTACTATCATCTCTTTGGCAGGACTGAATCATTCATTACTGGGCATCAGAATGGCTGAACACCCATTGTGGGAGCAGATTGGTAGAGGTTTTGTTCTTCACTATTACCAACAGTTTGATGTAGACCGAACACAGCTTGGGACTTTGTATGTAAGTTTGTACAGTTTTGCACTAATTGCGGAGTTTGTGTTTGTGTTGCAGCTGATTGTATTTTTTTTGGAGTAGTTTTAGTTGTGTTTCAAGACAGAGTATTGTGAGTTCTGCTTTAGTGGGCTCCCAAAATTACAGTACTTGTGCAATTCGCCATCTGCTGATCTTGTTACTGATTCTTGTTTTGCGTACTCCACATGACATGATAAAATAGTCCCAACAGGGAAACCATGTAATGGGAAAAGGAGAACTGTTACTTGCTGAACGAGGTTTGGAATGAATTATGTTGCAGAAAGATTTCACTTACCCCATGCCACTGCAGTATCCCTTCTAAAGACTAGCTGAACTCTCAGCAATTGGGTGAATTTTGAAAGACCCAGAATCATGGAATAGGAGGAAACCACGTGGCCCACTTTGTCAATGCTTTCCCCCACTGTTGATGCACTCGTCCCTTTTCCTTGTCCCCTTTTCTTGTACAAAATTTTCCCTTTAAATGTGATTGACTTGGTTTCAGTAGTCACTTAAGGCAAAAACATTCCATGTCTTTAATTAAAACATATTAAAAAAGACACTGCTCTGAAGAGGAGTGATGAAGAGGGTATAGGGTAGATGAGGAACAGAGAGATTGAGGTGGGGAGGAAGGCGATAGTGGAATTAGTAGGAGAGGCAATGCTGGAGAAGTGGAATGTGCATTAGAAACACATTAACCCCTGCCGTCAAAACTAATCCTGAGTTTATGCCTCCTAACTTGGAACGACATGTTCCTTCACTGTCTTAATTTTGAAGGCTCCATTGAATTCTGCCTCCTTAATTGTTTTAAATGATCTATCACTGCCACTTTAACACACAAAGGGAATATAAAGCGAGTCGGAAAAACGCTTTAAATTGGGAAAGTAAATGGGAGCTATGTAATTAAATTATTGAGGAATATAAGAAAGTAAAATATTCTACAGACACAAAAAAACATGGTGGGATAAAGTCACGAAAGGGATAACACAAAATAACCCCTCAGCCAATGACGATGAAATGGCAGAAATGTTATTTACCAGGAAACTAACAAGCTGAGCATGACATTAGGTCAGATTTTAAAAAAATTAAACTTATTAAGATCGAGAAGCGGAGATAATCGATGAACTAATCGAACTTCAAGGATCAAATCCCTGGTCTAGATGGATTGCATCTGGGCATAGTAAATAAAGTTAGGGAAGAGATAGCAGAGGTGCTATTTCATATCTATTGGCTTTTATTAGAAGGGAAATAATGTCAGGGGATTGACAGTCGGCTAATGTGATTGCTGTACTTGAAAGGGGAGATAGGTTAACTGATCTAATATCCAATGGATTTATTCAAACAATGGATTTATTCAAAGGAGAAGGTCATGTTTGACCAACCTTATTGAAATATTTAAATAAGCAATAGAGCAGATGTAATACATTTGGATTTTCAGAGACAAGAGAGCAGGCAGTAAAATGATAAGCAAGCTGACTACAAAACAAAGTTGCTCAGACTAGCAAAAGGTGGGAAGTGGTGTTTCACAGGTAGTAGTTGGTCAACACTAATGGTTAGTAATGGAATCAGAAGTAAATTTCCAAAATCTGCAGACAATCCCAAATTGGGAGCGTAGTTAATAAAAAGGACAATTGAGACAAAATACAAGAAGCCATTAATAAACTTGCAGAATAGGTGTGTAATTGGCAATTGAATTTAAATATAGATAAATGAGGTGATGTCTTCAGATGGGAAGGAGGTGTCCGCATATTGTCTGGATAATGAATTTGAATGAGGTAGAGGAGCAAAAGGATCTTGGGATGGCAGGCACAAATTGAAATGTAGCAATGCAGGTTTGTTTTTTAAATGGCATAACGAGCTCTGGAGTTTACTTGAAGGATAGAATGAAAAAACGGTACTTTTGTTGAACCTGTATTTAACCTTGATTAGGCCGCTTGTACTGTGCATAATTCTGGTCCCCATATTTTAAAAATAACTGAAGGGAGAGGGAAAAAAAACTTGAGCTGTTTGAAATTTGTCAAAGTTTGTAAGTATCTACTCTTCATAACATGTTATTAATTTGAAACTTCTTTTTTTTCGCTCCAGAGTGACTGTTCCTGTTTAACATGGGAAGGACAACCTTTCCAGGGGAAAGCTGCAATAATGGAGAAAATAGCTGTATGTATAATCCCAGTGTTATTGAGTGCAATTCTTGTGTTACCACACTGGGGCTGGTTTAGCTCACTGGGCTAATTCGCTGGCTTTTCAAGCAGGCCAGCAGCACGGTTCGATTCCCGTACCAGCCTCCCCGGACGGCGCCGGAATGTGGCGACTAGGGGCTTTTCACAGTAGCTTCATTGAAGCCTACTCGTGACAATAAGCGATTTTCATTTCATTCATTATGATTACCTCTGTAATGTGAGTTAACCAGACTGTTGCAATGTGGGGGTGAATTCTCCGCCTCCCCGGCCGCGGGTTCCAAGGAGGCGTGCCCTCATTGGCAGCGGGATTCTCTGTTCCGCCGCTAGCCAATGGGATTTCCCATTTTAGCCACCCCTCCCCTGCTGCCGGGGAACTCGCGGACAGGGATGCGCTCCCAGCGGAAGAGAGAATCCCGCCGGGGGGGAATTGACCCCATGTGTTTTGACACCTCTGACACAGTGTCTTATGTTTTCGGTAATTTTAGTTTCTCTTCGATTCCACCTCCGGTTTCTGCAGGTGCATTTTTCCTGCTTTGTTGTAATGTTGATGCCCTGCCAATCTTTGTGCAGTCAGGATGTCTTTTGAAATGTGTTTGCTGAGAATGTTAATTCCAGTAACATACTTTCCATATCAGTGTTTGTGTTTTGTTATTTCCGTACTTGGGATGGAACAGTCTTCCAAACAGATCCCAAAACTTTGTTTCATCCCGATCTATTATAGTAAATTCCTGTTTGTATTTCAGATCATCAGGGCTATTAGTCCATCTTGTCAGAAGTCCCACAGAGTTGAGTCCATCATATGTGTGCAGCCGTGAAAAGTAGTGGATGTATCCCTGTCACATTGTTAGGCTTGTGCTTTGTTGAAGGTGTCACCTTTTGGATGAAACATTAAACCTATGCCCTGTCTGCCCCCTCAGCTGTATGCAGAAAACCTCACAGCGTGATCTTGAAGAATAGGTGCAGTCTCCTTGGTGTCCAGGTCAATTTTAATCCTTAAAAACATTTGGTCATGATTGCTCAGATGTTGTTTCCACTTTAATATTAAAATATATTAATTTGAGATCAAGTACTCAGATTTCTGTAACATGTATTTCGGGTTCAGTAACGTGTGAAAGTGCAATAAAAAAAGAATGGGCTGGGGTTCCTTCCTGAAAATGTGCGGCAGATTGTTGCTGTATATAGTTTTATGGAATGGTATCAGACGTGGAAATCAGACATGCATGCTTGACTTGTTTCTGTAAAGATTTGACCAAGTGCAGTAGCCATGGGAATACATGACTGATTTTTTAAAAAAAAATTAAATGTATACAGTATTCTGGCTCAAGGGCCTATGTAAAGGATTCTTATCCATCATGCTGGTCTGCCTTGTCACCCAGCCTATTCAGTCTTTTGTCAGTGGCGTTTTGTGTGATACCAATAAGTAACAGTCTCAGTGTCTTCAAAAAGAATTGGAATATTTTTGTTGATAAATTCTGTGATTAGCAAATTCAATCTGGAATTGACTGGGTGCTATTTGATACATTGAGCAAGGATTATCCGTGGTGATTCCATGCATTGGTGCTTCCAAGGGCTCTGTGTCTGTGATTTCCTGAATGTGTGCTTCCTGCAATGCCGCTTTTCCCAGGGTGTGCCTGATTGCAGAGTAACCCAGTGATGTACACATTAAGTGCACTTGCTAATAATAAAACAATATAAGCCTAACAACGTGATGGGGATATATCCAATACTTTTCACTGGCAAGCAGACCCTTCATTCGAGTCAGCCACAAGATATTTGTCCTGAGCACTGGAGGTTGTTTTGAGAACTTCAAAGTAGTTGCATTTTCTTTAAGCTTTGGAAACTTGCCACATCACAATTGTGGTTTTGCGTCTCTGTCCAACTGCTAATGGTTTTGTCATTGATCGTTTGACTGAATCATAAGCATAAAGTGAAACTTTATTTGCTACATCTCTTGTTTTTAAATTCTCTAGAGCCTACCATTCCAGAAAATACAGCACAGTATAACTGCGGAGGACCATCAACCAGCACCAGATAGCTGTGTTCTCAGTATGGTGGTAGGACAGCTAAAGGTGAGTAGGGAAATTTGCTCGGTAATTGTGGGTTTCTTTCAGTGGAGAATTACTGTGTTAGTGATGTGACTCAGTAACCGATCAGACAGCATCTTGTCTTCAACAGCAAAATTGGGTGTTTAGAATTGGAACTATGAACAAACCAATAAACTCCATCCTTGTGTATTTCACTAGTTTATTTATTGTCATCAGAGTGAAATTGGTAATTGCATTTTTTAAAAGGGCAGTGGAACTTCGGTCGACCTTTGAGCTCTGCAGTCCTAGTCCACTATTCAATTAAACCAATTTGCCCACGTTGCTTCATAACCCTTAATACCCTCCGCTGACAAACACCTATCAATCTCTGTTTTTAATTTACAATTACCTAATCACAAGAACCTTTTTAGGGCCGAGTTTCCACATTGCTGCTTGCAGATTGAGAAAAAAAGAGAAATGTTTCACGTTGCACTTATCAGGTCAGATAGGTAAGAATACCAATTAGCGAGCAGCAACTTTATACTGTTTGAGAGGAGAGTGTTTCACCAATTTTTACAGATGCACCATAGAAAGCATCCTATCTGGCTGTATCACAGCCTGATCTGGCAACTGCTCAGCTCAAGACCGACCATAAGAAACTACAGAGAGTTGTGAACACAGCCCTGACCATCAGACCAGCCTGCCTCCCAACCATTGACTCTGTCTACATCTCCCGCTGCCTCAGGAAAGCGAGCAACATAAAGACCCCTCCCACCCAGGTTACTCTCTGCAAAAGTCTGAGAACATGCACTAACAAGTTCAAAGACAGCTTCTTCCCCACTGTTACCTGACCCCTGAATGACCCTCTTGTGGACTAAACAGATCTCTAAACACATCTTCTCTACTGAGAATTACTGCACTCCGTATGCTCACCTGTTGCCTGTGCCTATGTATTTACATTGTATTTAGGCATCTCCTAGGTTTTTTTCATGTATTGTTGATCTGTCTGGACTGTACGCAAAATAATACCTTTCACTGTACCTCTGTACACGTGACAATAAAACAAATCCAAATCCGAATGTTATAAAGAATGCAAAGAGTAGATAACTTCCATGCTTTTGTTAAAATTCAAAGTCAACTGGTCGGCTCTGGTCAAAGAATTGCTGTGGGGAATGAACCAGGGAATGGTTGTCCCCCAAGCTTTTTTGAGTTGAAAAAGACACTATGCACGGACATGCTCCTTCTATCTGCAAAGGATAGGGCCCTTTGTGAATATATGTAGTTTCTAGCATGTGTAAGTGAGCCACACTAAATTGATTGTCAGTATAATTCTTAGCACTATTAAGATTGTTTAGCAAGTGCTGTCCAGTTGGGGAATCACAGCTAATGTCGGAAACCTCAAATAGGGCCTGAGCCATTTGCTTGCTTGATACCGAAAAAGGTGCATCTTAACCATTCTGTGGGATAATGGTTACTCTGATTAGGTATTTGCTCGCTGTATATTGCACAAACACATGCCTAAGATTGCCACTTTCAGCCCTGAAAGGTACCCAGTTTAGCTCGGATTACCAAGGGAGGGTAAGGTGTCTCCAAAAATTTGAGCAACGAGTGAAGCTAGCTGTTTCATGCTGCTACTATGCAGTTTCAACATGAGTGGTATTCTCCCCCAACAGGATGCTGCCAACTAAAAATATGTTTTGCCTCCCACATAAATGAGTAATTTGGTTTATAGATTTCAGTGCCAGTGTGAATCCAGGTATGTCGGACGTGCGTGCCAATGACTACCGGATTGTATCAAACAGCATGTCCCTTTGACTGAAACAAAAAGTACTAACCGTACCCAACCAGACTATGTGCTTTTTCAAAAAAATTGTTCTTGGGATGTGGGCATCGCTGGCTGGGCCAGTATTTGTTGCCCATCCCTAATTGCCCTTGAACTGGATGGCATTTGAGGCCATTTTAGTGGGGGGCAGTTGAGAGTCAATCGCATCACTGTGTAAGTCTGTAATCCCATGTAGGCCAAACCGGATAACAACGGCAGATCTCCTTCACTAATAATCCAGGGAACTACAGGCCGGTGAGCCTTATGTCAGTGGTAGGGAAATTACTGGACAGAATTCTTCGAGACAGTATCTACTCCCATTTGGAAGCAAGTGGACGTATTAGCAAGAGGCAGCACAGTTTTGTGAAGGGGAAGTTGTGTCTCACTAACTTGATGATAAAATTTTTCGAGGAGGTCACAAAGATGATTGATGCAGGTAGGGCAGTGGATGTTGTTTATATGGACTTCAATAAGGTCTTTGACAAGGTCCCTCATGGCAGACTGGTACAAAAGGTGAAGTCACACGGGATCAGAGGTGAGCTGGCAAGATGGATACAGAACTGGCTAGGTCAAAAAAGGCAGAGAGTAGCAATGGAAGGGTGCTTTTCTGATTGGAGGGCTGTGACTAGTGGTGTTCCGCAGGGATCAGTGCTGGGACCTTTGATGTTCGCAGTATATATAAATGATTTGGAGGAAAATGCAAC
This sequence comes from Scyliorhinus canicula, assembly GCF_902713615.1. Lineage (NCBI taxonomy): Eukaryota > Metazoa > Chordata > Chondrichthyes > Carcharhiniformes > Scyliorhinidae > Scyliorhinus > Scyliorhinus canicula. The sequence continues at coordinate 47,791,962 of NC_052150.1, forward strand.
TGGTCTGATCAGTAAATTTGCGGACTAAACAAAGGTTGGTGGAATTGCGGGTAGCAATTAAGAGGATACAGCAGGATTTAGATCGTTTGGAGACTTGGGCGGAGAGATGGCAGATGGATTTAATCCAGACAAATATGAAGTAATGCATTTTGGAAGGTCTAATGCAGGGAGGGAATATACAGTGACTGGTAGAACCCTCAAGAGTATTGACAGTCCGAGATCTAGGTGTACAGGCCCACAGGTCACTGAGAGGGGTGTCACAGGTGGAGAAGGTAGTCAAGAAGGCATACGGCATGCTTGCCATCATTGGCCGGCGCATGGAGTATAAGAATTGGCAAGTCATGTTGCGGCTGTATAGAACCTTAGTTAGTATAGTGTTCAATTCTGGTCGCCAAACTACCAGAAGGATGTGCAGGCTTTGGAGAGGGTGCAGAAGAGCTTTACCAGGATGTTGCCTGGTATGGAGGGCATTAACTATGAGGAGAGGTTGAATAAACTGTTTGTTTTCAATGGAACGACGGAGGTTGAGGGGCGACCTGATAGAGGTCTACAAAATTGAGGGGTATAGACAGAGTGGCTAGTCAGAGGCTTTTTCTCAGGATAGAAGGGCCAATTACGAGGGGGCATGGGTTTAAGGGGCAAGGCTTAGAGGAGATGTACGAGGCAGCTCTTTTTACACAGAGGGTAGTGGGTTTCTGGAACTCGCTGCCGGAGGAGGTGGTGGAAGCAGGGACGAAAGTGACGTTTAAGGGGCATCTTGACAAATACATGAATAGGATGGGAATAGAGGGATACGGACCCTGGAAGTGTAGAAGATTTTAGTTTATGGCAGCATGGTTGGCGCAGGCTTGGAAGGCCGAAGGGCCTGTTCCTGTGCTGTACTTTTCTTTGTTCTCTGTTCTAGTGAACCAGATGGGTAGATGTTTTTTTTTACAACAAATCGGCAATGGTTTCATGGTCATCATTAGACTTTTAATTCCAGATTTTTATTGAATTCAAATTGCTCCATCTGCCATGGCGGATTCAAACCCAAAATCTCTGGATTACTAATCCAGTGACAATACTACAATATCGCTAGCAAAACTCAAATATAGTGTCCAACATTAGATGTGATTCTGTGGTTGGACGGCACTTGCTAAACAATCTTGATTGTGCTGAGAATTACACTGAAAACCAATTTTAAGATAATCAGTCAGGCTTGAAGTGTGGCTCACTTTTTATATGTGCTAAGTGTCATTAGAATGTCGCTTTAAGAAATGTTTGGCTGCTCATATTACTGCAGTAATGTCAGAGTGTGGGTGGAGCTGGGCTGCCTGTCAGCTGTTTACTTTCGTTTTAGGCTGTTTGCTGCAGGGTGTGTTTTAGATTTTTGTTTTCAGTGTTGGAGCTGAAGCCAGACAGAGCAGGTGCACTGTTGATGTCTGTGCTGAAAAGACTATCATTTGATCATTTGGTGAATTCAGAATTATAAATATTCTCAATAGTGAATGTAAACCTAATGTGCTTCTGTTAAAAGGTGTTTCTTTTGTCTTCTGGATGTTGTTTGGGAAGTTATTAAGGATTACTTAGTGTTGTAGTCTTTGCGGGTTGTATTTGAATTGATGGTTGCTAAGATGTTCACTGTATGTTTTAAAAAGGTTAACTTGAGTTCATAGAATAAACATTGTTTTGCTTTGAAAAATACTTTTCCATTTATGCTGTACCACACCTGTAGAGTGGGCCGTTTGCTCCCCATACTGCACGTTATACTTTGGGATTCTCTAAATCCTGGCACATAAACTGGGGGCTCGAGGGGGATAAAAGTCTATCTATTGGATTGGCTTAGTGAACTTAAAGACAGTGAGGGGTGAGCATATTGTGGTTGCTTTTCAGGTGCGGTATTCTAGTTTAAGTAGGGAGTGTGTTGTGGACAATGGCTCTTTCAGAGGCTCAAGTTTTTGGGGGTGGGGATGGTCACACGCAGTACCTTACGGATAGTGACTAAAAGCAGACTGTTAGGTTTGGCAAAAACATTGCAGTTAACATTACCTGGCAAAATGCGGAAAGATGAGGTCATTATGGCGGTGGCTAAGCATTTAAAGTTGCCTGAGATACAGTCTGACTCATTGGAAATGGCAAAAATTCAGTTACAAATTAAACAAATGTAACATGAGAAAGAATGAAAGCAGCTTGAATATGAAAGAGGAAAAAGAAAGAGTGGAAAGAGAAAGAGATAGAGGAAAAAGAAAGGGAGAGAGAAGAAAGGAGAAAAGAAAGAATTGCCCTAGCAGAATAAAGAGAAAGGGAGATACAGATCAGGGAAAATGATAGAGAGAGAGAGAGAGAGTTTGAACTTTGGAAAATGGCCATGAAACATGACAGTCAGTTAAAATTGGCAGACGTAAAGGGAAACGTACAATTGGATGATAGTGATGAGGATAGTGAGAAAGAGCGTCAAAGGCTTGGTGGGGATCTATTTAAATATGTCCAAGCATTGCCAAGGTTTGACGAGAAGGAGGGAGAAGCCTTTTTTTATTTCATTTAAGAAGGTGGCTAAACAAATGAACTGGCCATAGGACATGTGGGTATTACTGATTCAAACAAAGCTGATATGATGGGTGTGGTGAATGAGAATTCACACAGTATTATAATCTGTATATATATGTATCTAGATTGTAAGTGCAGTTGCACTACCTGACCACCAGGGGGAGTAGCTCTGGGAGTACTCGAGAGTTTGTACTGGGCTCCGCCCAGGACTCCTCCCCCTGGAGCTCCTGTATAAAGATCCGTGCCACAGGGTCAGCCAGCCAGTTCACCGAAAGTTCAACGGCTAACAGGCTGGCTCTGTTGTAAGTATATTAAAACCGCTATTCTAATCCTACAAGCACGTGTCCGTAGAATTGTTGGTTCCAACAATTTAATATACTTACGAAACAGTCGAAGTAAATTATGGAAGCAGCCCTCAAGCCCGGACGCCTAGAACTTGACCCGCAGGATGCAGGGGCTAATGAAATGTTTTCCCACTGGCTGAGATGTTTTAAGGCCGACCTGGCAGAAGCCAGCACCGCTGGAACAATGGAGGAACAAAAACTCAGCCTACTGCACGCGAGGGTAAGCCACAGAATCTCCACACAGCTAAATCCGGCCGGTTCTTACACCGCGGCACTGGCGATATTGGACAAAATGTACGTTAGGCCCATTAACGAGGTTTATGCACGCCACGTGCTTACGACTCGCCGTCAGCGGCCTACAGAAACGGTAGCCGAGTTTGTACGGGAACTGAACAATCTTTCCAATGACTGTAATTATCAGGCCGTTACCGCGGCTGAACATAGGGAGCTTGCTGTGCGGGACGTTTTCGTAGCGGGCCTCAGATCTAACTGTGTGCCAAAGACTGCTAGAAAAGGGGACACAGGACTTAGATACTACTGTGGAGGCTGCTACCACTATGGAAGTCTCCTTCCGCAGCCTCACGTTGTTTCCCGCGGACCCCGCGGCCTCATCGTTGACCCCCGACCAACAATCCCCCCAGGCCTGTGCCGCACGGCCCCCCAGCTACCGCGCTGCCAAAGCCAGTTGCTCTGCTGCCCCAGCCAGCTACTCAGCTGCTCCAGCCAGCTACTCAGCTGCCCCAGCCTGCCATTTCTGTGGCCAAAGCCAGCACCCGCGGCAGCACTGCCCAGCCCGATCCGCGACCAGCAGCTGCGGGAAGAAAGGCCACTATGCCAGAGTGTGCCTCGCGAAAAGGGCCCCAGTTTTTAACTCCCCAGTAGAGAGAACAAATCGCTCCCAACACCAGCGGGGCCCGAAATGCTGCAGCCTACGCCCCAACTCCGCCCCCTCCCGCCACGTGCGATCCATGGGGGCCGCCATCTTGGCAAACCCCCACCATGCGGCCGGCCACGTGCGACTCATGGGGGCCGCCATCTTCCTCGCCACTCACCACGTGCGATCCACGGGACCCATCTGCATCGGTATGCTCAGAAAGCTCATCTGAAGACTACGACTTCCCCGGGCACTCATCACACGGCCCGCAACTCAGCGCAGCGATACTGCATCAAGCTCGGCAGAACGTACCGGCATCTACTCGACCGGACGCCCACTCGGAAGATTACGACCTTCCCGGGCACTCATCACGCGGCCCGCAACTCAACGCGGTCACCCTAGATCGATCCCAAGCACCTACGAAGTTCGATGGCGGAGGTCCAGATCAACGGGTACAGCACGCCATGCCTCTTTGACTCCGGGAGCACCGAGAGCTTTATACATCCAGAGCTGGTAAGACGCTGTTCGCTTCCTATTTTTCCTGTGAGCCAAACTATTGCCCTCACTTCGGGCTCCCACTCAGTGCAAATCCAAGGACGCACTGTCGCTACACTTACAATTCGAGGCGCTAGTTATTCAAAATTTAAACTTTATGTCCTGCCTGACCTCTGCGCACCACTCTTATTAGGCCTGGATTTCCAGTGCAACCTCAAGAGACTCACCCTCGGCTTCGGCGTGCCCCTGCCCCCACTCACTATCTGCAGCCTCGCCACGCTGCGCATCTCCCCCCCCCCTCCTCTCTTCACAAATCTCACTCCAGATTGCAAGCCAGTATCTACTCACAGCAGGCGATACAGCCTACAGGATAGGGTCTTTATCCGATCGGAGGTCCGACGGCTGCTGAGTGAGGGTATCATAGAGGCCAGTAATAGTCCCTGGAGAGCTCAGGTGGTGGTCGTCAAGACTGGGGAAAAATTTTGCATGGTCGTCGACTATAGCCAGACCATAAATCGCTTTACGCTCCTAGACGCGTATCCCCTCCCCAGAATTGCAGACATGGTTAATCAGATCGCCCAATATCGGCTATTTTCCACGGTGGATCTGAAGTCTGCATACCACCAGCTCCCAATCCGCCCGGAGGACCGCCACTACACAGCGCTCGAGGCCGATGGCCACCTCTTCCATTTCCTCCGGGTTCCCTTCGGCATCACTAACGGGGTTTTGGTGTTCCAACGAGCAATGGACCGAATGGTAGACCAGTATGGGCTGCGGGCCACGTTTCCGTATCTGGACTCTGTTACCATCTGCGGCTATGACCAGCAGGACCACGACGCCAACCTCCACCGTTTTCTCCAGACGGCACAGAAATTAAACCTCACTTATAACAAGGAGAAATGCGTTTTCCGCACAAACAGACTGGCCATCCTCGGCTACGTCGTGGAGAACGGAGTCCTGGAACCCAGACCCCTCCCTCATTGCCCCAAGGCCCTCAAACGGTGCTTGGGGTTCTTTTCATACTACGCCCAGTGGGTCCCCCAATATGCGGACAAAGCCCGCCCACTCTTTAAGGCCACACGATTTCCCCTGTCTGCTGAGGCGAGCCAGGCCTTCAGCTGCATCAAGGAGGACATCGCCACGGCAGCCATGTGGGCGGTGGATGAATCCACTCCCTTTCAGGTTGAGAGCGACGCCTCAGAGGTAGCTCTAGCAGCCACTTTAAATCAGGCAGTGAGTCCTGTTGCATTTTTCTCCCGTATCCTATCCGCTTCAGAACTCCGACACTCCTCTGTCGAGAAGGAAGTGCAAGCCATTGTGGAGGCTGTTCGACGCTGGAGGCACTACCTCGCAGGTAGGAGGTTCACCCTCATCACTGACCAACGATCGGTTGCCGTTATGTTTGACAACGCGCAAAGGGGCAAAATAAAAAATGATAAAATCCTTCAGTGGAGGATTGAACTCTCCACCTATAGTTATGATATTAAATATCGACCGGGGAAGCTCAACGAGCCCTCGGATGCCCTATCCCGCGGGACATGCGCCAGCGTGCAGATCAGCCGTCTGAAAGCCATCCATGTGGACCTCTGCCATCCAGGGGTCACCCGGCTCGCCCACTACATTAGAGCCCAAAACCTGCCTTTCTCCAACAAGGAGGTAAAAGGGGTCACCAGGGACTGCCCGATCTGTGCAGAGTGCAAACCGCACTTCTGTAGACCAGACAGGGCCCACCTGGTCAAAGCTTCTAGGCCCTTTGAACACCTTGCGATCGATTTCAAAGGGCCACTCCCCTCCACTAACAAGAACATTTATTTCCTCAACATCATCGATGAGTTCTCCCGATTCCCTTTTGCCATTCCATGCCCCGATATGACCTCCCACACAGTCATTAGGGCCCTGCATAGTGTCTTCACCCTGTTCGGTTTCCCCAGCCACGTGCACAGCGACCGGGGTTCGTCCTTTATGAGCGACGAGCTGCGTCAGTACCTGCTCGACAAGGGCATCGCCTCGAGCAGGACTACCAGCTACAACCCCAGGGGGAACGGGCAGGTGGAGAGGGAGAACGCAACGGTCTGGAAGACCGTCCTACTGACCCTCTGGTCTAGAAAACTCCAAGTCTCCCAATGGCAGGAAGTCCTCCCAGACGCGCTCCACGCAATCAGATCCCTCCTCTCTACAGCTACAAATCAAACCCCTCACGAGCGGCTCTTCACTTTTTCTAGGGGCACTACCATGGGGGTCTCACTTCCGGCGTGGCTGAGGACACCAGGCCCGGTCCTCCTGAGGAAGCACGTCAGGGGCACAAAACTGACCCCCTTGTTGAAAAGGTGCGCCTCCTCCATTCCAACCCCCAGTACACATTCGTGGAGTTCCCGGACGGTCGCCAGGACACAGTATCCCTTCGGGACCTGGCACCCGCTGGAACCAGCCCCCCCCTACCCCCACTGAGGAACCCCTTACCCCGTTCCCTATGCTCCCGCTCCCGATTCCGCAAGCTCGCCCCACCGGTTCCACGCGCCAGCACCAGCGCGCCCCAGTCTCCTGTCGAGCCAGAGGTTTGGACGAGACCCGCCCCGGAGTCTGCCATCGTACCCCAGCTCTCAACACCCACCCAGCCACCACAAGAGGCTGCAACCCCGGTGCTCCGCAGATCGAAACGAACAATTCGTCCACCGGACAAACTAACTCTGTGAGCCACCACCCACGCCGGACTCTATTTTTTTCACATGTGGTGAATGAGAATTCACACGGTATTATAATCTGTGTGTGTATATATATATATATATATATATTATATATATATATATATATATATGTATCAATATTGTAAGTGCAGTTGCACTACCTGACCACCAGGGGGAGTAGCACTGGGAGTACTCGAGAGTTTGTACTGGGCTCCGCCCAGGACTCCTCCCCCTGGACTGCTGTATAAAGATCCGTGCCACAGGGTCAGCTAGCCAGTTCACCGAAAGTTCAACGGCTAACAGGCTGGCTCTGTTGTAAGTATATTAAAACCGCTATTCTAATCCTACAAGCACGTGTCCGTAGAATTGTTGGTTCCAACATTGGGCTAGTGAAGTGTTTGCATCACTATCGGAGGAGGTATGTGGGACGTATGAGGAGGTGAAAAAAATCCATCTTGGGTGCATATAAACTAGTGCCTGAAGCTGAAAGACAAAGGTTAAGAAACTGAAGGAAAGAATTTGGTCAAAAATACATGGAGTTTGAAAGGCTCAAACAGAGTAATTTTGATAGGGGGATAAGGGCTTTGAAACTAGACCAAACGCATGAAGCTCTCGGAGAAATTATACTTTTGGAGGAGTTTAAAAATTCAATTCCTGATGTAGTGAGAACTCATGTGGAAGAGCAGAGGGTTAAAACTGCGAGATTAGCAGCAGAAATGGCAGATGATTAGGAATTAGTTCATTAATCAGAGCTTGGTTTCTGACATCAGTTTCAGCCTGTGAGGGACAGACACTTGGGACATGAGAAATACTCAAGTGGTAAAGGTGATCTGATGGGAGACAATAAAGAAGAGTATACCTCAGATTAAAAAAGAAATCCAGGAGGGTGGAAGAGACATGAAAAATTTCAAATGTTTTCACTGTAATAAACTCGGCCATGTAAAGTCAGTGTTGGTGGTTGGAGAAAAGCACTGGGAAGGCTGATGTGGTAAAACAGGATAAGACCGGGTTTGTGAAATGGTAAAGGAAAGCCCAAGTGAAGCGAAGGAGGTGCAGAAGATTGTACAGCCTGATCAAGAGGTGATTGATAAGATGGTGCCAGATCTCTTTAAAGAATTTACTTGTGTGGGTAAAGTTTACTCGTGTGCCTCAGGAGGAGCAGGTAAAGAAGTCACAATTTTAAGAGATACAGGGGCTAGTCAATCTTTAATGGTAAGAGATGAGGAATTGTGCAGTTTGGGAAGAATGTTGCCACAAAAGGTGGTGATATGTGCAATTCAGCGTGAGAGGAGTAGTGTTCCATTATATAAGGTAAGGTTGGAAAGTCCAGTGAAGAGTGGTGAAGTGGTAGTTGGAGTAATAGAGAAGCTATCTTGTCCAGGAATACAGTTTATCTTGGGTAATGATATAGCTGGATCGCAGGTGGAAGTGATGCCTACTGTGGTTGATAAGCCAGTGGAAAATCAGACAATTGAAATGTTGACGGACGAATATCCTGGGATTTTTCCGGATTGTGTAGTAACAAGGTCGCAAAGTCACAGGTTAAGACGAGAGGAGAAATCGAACAGTGAAGACGACGTTGAAGTGCAATTATCAGAAACGATTTTTGCTCAGATGGTTGAAAAAGAACAAGAACAGGTGGAGGATGAGGCAGATATTTTTAGTTCAGGAAAATTGGCGGAGTTACAACAGAAAGATATAGAAATAAAACGCGTGTATCAGAAAGCATACATAGAAGAGGAATCTGCATGGATACCAGAGTGTTATTACCGTATAAGTGATGTCTTGATGAGAAATTGGAGACCTTTACATATGCAAGTGGATGAAAAGTGGACAGAAGTTCATTAAGTAGTATTGCCGGTAGGGTATAGAAAGGAGGTGTTGAGAGTTTCAAATGAGGTACCAGTGGGAGGTCATTTGGGAATAAGGAAAACTTAAGCTAAATCCAAAAACATTTTTATTGGCCTGGAACATAGAACATAGAACGATACAGCGCAGTACAGGCCCTTCGGCCCTCAATGTTGCACCGACATGGAAAAAAACTAAAGGCCATCTAACCTACACTATGCCCTTATCATCCATATGCTTATCCAATAAACTTTTAAATGCCCTCAATGTTGGCGAGTTCACTACTGTTGCAGGTAGGGCATTCCACGGCCTCACCACTCTTTGCGTAAAAAACCCACCTCTGACCTCTGTCCTATATCTATTACCCCTCAATTTAAGGCTATGTCCCCTCGTGATAGCCACCTCCATCCGCGGGAGAAGGCTCTCGCTGTCCACCCTATCTAACCCTCTGATCATTTTGTATGCCTCTATTAGGTCACCTCTTAACCTTCTTCTCTCTAACGAAAACAACCTCAGGTCCATCAGCCTTTCCTCATAAGATTTTCCCTCCATACCAGGCAACATCCTGGTAAATCTCCTCTGCACCCGTTCCAAAGCTTCCACGTCCTTCCTATAATGAGGTGACCAGAACTGTACGCAATACTCCAAATGCGGCCGTACCAGAGTTTTGTACAGCTGCAACATGACCTCATGGCTCCGGAACTCAATCCCTCTACCAATAAAGGCCAACTCACCATAGGCCTTCTTCACAACCCTATCAACTTGGGTGGCAACTTTCAGGGATCTATGTACATGGACACCGAGATCCCTCTGCTCATCCACACTACCAAGAATTTTACCATTAGCCAAATATTCCGCATTCCTGTTGTTCTTTCCAAAGTGAATCACCTCACACTTCTCCACATTAAACTCCATTTGCCACCTCTCAGCCCAGCTCTGCAGTTTATCTATGTCCCTCTGTAACCTGCAACATCCTTCCGCACTGTCTACAACTCCACCGACTTTAGTGTCGTCTGCAAATTTACTCACCCATCCTTCTGCGCCCTCCTCTAGGTCATTTATAAAAATGACAAACAGCAACGGCCCCAGAACAGATCCTTGTTGTACGCCACTCGTAAATGAACTCCATTCTGAACATTTCCCATCAACCACCACTCTGTCTTCTTTCAACTAGCCAATTTCTGATCCACATCTCTAAATCACCCTCAATCCCCAGCCTCCGTATTTTCTGCAATAGCCGACCGTGGGGAACCTTATCAAACGCTTTACTGAAATCCATATACACCACATCAACTGCTTTACCCTCGTCCACCTGTTCAGTCACCTTCTCAAAGAACTCGATAAGGTTTGTGAGGCATGACCTACCCTTCACAAAACCATGCTGACTATCCCTAATCATATTATTCCTATCTAGATGATTATAAATCGTATCTTTTATAATCCTCTCCAAGACTTTACCCACCACAGATGTTAGGCTCACCGGCCTATAGTTACCGGGGTTATCTCTACTCCCCTTCTTGAACAAAGGGACCACATTTGCTATCCTCCAGTCCTCTGGCACTATTCCTGTAGCCAATGATGACCTAAAAATCAAAGCCAAAGGCTCAGCAATCTCTTCCCTGGCTTCCCAGAGAATCCTAGGATAAATCCCATCAGGCCCCGGGGACTTATCTATTTTCACCTTGTCCAGAATTGCCAACACTTCTTCCCTACTCACCTCAATGCCATCTATTCTAATAGCCTGGGTCTCAGCATTCTCCTCCACAATATTATCTTTTTCCTGAGTGAATACTGACAAAAAGTATTCATTTAGTATCTCGCTTATCTCCTCAGCCTCCACACACAACTTCCCACCACTGTCCTTGACTGGCCCTACTCTTACCCTAGTCATTCTTTTATTCCTGACATACCTATAGAAAGCTTTTGGGTTTTCCTTGATCCTACCTGCCAAAGACTTCTCATGTCCCCTCCTTGCTCGTCTTAGCTCTCTCTTTAGATCCTTCCTCGCTTCCCTGTAACTATCAAGCGCCCCAACTGAAACTTCACGCCTCATCTTCACATAGGCCTCCTTTTTCCTCTTAACAAGAGATTCCACTTCTTTGGTAAACCACGGTTCCCTCGCTCTACCCTTTCCTCCCTGTCTGACTGGTACGTACTGATCAAGAACATGCAATAGCTGTTCCTTGAACAAGCTCCACATATCCAGTGTGCCCAACCCTTGCAGCCTACTTCTCCAACCTACACATCCTAAGTCATGTCTAATGGCATCATAATTGCCCTTCCCCCAGCTATAACTCTTGCCCTGCGGGGTATACTTATCCCTTTCCATCACTAATGTAAAGGTCACCGAATTGTGGTCACTGTCTCCAAAGTGTTCACTTACCTCCAGATCTAACACCTGGCCTGGTTCATTACCCAAAACCAAATCCAAAGTGGCCTCACCTCTTGTTGGCCTGTCAACATATTGTGTCAGAAAACCCTCCTGCACACATTGTACAAAGAACGACCCATCCAATGTACTCGAACTATATCTTTTCCAGTCAATACTAGGAAAGTTAAAGTCTCCCATAACAACTACCCTGTTACTTTCGCTCTTTTCCAGAATCATCTTCGCCATCCTTTCCTCTACATCCCTAGAACTATTAGGTGGCCTATAGAAAACTCCCAGCAGGGTGACCTCTCCTTTCCTGTTTCTAACCTCAGCCCATACTACCTCGGAAGAAGAGTCCCCATCTTGCACCCTTTCTGCCACCGTAATACTGTCCTTGACTAGCAGCGCCACACCTCCCCCTCTTTTGCCCCCTTCTCTGACTTTACTAAAGCACCTAAACCCCGGAACCTGCAACAACCATTCCTGTCCCTGCTCTATCCATGTCTCTGAAATGGCCACACCATCGAAGTCCCAGGTACCAACCCATGCTGCCAGTTCCCCTACCTTATTTCGTATACTCCTGGCATTGAAATAGACACACTTCAAACCACCTACCTGAACACTGCCCTCCTGCGAAGTCAAATCTGTGCTCCTGACCTCTCTACTCTCAATCTCTCGCACCCCAAAACTACAATCCAGGTTCCCATGCCCCTGCTGAATTAGTTTAAACCCCCCCAAAGAGTACTAACAAATCTCCCCCCCAGGATATTGGTGCCCCTTGGGTTCAGATGTAGACCATCCTGTCTATAGAGGTCCCACCTTCCCCAGAAAGAGCCCCAGTTATCCAGAAATCTGAGTCCCTCCCGCCTGCACCATCCCTGTAGCCACGTGTTTAATTGCTCTCTCTCCCTATTCCTCGTCTCACTATCACGTGGCACGGGCAACAACCCAGAGATAACAACTCTGTTTGTTCTCGCTCTGAGCTTCCATCCTAGCTCCCTAAAGGCCTGCCTGACATCCTTGTCCCCTTTCCTACCTATGTCGTTAGTGCCAATGTGGACTACGACTTGGGGCTGCTCCCCCTCCCCCTTAAGGACCCGAAAAACACGATCCGAGACATCACTTACCCTTGCACCTGGGAGGCAACATACCAAACGTGAGTCTCTCTCGCTCCCACAAAATCTCCTATCTGTGCCCCTGACTATTGAGTCCCCAATTACTAATGCTCTGCTCCTCTCCCCCCTTCCCTTCTGAGCAACAGGGACAGACTCCATGCTAGAGTCCCGCACCCCATGGCTTACCCCTGGTAAGTCGTCCCCCCCACAAGTATCCAAAACGGTATACTTGTTACTCAGGGGAATGACCGCAGGGGGTCCCTGCACTGTCTGCTTCTTCCCAGTCCCTCTTACAGTTACCCATCTATCTCCAGTCTTTGGTGTAACTACTTCCCTGAAGCTCCTATCTATGACCACCTCTGCCTCCCGAATGATCCGAAGTTCATCCAACTCCAGCTCCAGTACCATAACTCGGTCTTGTAGGAGCTGGAGCTGGCTGCACTTCCTGCAGGTAAAATCAGCAGGGACACTAACGGCATCCCTCACCTCAAACATCCTGCAGGAGGAACATTGCACTACCTTCCCTGCCATCCCACTTAATTTCAACCAAGTTCTGGTAAACAAATATAAAACAAATAAAAAAATAATAATATAATATAGCACTTACCTGCTCACCCCAATGGGTCTTATTATTAGGTTAGAGGAGGAGGGCGGGTGGGAGACACTACACGTGTAGTGTCTCGGGTATCCTCTCCACCACAATTTATTGGCTAGGAGAAAATCCTTCCCAGAAGTCCGCGGGTCGTACTTCCGGTTCCCGCCTTATATTATCTTTGCTCCCACTGGCACCCCGCCGCTCTCAATGTGTCCCCTCCCGCTCTTTTCAATGTCCCGGCTGTCTTACCTCTCGCGCTCTTTTCAATGTCCTGGCTGTCTCTCCTCTCGCGCTGTTTTCAATGTCCCGGCTGTCTTACCTCTCGCGCTCTTTTCAATGTCCCAGCTGTCTCTCCTCTCGCGCTCTTTTCAATGTCCCGGCTGTCTTACCTCTCGCGCTCTTTTCAATGTCCTGGCTGTCTCTCCTCTCGCGCTGTTTTCAATGTCCCGGCTGTCTTACCTCTCGCGCTCTTTTCAATGTCCCAGCTGTCTCTCCTCTCGCGCTCTTTTCAATGTCCTGGCTGTCTCTCCTCTCGCGCTGTTTTCAATGTCCCGGCTGTCTTACCTCTCGCGCTCTTTTCAATGTCCTGGCTGTCTCTCCTCTCGCGCTGTTTTCAATGTCCCGACTGTCTTACCTCTCGCGCTCTTTTCAATGTCCCGGCTGTGTCTCCTCTCGCGCTGTTTTCAATGTCCCGGCTGTCTCTCCTCTCGCGCTCTTTTCAATGTCCTGGCTGTCTCTCCTCTCGCGCTGTTTTCAATGTCCCGACTGTCTTACCTCTCGCGCTCTTTTCAATGTCCTGGCTGTCTCTCCTCTCGCGCTCTTTTCAATGTCCCGACTGTCTTACCTCTCGCGCTCATTTCAATGTCCCGGCTGTCTTACCTCTCGCGCTCTTTTCAATGTCCCGGCTGTCTCTCCTCTCGCGCTGTTTTCAATGTCCCGACTGTCTTACCTCTCGCGCTCTTTTCAATGTCCCGGCTGTCTCTCCTCTCGCGCTGTTTTCAATGTCCCGGCTGTCTCTCCTCTCGCGCTCTTTTCAATGTCCCGGCTGACTTACCTCTCGCGCTCTTTTCAATGTCCTGGCTGTCTCTCCTCTCGCGCTGTTTTCAATGTCCCGGCTGTCTTACCTCTCGCGCTATTTTCAATGTCCCAGCTGTCTCTCCTCTTGCGCTCTTTTCAATGTCCTACATTGGACTACATAAAGGTATAGTTAAATTTTGTCAATCATGTCACACATGTCAAGTGATAGGGAAACCTCAAGCAGTGATAAAACCAGCGCCCTTAATACCCATTCCAGCATTTGAGGAACCTTTTTCAAGGGTCCTAATTGATTGCGTAGGACCACTTCCTAAAACAAAAAGTGAAAAATCAATATCTTTTGACGATAATGGAGGTGTCTACTAGGTTTCCAGAGGCCATTCCAGTATGCAATATTACAGCTAAGAGGATTGTGGAGGTGTTACTTAAATTCTTTATTAGATATGGACTACCCACAGAAATACAATTGGATCAAGGATCGAATTTTACCTCTAGGTTATTCAAAGAAGTTATGGATAGCTTAAGAATAAAACAACTTAAATCAACTGTGTCCCATCCAGAATCGCAGGGAGCGTTAGAAAGGTGGCATCAGACATTAAAGACAATGTTGAGGGCTTATTGTCAAGAATATCCAGAGAATTGGAATCAAGAAATTCCATTCGTACTGTTTGCAGTTTGGGATGCACCTATTGAGTCAACCAAATTTATTCCTTTTGTACTAATTTTTGGTCATGAGGTAAGAGGACAACTTAAATTGATTAAGGAAAAATTGGTGGGTGCGAAATCAGAACTTGCATTATTGGGTTACGTGTCAAATTTTGGGGAACGATTAAATAGAGCAGGTGAATTGGCTAGAAAACATTTGAAAGTTGCACAAAATGTGATGAAGGGTCGCGGACAAGAAATCCAAAGTTCGTAGTTTTGCCAGTGGAGATAAAGTTTTAGTGTTGTTACGAGTGGTAGGTGAATCTTTAAAAGCTAGGTTTTGTGGACCATATCAGATTGAAAGGAAATTAAATGAGGTGAATTGTGGTAAAAACACCAGACAGAAGGAAGACTCACTGAGTGTGTCATGTGAATATGTTTAAAAGGTACTTTAAAAGGGAAGGAGAGAAAAAGGAGGAGGTTTTGATATAGAGAAATACAGCACAGAACAGGCCCTTTGGCCCATGATATTGGTCCGAACTTTTGTCCTAGGTTAATCATAGATCATAGAATTTTGGACACTAAGGGCAATTTAGCATGGCCAATCCACCCAACCTGCACATCTTTGGACTGTGGGAGGAAACCGGAGCACCCGGAGGAAACCCACGCACACGGGGAGGATGTGCAGACTCCACACAGACAGTGACCCAAGCCGAAATCGAACCTGGGACCCTGGAGCTGTGAAGCAATTGTGCTATCCACAATGCTACCGTGCTGCCCTTGAGAACAAATTAATCTACACTCCATTATTCTACCATAATCCATGTACCTATCCAATAGCTGTTTGAAGGTCCCTAACGTTTCCGACTCAACTACTTCCACAGGCAGTGCATTCCATGCCCCCACTACTCTCTGGGTAAAGAACCTACCTCTGACATCCCCCCTATATCTTCCTCCATTTACCTTAAATTTATGTCCCCGTGTAATGGTTTGTTCCACCCGGGGAAAAAGACTCTGACTGCCTACTCTATCTAGTCCCCTGATCATCTTATAAACCTTTATCAAGTCGCCCCTCATCCTTCTCCATTCTAATGAAAAAAGGTCTAGCACCCTCAACCTTTCCTCGTAAGACCTACTCTCCATTCCAGGCAACATCCTGGTAAATCTCCTTTGCACCTTTTCCAAAGCTTCCACATCCTTCCTAAAATGAGGTGACCAGAACTGCACACAGTACTCCAAATGTGGCCTTACCAAGGTTTTGTACAGCTGCATCATTACCTCACGGCTCTTAAATTCAATCCCTCTGCTAATGAACGCTAGCACACCATTGGCCTTCTTCACAGCTCTATCCACTTGAGTGGCAACTTTCAAAGATCTATGAACATAGACCCCAAGATCTCTTCTGCTCCTCTACATTGCCAACAACCCTACCGTTAACCCTGTATTCCGCATTCATATTTGTCCTTCCAAAATGGACAACCTCACACTTGTCAGGGTTAAACTCCATCTACCACTTCTCAGCCCAGCTCTGCATCCTATCTATGTCTCTTTGCAGCTGACAACAGCCCTCCTCACTATCCACAACTCCACCAATCTTCGTATCATCTGTAAATTTACTGACCCACCCATCAACTCCCTCATCCAAGTCATTAATGAAAGTCACAAACAGCAGAGGACCCAGAACTGATCCCTGCGGTATGCCACTGGTAACTGGGCTCCAGGCTGAATATTTGCCATCCACCACCACTCTCTGACTTCTATCAGTTAGCCAGTTCGTTATCCAACTGGCCAAATTTCCTACTATCCCATGCCTCCTTACTTTCTGATTAAGCCTACCATGGGCAACCTTATCAAATGCCTTACTAAAATCCATGTACACTACATCCACTGCTTTACCTTCATCCACATGCTTGGTCACCTCCTCAAAGAAGTCAATAAGACTTGTAAGGCAAGACCTACCCCTCACAAATCCGTGCTGACTATCTCTAATCAAGCAGTGTCTTTCCAGATGCTCAGAAATCCTATCCCTCAGTACCCTTTCCATTATTTTGCCTACCACCGAAGTAAGACTAACTGGCCTGTAATTCCCAGGGTTATCCCTATTCCCTTTTTTGAACAGGGGCATGACATTCACCACTCTCCAATCCCCTGGTACCACCCCTGTTGACAGTGAGGACGAAAAGATCATTGCCAACGGCTCTGCAATTTCATTTCTTGCTTCCCATAGAATCCTTGGATATATCCCGTCAGGCCCGGGGGACTTGTCTATCCTCAAGTTTTTCAAAACGCCCAACACATCTTCCTTCCTAACAAGTATCTCCTCGAGCTTACCAGTCTGTTTCACACTGTCCTCTCCAACAATATGGCCCCTCTCGTTTGTAAATACTGAAGAAAAGTACTCGTTCAAGACCTCTCCTGTCTCTTCAGACTCAATACACAATCTCCCGTTACAATCCTTGATCGGACCTACCCTCGCTCTAGTCATTCTCATATTTCTCACATATGTGTAAAAGGTCTTGGGGTTTTCCTTGATCCTACCCGCCAAAGATTTTTCATGCCCCCTCTTAGCTCCCCTAATCCCTTTCTTCAGTTCCCTCCTGGCTATCTTGTATCCCCCCCAGCGTCCTGTCTGAACCTTGTTTCCTCAGCCTTACATAAGTCTCCTTCTTCCTCTTAACAAGACATTCAACCTCTCTTGTCAACCATGGTTCCCTCACTCGACCATCTCTTCCCTGCCTGACAGGGACATACATATCAAAGACACGCAGTACCTGTTCCTTGAACAAGTTCCACATTTCACTTGTGTCCTTCCCTGACAGCCTATGTTCCCAACTTACGCACTTCAATTCTTGTCTGACAGCATTGTATTTACCCTTCCCCCAATTGTAAACCTTACCCTGTTGCACGCACCTATCCCTCCATTACTAAAGTGAAAATCACAGAATTGTGGTCGCTACCTCCAAAATGCTCCCCCACTAACAAATCTATCACCTGCCCTGGTTCATTACCAAGTACTAAATCCAATATGGCCTCCCCTCTGGTCGGACAATCTACATACTGTGTTAGAAAAGCTTCCTGGGCACACTGCACAAACACTACCCCATCCAAACTATTTGATCTAAAGAGTTTCCACTCAATGTTTGGGAAGTTGAAGTCACCCATGACTACTATCCTTTGACTTCTGAACCTTTCCAAAATCTATTTCCCAATCTGTTCCTCCACATCTCTGCTGCTATTGGGGGGGCCTATAGAAAACTCCCAACAAGGTGACTGCTCCTTTCCTATTTCTGACTTCAACCCATACTACCTCAGTCGGCAGATCCTCCGCGAACTGCCTTTCTGCAGCTGTTATACTATCTCTAATTAACAATACCACCCCCCCCCCCCCCCACCTCTTTTACCATCCTCCCTAATCTTGTTGAAACATCTATAACCAGGGACCTCCGACAACCATTTCTGCCCCTCTTCTATCCAAGTTTCCATGATGGCCACCACATCGTAGTCCCAAGTACCAATCCATGCCTTAAGTTCACCCACCTTATTCCTGATGCTTCTTGCGTTGAAGTATGCACACTTCAACCCATCTCCTTGCCTGCAAGTACTCTCCTTTGTCAGTGTTACCTTCCCCACTGCGTCACTACACGCTTTGGCATCCTGAATATCGGCTTCCTTAGTTGCTGGACTACAAATCCGGTTCCCATTCCCCTGCCAAAATAGTTTAAACCCTCCTGAAGACTACTAGAAAACCTCCGTCCCAGGATATTGGTGCCCCTCTGATTCAGATGCAACCCGTCCTGCTTGTACAAGTCCCACCTTCCCCAGAATGCGCTCCAATTATCTAAATACCTGAAGCCCTTCCTCCTACACCATTCCTGCAGCCATGTGTTCAACTGCACTCTCTCACTATTCATAGCCTCGCTATCACGTGGCACCGGCAACAAACCAAAGATGACAACTCTGTCTGTCCTGGCCTTTAAATTCCAGCCTAACGCCCTAAACTTGTTTATTATCTCCACACCCATTTTCCTACCTATGTCGTTGGTACCAATGTGCACCACGACTTCTGGCTGCTCACCCTCTCCCTTCAGGATCCTGAAGACACGATCCGAGACATCCCTGGCACCCGGGAGGCAACAAACCTTCCAGGAGTCTCGCTCGCGACCACAGGATCTCCTATCTATTCCCCTAACCATTGAATCTCCTATTACTATTGCTTTTCTATTCTCCCCCCTTCCCTTCTGAGCCCCAAAGCCAGACTCAGTGCCAGAGACCTGGCCGCTAGGGCCTTCCCCCGGTAGGTCATTCTCTTTCCCCCCCCCCCCCCCCCCCCCAACAGCATCCAAAACGGTATACTTGTTTTGAAGGGGAACGGCCACGAGGGATCCCTGCACTGTCTGCCCGATAGTTTTCTTTCCCCTGACTGTAACCCAGCTACTCTTACCCTGTACCTTGGGTGTGGCTACCTCCCTGTAACTCGTCTCGATAACCCTCTCTGCCTCCCGGATGATCCGAAGTTCATCCAGTTCCAGTTCCCTAACACGGTCTCTGAGGAGCTGGAGTTGGGTGCACTTCCCGCAGGTATAGTCAGCGGGGACACCGGTGGTATCTCTCACCACCCACATCCTACAGGAGGAGCATGCAACGGCCCTAGCCTCCATCCCCTCTTACTTTGCAGAATATAGCTGCCCTGTAGACCAACTGGACCTCCGCCCTCCGACTCTGCTTCCAGTCAGCTGCACTCTGTAAACTCCTGGCTCCCTTCTCGCTCTTTACGGAAATGAAATGAAAGGAGTACCTTGCTCCCTTCTCGCCTAACTCCCTCAGTCACGAAACTCTCACTGTAGCACTCAAATGCACCAAGTTCAGCACTCCAGTGCAAACAAAGTCTGCACTGTAGCTGGATTCTTTTTATACTGTGAATCTAGCCTCTGAAATGGGCCTCTTTTAATGATTCTAACTCAAAGTTATGAACCAAATCCAGATGACTGTGAATTTGACATACCTCAAACTAAATTGGGAAACGAGGATGTTCTTAAAAATTGGGATAAATTGTTGAGTTACCTTCCAGAGGAAAAACGGACTGTCCTGAAAGTTATTGATATCACTTGGGCAAGTTTGTAGAGCTAAATTAAGAAGTACTAAAATGGCTATACATGATGTAGATGTGGGAAATGCTGTTCCAATCAAACAACATCCATACAGACTTAGCCCTTTAAAATTGGCACAGGTTAACAGTGAGATTGAGAGTATGCTTAAAAATGGCATAATTGAAGTGGGTTGCAGCCAATGGAGCTCGCCCATTGGTATCAAAACCAAACGGTACCCAACAGTTGTGTGTGGACTATAGAAAGGTTAATGCAGTTACAAGAACAGACTCTTATCCTATCCCACGTTTAGAGGATTGCATTGAGAAAGTGGGACAAT
This sequence comes from Scyliorhinus canicula, assembly GCF_902713615.1. Classification (NCBI taxonomy): domain Eukaryota; kingdom Metazoa; phylum Chordata; class Chondrichthyes; order Carcharhiniformes; family Scyliorhinidae; genus Scyliorhinus; species Scyliorhinus canicula. The sequence goes on from NC_052150.1 coordinate 47,811,918, forward strand.
CAGCTTTTATTTCCAAATTGGATTTACTTAAAGGTTACTGGCAGGTACATTTGTCCGAAAGAGCAAAGGAAATTTCAGCTTTTGTGACTCCAGATGGTATATACCAATTCAAAGTTATGCCATTTGGCATGAAAAACGCACCAGCCACATTTAAACGGTTAACTAACGAAGTTGTTTCAGGATTACCCTATTGTGCGGTATACATCGACGATCTGGTCATTTTCAGCCAGACATGGAAAGAACATTTGAAATATCTGATGGAGTTATTCGATCGACTTCAGGAGGCGGGTTTGCTGACAAACCTAGTTAAAAGTGAATTTGGAAAAGCCCACGTCACTTTCCTTGACGAGTTTCCAATACCCTCAAGACAAAGGGAAATAATACGATTTCTTGGCATGAATAGATTTGATCGAACACTTGTGCAAAGGTTTTGTAGCGTGATTGCTCCACTGATGGACTTGCTGAAGAAACGTCGAAAATTTCAGTAGACAGCGGACTTTCAAAAGGCATTTGACGGCCTGAAAGCTGTGATAACCAATGCTCCTGTGTTGGAGAATTACAAAGCACTCTGCAATCAGATTGAACTAAAGTATCTGACTTTAAAGAGAAATGCCAAGGCGTAGCGAAATGGACGGATCATGCAGAGACCTTCTTGTTCAGAGACCGTCAATCAGGAAGGATTCCAGTTCGAGGAAGAAGGAAAATAAATGGACTACATTATTATACCTGTTTACGTGTGTTTGTTTTTTGAAACAAAAAAGTATATTTACTGTATGTCTTTCTTGAAGGATGGTGAAAAATGAAACCATCTTAAAGTTGATGGGTTTTTTTGGTGGGGGAGGTGTCATGAGAATGCCGCTTTAAGAAATGTTTGGCTGCTCATATTACTGCAGTGATGTCAGAGTGTGGGTGGAGCTGGGCTGTCTGTCAGCTTTTTACTTTTGTTTCAGGCTGCTTGCTGCAGGGTGTGTTTTAGATTTTTGTTTTCAGTGTTGGAGCTGAAGCCAGACAGAGCAGGTGCTCTGTGCTGAAAAGATTATCACTTGATCATTTGGTGAATTCAGAATTATAAATATTCTCAATAGTGAATGTAAACCTAATGTGCTTCTGTTAAAAGGTGTTTCTTTTGTCTTCTGGATGTTGTTTAGGAAATTATTAAGGATTATTTAGTGTTATATTCTTTTGGGGGTTGTATTTGAATTGATGGTTGCTGAGATGTTCACTATGTTTTAAAAAGGTTAACTTGAGTTCATTGTTTTGCTTTAAAAAATACTTTTCCATTTCTGCTGTACCACACCTGTAGAGTGGGCCATGTGCTCCCCATACCACAATCTATTAAAAGTTGTGGGTCAGGTGAACTCCATGATACACTTTGGGGTTCTCTAAACCCTGGCCCATAACACTAAGCACTACATATATTCACATACAGGGCTGTCTTTTGCAGACAGAGGTGCACGCCTTTTCCAACTAAACAATTTTGGGGACAGCCATACTTTGGTTCATTCCCCATGGCAAGACCTTGACCAATCAGTCGACTGGTTGGTTTGAATTTAAACAATAACGTGGCAGTTAACTGTCCTCAGTGCATTCTCCATAGTAACCACCGCTACCAATCAGAGTCCACTTGTTAACCAATCGGATCTTTTCTTCTGCAGTACAGGTTGTTACCTTTGGGATTTGGTATTCTTGCCTACCTGTTCTGATGAGTGCAGGACAAAAAGATTCAACAGCATTTTTTTTTCTCATCAATACTCAAGTCCTTGATTTCACCCTTTAACAGCCTGGTCCTAATTAAGATTCTCTCCCCCCCCCCCCCCCCCCCCCCCCCCCACCCCTCCATGCAACAAAAAGCAAAATCCTTTAACCATTTTAAACACCTCAATTAGGTCACTCCTTCTGCTCAAAGAAATACAGGCAGCCTGTCCTCTTGTCATAGCTGTAGTAACATTCTGGTGAATCTCTAGTGCAATCCACCAAACCAATGAATCCGTGATAATTTAAAGACAGTTGCTGTGATTCTGTGCCCACTTTCGCCAGGAGTGCACAGGGCGACGTGGCTGCAAAATCCCGCAAGACTCTGAAAAGAAGAACCTTGCTGGTGAGATCTCGTTTTCCGATTCTCCCCACTCCTTGCCCTTGCCACTGACAGGATGAGGGAATCCCCACCCACTCACATTTGGAAAAAACGGTCATGCTCGCAAGTATTAAAACTGCTTTTCAAAAACGGGAACCAGGAGAAGGGAACCTGCTGGGGGCGCACAGCTAATTATAGCCTCCCTGGGGGGAGTGGGACGTGGCTGGGCAGTACACAGCATTCTGTACTTCCCCCTGGCAATGCCGTGGGCCCTTTTGGGGAGCTCCATTTGGGGATTCCACTTTTTATTGGGGGGGGGGGGGGGGGTGAGAATTGCCTTTCTACATATTGGGGGGCAGGGAGGTTCCCGCTGTGCATGTTTGGGGGGCCCTCTTGCGCATATCGGGGGGGTGGGGCCCTCTTGCGCATGTCGAGGGATCCTCTTGCATTGTCCGGGGGGGGGGGGGGGGGGGGAGAGCCTCTTGCGCCTGTCTGGGTTTGGGGGGGGGAGCCTTTTGCGCCTATCCAGGGGGGGCCCTCTTGCGCATATTTGGGGGGGGCCTCTTGCGCCTGTCTGGGGGGGGGGGCCCTCTTGCACGTGTCGGGGGATCCTCTTGCACTTGTCCGGGGTGGGGGGGGGGAAGAGAGCCTCTTGCGCCTGTCCGGGTGGGGGGGCCTCTTGCGCGTGTTGTTGAGAGGGTGGGTAGTGAATGGTTTAAATCACAGTTCAAGGTGAAAAAGGAGGAGAATAAAAATAATTTTTTAAAAATCACAGATCAAGGACGCTCTGACCTCTGTACGGTTGGTGTTGCCAGCTCTATTAGGCCCAACCCGCCAGCGTGACGGCGTGGGCCACACCAGGAGATTTCTTCTGCAGAGTGCTTCAAAATGTGGCACAAAAGGCGGGCTGTGCGGCCTGCAAGTAACACGCCGGGTTTCACACCTTGGCCAATAACAGAAAATTCTGCCCCTTGTTTAACCCATTTTCAGATGTGATGTGACCAATTCCTACTATGCTGAAATTAAAATGTCAGTTGGGAATTGGTTCAGCAGCTGAATTGGATTTAATTCCATGACAAAAGCCGAACTCTTTGGTTGTGTATCTGTTCAGCATGGCTTTTGCAGGAACGCTTAATGGTTCAGTCCTGCCTTTGGTGCGAGACTGGTGATTGGGAGTCACTTCTGCCAGAGGTTACGTAACACCCCCCTGGTATACATTGAGCTTTTGAGCTGTTTTTGCACTCGTCACGCGAGCAATTTGATCGACTGTTCCAACAGCCAATTGAGTAGTCTTGATGCACTGCTCAACTGTATAATTTTTTCATTTCGGAAGTGCCAAAGCTTGGATATTTAAATAGAAGCACAAAGCTGGTCAGAAATTACCAAGAAATGTAATTAACCAGACGATTAATGGAAATGTTTGAACTTATAATTTATCCTTTGCTTCTGCATCGATTATACAAAGTTAATGCCTCGTTCTAATTCCATGAATTTTGTTATTGAATTAGCCACGTGTATTTGAATTAGCCGCGTGTATTTGAATTAGCCAAGTGTATTTGAATTAGCCAAGTGTATTTGAATTAGCCAAGTGTATTTGAATTAGCCAAGTGTATTTGAATTAGCCAAGTGTATTTGCTGGTGTGCCTTGATTTTCCATGCAAATGGCGCTTTATAAATGCAAATCTTTATTGGTTGCAGTCAGTGTGAAATTTATGCACATACTTTTAAACACGGAAAAAGAAGCCTCCAAAGTACACCCTTCTGGTCAATTCAGTTTCTGCTCCAGATTTACATTTTGTGCCAAAGGAATCTACTGTTTGTTTGAATTAACTTTTATCTAATTCTTGTATTGGAATTAATGAAACATGCAGGGCGCGATTCTCCGATCGCGGGACAGAGTTTCCGCGCTGCTGTGAACGCCGTCACGTTTCCTCTGGGTGCTCCGGTTTCCTTCCACGGTCCAAAAATGTGACGATTAGGTGGATTTGCCACCTGTACCATAGGTGTACTTGAGTGTTTCAAGCATTTTGCATACCTAATTTGGACTTTTTTGAATATATATTTATATACTATAAAGAGTCCGTTTACAGTGACAGTAACTTGCACATGTTGCTGTTAATTGTGTCCTAAGGTTTGAATGCAGTCTAGATCGATTGTGTTGATCTTATTGCCTTAATAAAATGAGTACTCGATTAACAAGTTGTCAACCATCTTCCGCAAATGGATAGCTTTGCATTCAAATGTAGAGTTAATTTAATTTTCATGCCACTCAGGAAATTTAAATTATTTTATACATTGCCGTATCATTCTGCAGTCATCTTTTTTGTAAAACTGCCATTAAAAAGATGTATTCATGGTATGGCCATAAAAGATCCTAATGCACTTTAAATGATTTTTTAAGCATTTAATGAAGGAGAGCAGTTGGACAGACATCCGAGAGAGCACTTGAGTGGTGCCATGGGGTCTCTTGTTACCTGCTGAGTGCAGATCAGGCCTCTGCTTAACGTCTCATCTGAAAGATAGCACTCCATTGCAGTGCAGCACTCTCCATTGCAGTGCAGCACTCCTGCATTGGAGTATCGGCTTGGATTTGCTGCTCCAGAGTAGAACTTTAACCTGCAATTCTCTGACTCTGAGGCTAACCAGTACTGTGTTTTTTTTTAAATAGTGCTGTACAAATCTAATGAAAGGTTAATTTTTCTTTTTGTTCCACTAAATAACCTCAACTAATTCAAATCTTTTGTGTCTCCCTTTTAGGTGGATGATGACCCCGTGATGGGATTTCACCAGTTATTCCTTCTGAAAAATGATAATGACAAGTGGATCTGCACAAATGACATGTTCAGATTGGCTCTCCATAACTTTTGCTAGGCCTGCTTTGTAGCCCTGGCCGTACTTTAATCAGCCACTGGTATACAGTCTGAAATGATAGTGAAGCGGTGGATTCACAAGGGCACTGTTGTGGTACAGGACCAACGTAATGAACTGAATTGCTTAATGAAAACTATTGCAGTAATTTCCTGTTAGATTTTCAACCTGTTCAGCATTCAATGGTCAGATGCAAGATCACTATTTATGCAACCAGTAACTGACAATGACTGCGTTTTGAAGTTATCTGTAAATGGTTTCCTCTGGTGTATTTTTTTTTTTGTTTGTGAAGTATTTGAGTGTCAATTGAAAATTTCTGTTAGGACCTTTTCGTGAAGGATATTTTTACAAAAAAAAGATCAATTCAGAAACGTATCATCCATACTTGTCAAGTTCTTGTAAAATGTTCACACAGGACACTTGCTTGTTTTCAGAATGTGATTTTGAATAAAAGCAACATTAGTAAATTCTTCTATAAATCTACACACTTACACAAGCAACTTGGTTGGAAGTGATGACCCCATAAGCTGCAACCAGTGCAGCTCTGCAAAGGCCTGTGTTTGATTGCCGTCTATAAGTGATAATTTGACTAGAGAATCGAGGAATTATTTTTATTTATTTTTTTTCTTATAAATTTAGAGTACCCAATTCATTTTTTTTCCAGTTAAGGGGCAATTTAGCGTGTTCAATCCACCTACCTTACACATCTTTGGGTTGTGGGGCTGAAACCCACGTAAAACACGAGGAGAATGTGAAATGAAATGAAAATCGCTTATTGTCACAAGTAGGCTTCAAATTAAGTTACTGTGAAAAGCCCCTAGTCGCCACATTCCAGCTCCTGTTCGGGGAAGCTGGTAAAGGGAATTGAACCGTGCTGCTGGCCTGCCTTAGGTCTGCTTTCAAAGCCAACGATTTAGCCCTGTGCTAAACCAGCCCTTGCAAATTCTGCACGGACAGTGACCCAGAGCCGGGATCGAACCTGGGACCTCCGTGCTGTGAGGCAGCAGGGCTAACCCATTGCGCCACCGTGCTGCCCAGTAATCGAGGAATTGTGATAATGAAGGGTCAAAACTATTTTTAAAGATACTTTCGGTAACAGGAAGGATCTGGTGAATCTGGAATTAATCTGGTAGCATTCACAAGCAGTATTGATTTTTAAACTGGAGAAAAGTGAGACTGATGGAGAAAGAGGCTGTAGCCTATTGTTGAGGGCTATCAGATGCTCACTGAATAGGGAATGATGGAAGTGTAGACAGCTTGGGGATCCTTGAACGAGAACAGTTACAGATTTGAGACGAAAGGGAAAATGCTGGAAAATCTCCAAGTCTGGCAGCATCTGGAGGGAGAGAAAAGAGCTAACGTTTCGAGTCAAATTAATTAGCCATGAACAGCTTTGTCACAGACTGTTATGGCATTTGAAATGATGTCCGTGACAACAAATCGAGTAGTACAGGCAAGATCACCACTGGGATAGTAAGGAGTCTTACAACACCAGGTTAAAGTCTACGACTTAAAGTCCAAGACTCCTTACTGTGCTCACCCCAGTCCAACGCCGGCATCTCCACATCATGACCACTGGGATAGCCACATCAATACAGCCAACTACAGATCACAAATGGATCATTTGAAAATCACATTGGTGAACAATGGTTGAGACAAATGGCCGTAATTTGAAAAACAACAAAGATCTGGAGATGGATTAAACTTCCAAAAGAAAAGTAGAAGTTGAAAAAATGGCATTGGATTGTAAGTTGGGGTGCATGGATCTTGCAGGCATTGGCAGTGATCCTAAGGGGAGCAGAGATTTGACAATCCAGAGCCCAAATGTTGGTGGATATGAAACTTGATGCTGCTCAATGGTTGAACAGAATGGGACAAGAGAAAAGTGATGGGGGGGGGGGGGGGGGGGGGGGCTCCTCCTCCAAGATATTGTTGGGTAGACCACTCTGGAGTGCTTATTTTGGGTGCTGGGGAGGAGTCGGGTGAACTACTATCTGCAGGTTGGTGAAGGAGGACAATAAAAATTGGCTTCATTTTTTAAATGTTATTTCGTGAAAAAAAATCACTATTGAGTGCAGTTGGTCAAAGTCAATTTAATTATTGGGCCAAACTGACAGATACTTGAGGAAAGTAAAACACTACTTCATTGTGTACTTAATATCTAACATTTTAAAGTATTCTAACTCTGCTCAACATGAACATTTTTCCTTTCCATTAAGCTGTAGGTGGAGTGCAGATGTCGACTAGCTTAATGTGTACATGTGATCCATCATTCAATGCAATGGTTTATTCTGCTATAATTAGAATTGCCACATTTGACCAAGTCCTAAAGAGGACTCGAGTGTGAGAATTTATAGGGTTTGTATGTTGTCTTTCAATTGGTTATTTCACAGCATGATGGTTAAAAATTGCCAGTTGAACACAAACAATTACTAGCGTTGGGGATGTTGAGCATTAAACTGGTCCAAAACCAGGTGTGGGCAGTCCTGCTTGTGCATGTGTACAGTGTTGGAAATTAAATACTGTGCTGTGCGGTTTTTCGTTAAACTTGGTTTGTGGTCACCAGTATGAGTGGCCATCCTGCCCTTATCCTTCCAGCTTTTCTCCAAAGATTTTCCACATATTTACAAATAGTTTCTGTATTACTTATGATTTGAAGCTCATTACTGGTTTCCATACTCAGAACTGTGGGTGTGCATTGACTTATGGAGGAAATTCCGGGATTTTGACCCAGTGACAGAATGGTGATGTATTTCCAAGTCAGGATGGTGAGTGGCTTGGAGGGGAACTTCCAGGTGGTGGGGTTCCCAGGTATCTGCTGCCCTTGTCCTTCTAGATGGTAGTGGTTGTGAGTTTGGAAGGTGCAGCCTAAGGAGTTCCTGCAGTGCATCTTGTAAATGGTACACATGACTGCCGCTGTTGGTGGTGGAGGGATTAAATGTTTGTGGAAGGAGTAGCAATTCAGTGGGCTGCTTTGTCTTGGATGGTGTTGAGCTTCAAGAGTTGTTGGAGCTCATAGAATCTTGACAGTGCAGAAGGAGGCCATTTGGTACATCAAGTCTGCACTGACCCTCTGAAAGAGTACACTGGCCCCCTCCCCTGCGACCCTACCTAACCATTGGATATTAAGGGGCAATTTTGCATTGCCAATCTGATGCAGGCACTCTCAGTGTAGACTTTAGAGTTGTCTTTCTTCGGATCCTGATGGACTGCTTAATTGCTGGGCTCCTCCCGGTCTGAGGGCCCTGACCGGCCTGGTCCTCCCACCCATTAACTACCTTCAGCGAGCACGAAGCATTTTTCTTCAATCAGGTGTGCTTGTCCCATTGTGGGGATCTGGTAGACAGTGTATTTGCTGAGCCCCTCCAGGGCTGAAGACCTCCCACACCAGCGGCTTCTTTTGGCACGGAGAACCTCTGCTTTTTCATCGGTGTGGTCATCCCAGGGTGGGAGTACGGATTGTGTATTTGCTGAGCCTATGCGGGGATCGTGCCTCCTCGGCCTCCACTACTTCCACAGTCCCGCCACAAATCCAGTTGCTAACCTGGAAGCTGGAGGGCAAGTGCCAAGCTCAACCTACGGTGGCCATAGAGGCATGCGTTCGCGCAATAGTTGGGGTCATCAGCCCCTTGGCTATTGTAGCCACCCCTTGCATGTACGGGAAGGTCATGTTTTTCCCCGAGGACCGAGCAGGACGCCTCGGGACCAGGTAAGAGTGGAGGAAACCCCCCCCCCCCATAGCTTGTTCCATTTGGTGCAATACAGCACCTGGAGGTGTTCGTTTTCATGATGCCGGAGGGTTGCAACGGCTCCTTAACCTCAACTATTGGACGGTGGTGGTGTGGAGTGCCCCCCTCTCTGTCCCAACCTCCGATGCCAGGCACCTCAATCTCCATTCTGGAACTTTTCCCAGATCTGTCCGGTGACCCAGTGTCATAAGAGGAGTGGGTGTCTGAGCCACCATCTCCCTCTGGCCCAATACCCCCAGAGGAGCCCACGAGGAACCTGTCTGTCAACGATCCGGCAGGTTTGATCGAAGCAGACCCAGGGCTAGTTGGTGGGTCCGTGCCGTCCGCCACATTTAATGTGGGTGGGGGGCCGGGGGGGACTGGGTCCTAGAAGGTGACTGCCTGGAGGGGACGTCTGCTCAGTCGGGGGCACTGGGGATGATTTTCAGTCCATCTGTAGGGAAGCGGTGGACTCCCTCCTGTCCAACACAGAGTCGCTCCTCATCCTCATCCCCCCCCCCCCCCCCCGGGGGAACGCCAGGATTTTCTACATGCAAACTGCGGTCGCCGAAACAAACCTCGGTTGCCAAAACAAACTGCGGTCGCCGAAACAGAGTGCAGCTAGCCCTGGATTGGTGGTCGGGCATAGTGCTGCTCATTGTCTTGCTGCACCTACGCTAAAGAGGTGGGAGACACGGATCCAACTGAACAGCGCTAGCTTAAATCTTTCCTCCCTCTTGAGCACTAAAAAAGGTGACGATGAAGGTGGCACCTTACTGCTGACACCAGCCCCAACATCAACAGCAGCTGGTTTGTCGGGACTGGTTCAGCGCGGGCAAGAAATTGGGGTTGTCCTTTCAGCTTATGCTGATTTATGTGCTCCTCATGTCCTTGTGTTCACCGACCCTGCGGAGAATGCGACAGTGCCAGGCTGTGTACTCTGCTGCGACCTCTGCCAGGATTAACTGGGCCAAGTTTTCTAGACTCTTAGTCGTTCCGTAGCAGGTGGACCCCTTCCAAAAGAGGGCAAGCCCTTCACCTGGAGCACAACTAGCCTCCTCTACTTGACAGTCCATCTTTGCCCAGCTGAGGAATCCTGGCCGGTTAACTGGCAGGTGCTGGAGGCCAAGGTCACCGCTCGCTTGAGACACTGGGCAGGACTGCTCAGAATGCTGACTTACAGGGGTCGAGTTGACCCCTCTCCCTGACTTCTGTCACAAGGCTCCAGAGAATGCTTGTAGAGTTCGCTTGTAGAATTCTTCTGGAACAAGAGACTGCACTGGGTCGCTGCTGAGGTTCGAAGTCTCCCACTTAGGGAGGGCGCACAGGCGTTGGTGTGCCTTTGCATCCAGGTGGTGACCTTCCACCTTCAGACCCTGCAGCGATACCTTTACATTGAGCCTCCACCATGACCTGGCAACGCATTTTGTCCGCCAGGTGCACGGCCTGAATTATGACATGCAGCTCCTGTTCATAGATCTGCAGTGTCTTTGTTACTCTATGTAGATGCTGCCTGTCTTTTACCAGGACCGTATCAAAGTCTGGAGCATGGTCACCTCATGTCATAGCTCTCCCCCATCAGCAGTGGTGGCTGTCGTCGGGGAGGCACTACTCAGGAATCCGCACCTCCACCAAGACCATTTTGAGTGGCTGGCGGAGGAGCGAGCTGTGGCTGCTGTGGGTGACTAGGATCGGGGATGCGCTGTGTGGCGGAGGAGTGGGCTAGGTGACACCCCATGGGTTAGCACAACACACGGCGGTAGACGTCCAGCTCATGGCCAATGCCACCCGAGACCTCAAAATGGTCGTGCTCGGAGGACTTCCGGTGACTGCGGGCGGGAGGCAGCTGCACAATGGAGGGCTCCCATTCGGGAACGGCATTTTCGGGGCTTTAAGCCCAGTCCCAGGGTCCACGGAGGCGGCAAAAGCAGGGAGAAGGCACAGAGGAGGCACAGTAAAGGAAAATGTCAGTGAGCACAAAAACGACCGTAAAAAAAAAGCTGAAGGTCAGTCGGGGAGTGGAAAGGTCACCGCGGGGTCACCAAGGAAATGGAGGCTGGAGCACCAGGGGAGGCCGCATTGCTTACGGCTGAAGAAATGACTAAGGTGATGGCTGCGGAATTCAAAAGGCAGTTTACAAAATACATGGCGACAATGAGGGAGGTTTTGAGTGTGCTGGTGAAAAGGGAGATTTCCCCGGTGACGGTGGCGGAGGTGCAGAAGCAAGGCGAGGCGCTGAAGGAAGTGGAAAAGACATTATTGCAGCATAGTGATCAACTTACCTCGATGGGGAAGGAGATGCGGAAGGTGATAGGGATTAACAAGGATCTGCGAGGGAAAATGGAAGACCTGAAAAACAGATCCAGGCGACAGAATTTGAGGATTGTGGGGCTGCCCAAGGCCGACTGAGTATTTTGCCGCAATGCTGGTGAAACTATTGGGGGAGGGAAGAGGATCCTTCCCGATATGAACTGGATCGGGCTCATCGCTCATGGAGGCCTGTACCAAAGGCGAGTGAGCTGCCAAGAGTAGTGACTCTGTGCTTCCGTAGGTACAGTGTGAAGGAGAAGGTCCTGTGCTGGGCCAAGCAGAAGCGGGTGGTACAGTGGGCTGGAGCTGGTATACGTGTATACCAGGACTTTACGGTGGAGCTGGTGAGGAGGCAGGCTGCCTTCAACCAGGTGAAGAGGGCAAGGTGCAGTGCGGCATTGTATATCCAGCGAAGCTGAGGGTGACTTACAAGCACAGGGACTTTTATTTTGGAACGGTGGAAGTAGCGGAGGAGTTTGCAAAGGCAGGACTGTGGCAGAACTGAGAAATTGAGAAATGGCCATGTGCCGATGTAACCTTATGACTGTATTTTCCTCTTTTTTGTTTCACTGCGGGCGGGTGTATGGGCTAAAGGAGCCAATGTTATATATATTTGGACATGGGAAGTGATGGGACTTTCACTCGAAATGAGGGCTCTTTGGGGTGTAGGTGGATATGCGGGGTGTGTGCGCTAAAAGGGGATTTCTGGGTTTTCCTAGGGCCGTGCAATGGGGAAAGGGACCCGGGCGGGGGCCTCCATGCTGGCCGGTTTAAGCCGGCCAGTGAACGGAGTGAGGTGGGGTGGGGGGAGGGGCTGCGGCCATTGGGGCCTGGCAGAACAGGGTTCGAGGGATCTAGCCAGGGTGGAAAGTTGGGGGGAAGGAACCGAGGTTGGGGGGAGGAGTTTTACAAGAGGCAGTGGAGGGAGGAGTTGGAGAGGGGGATGTTTACAACTCTTGGGTATCATGTATGGTACTCTTTCAGAGGTTGGATGGCATTGAGTGGGGGGGTGGGGGGGAATGGACTCTATAGGTTAATGGTGACCATGGGCGGTCCCGGACTCCTTTGTTTTTTGTTTCCACTGTGGGAGGGTTTGTTTTACTGAATGCATATATTGACAGGTGGGCGGTTGTTTGGGGTGGTGGGGGGTTGGGATCATTGTTATTGTTAAGGAGATTGATTTTGTATTTGTTACCATTTACTGTCTGTTGGTGGGGTGTAAAATTTGAAGGAAAATGTGAAAATGGAGAATAAAAACATTTTTTTTTTTTAAATGGTCGTGCTTGGGTCCGATGGCTCTCGTGGTCTGAAGGACACACAGGTGTGTGGAGGTATCCCGTCTGAGCGAACCCCTGCTCAGACGGAATTCCACATAGGCCCCCAAGCCCCGAAACCTCTCTCGGGGGCTGGGGCCCAGGGTCCCAGGTTCGATTCACGGCTGGGTCACTGTCTGTGTGGAGTCTGCACGTCCTCCCCGTGTGTGCGTGGGTTTCCTCCGGGTGCTCCGGTTTCCTCCCACAGTCCAAAAGATGTGCGGGTTAGGTGGATTGGCCATGCTAAATTGCCCGTAGTGTAAGGTTAATGGGGGGATTGTTGGGTTACGGGTATACAGGTTACGTGGGTTTAAGTGGGGTGATCATTGCTCAGCACAACATCGAGGGCCGAAGGGCCTGTTCTGTGCTGTACTGTTCTATGTTCTATGTTCTATGTAATCCTAGCCGCCTCATGGAAATGTCCTCTGTGCCTTTTCGCTCTGCGCGTAGGGTTTCCTGTACAGGCTGCTGCTGCTGCACACTCTTCACTTACCCTCATCCATCGACCGGACACGCCATGGCGTGCCTTGTTCCCTTCCGGTGGCAGAGGTCCCCACTGGACATCCCTCTATGGAGGAGTCTTGAGCACCTTGGGTGGATGGTATTGCATGCAGCAGTGCCGTATAATCACTGGTTGCACCGGTTCTCAGACTCCCGAGAAGCCTGCTCTCTTTTTTTTTTTTTGCGGCCTTGTGGATCTGTGGGCCACGTTTAAGTTAGGTGTGCCCTGTTTAGATTTCTGACAAATCTTTTGTTGAAGTTTGGTTTGCACTTCAGCCCCGCACTCCTGATCTATGGGCACCCGGTGCACAGAGACAGGGAAGGCGGAACCTGGTTCTCCTTGTGAACCTGCTCCTGGGCCTGGCGAAGTGCGCCATATATAGGTCCAACCAGCGAGCGACTGAGAGGGTCGTCCAACCAGACTCTCTGCCCCTCTCCATGGCTACATTCATGGCTGGGTGTGCCTAGAAAGGGAACATGCGGTGTCCAGAGGCACCATCGTGACCTTCCATGCACGGTGGGCACCGTAAGGGATGGGGTACTTTATTTACCCTTTTAATTGCACTTTCATTTGATGTTTTAAAATTTCTGTTGACCTTTGTTACGTTTGGGAAGTGTCCCTAACAGGAACGGCCCTTTTTGCTTTGTCCCTCCGCTCGTTTCCTTCTTTTGACCTCAAAAGAGTGACCAATCCACCGAACCTGCAAATCTCAGGACTGTGGGAGGAAACTGGAGCACCCAGATGGAACCCGCGCAGACACTGGGAGAATGAGCAAACTTCACACACTGAGATCGGAATTGAACCCGAGTCCCTGGTGCTGTGAGACAGCAGTGCTAACCACTTTGCTGCCCATTCATCCAGGCAAGTGGAGAGTATTCTATTACACTTGTGCCTTGTAGATGGTGGACAGGAGGTCCGGACAGGGGGTCAGGAGGTGAGATACTTGCTGCAGGATTCCTAGTCTTTAACTTGCTCTGGTAGACACCGTATTTATATCGCTAGTCAATTCAGTTTCTAGTCAATGATAAGGCCCAGGATATTGATAGTCAGTGATTCAGCGATGGTAATGCTATTGAATATCAAAGGGCGGTGGTTAGACCCTCTCTTGTTGGAGATGATCATTACCTGGCACTTGTGAGGTGAATGTTATTTGCCACTTATCAGCTCAAGCCTGCATTTTGTCCAGGTCTTGCTTGGGTGTTTGGCCATGGACTGCTTCAATATTTGAGGAGTTGCAAATGTGCTGAACATTGTGCAGTCATCTGCAACATGTCCACTTCTGACCTTATGTTGGAAGGAAGGTCGTCGACGAAGCAGCTGAAAATGGTTGGGCCTAGGACACTACCCTGAGGAACTCCTGCAGTGATGCCCTGGAGCTGAGATGATTGACCTTCAACCATCACAACCATCTTCCTTTGTGACAGATGTGATTCTAACCAATGGAGAGTTTCCCCTGTGATTCCCACTGACTCCAGGCTTTTCTAGGGCTCCGTGAGGCCACACTCCGTCAAATGCTGCCTTGGTTTCAAGGACAGTCACGCTCACCTCAGCCCTGGCGTTGAGCTTTTTTGTCCATGTTTGAATTAGGGCTGTAATGAGACAGGAGCTGAGTGACCCTGGCGGAACCCAAACTGAGCATGTGAGCAGGTTAATGCTGGGTAAATGCTGTTTGATAGCACTTTCGATGACCCCTTGCATCATTTTGCTGATGATCAGAATAGACTGGTGGGGCAATAATTGGTCGGGTTGGATTTGTCCTGTTTTGGGTGTAGAGGGCATACCTGGGCAATTTTCCACAATGCCAGGTAAATGCAATCGTTGTAGCTGTATTGGGACAGCTTGGCTAGGGGCGTGGCAAGTTCTAGAGTACGTCATCGGGACTATTGCCAGAATATTGTCAGGCCCAATACCCTTTTCAGTATCCAGTGCCTTCAGCCGTTTCTTGATATCACGTGGAATAAATTGAATTGGCTAAACACACACATCTGTGATGCTGGGGACCTCCGGAGGAGACCCTGAAGGACCATCCACGTGGCACCTGGTTGAAGATTGTTGTGAATACTTCAGCATTGTCTTTTACACTAACGTGCTGGGCTCATCTATCACGGGGAGAATGGGGCTATTTGTGGAGCTTCTTCCATCAGTGAGCTGTTAAATTGTCCACCACCATTCATGGCTTGGCGTGGCAGAATTGTCGAGCTTAGATCTGATTGGTTGGTTGTGGAATAGCTTAGCTCCATCTATTACTTGCTGTTTGGCACACAAGTAGTCCTGTGTTGTAGCTTCACCAGGTTGACACCTCTAATTTGGGTATGCCTGATTTTGCTCCTGGCATGTCCTCCTGCACTCTTCATTAAACCAGGGTTTGGTCGGAATGGTAGAGTGGGGCGATATGCCGGCCCATGAGATTACAGATTGTGGATGTATACAATTCTGTTGCTGCTGTTGGCCCACAGTGCCTCGTGGATGCCCAGTCTTGCGTCGCTAGATGTGTTTGAAGTCTATCCTATTTAGCATACTTGTAGTGCCACACAACATGATGGAGGGATTCCTTCACGTGAAGACGGGCCTTCATCTCCACAGGACTGTGCAGTGGTCACTCCTGCCAATACTGTGTTGGACAGATCGCAGCTGTGGCAGGCAGGTTGGTGAAGATGAGATCAAGTATGTTTTTCCCTTGTCTTGGTTCCCTCACCCTGCCACAGTCCTAGTCTAGCAGCTATGTCCTTTAGGACCCAGCCTGCTCGGTCTGTGGTGGTACTACCAAGCCATTCTTGATGATGGACACCTAGCATATATTTAGCACAGTGGGCTAAACAGCTGGCTTGTAATGCAGAACAAGGCCAGCAGTGCGGGTTCAGTGCCCGTACCGGCCTCCCCAACAGGTGCTGGAATGTGGAGACTAGGGGCTTTTCACGGTAACTTAATTGGAGCCTACTTGTGACAATAAGCGATTATTATTATATTTTCCATCCTTGCCAAAATGGAGGAGTTTGGATTCATCAGCTGAAGGGGGATGGTACGTGGTCAGCAGCAGGAGGTCTCCTTGCCCATGTTTGACTTGGTGCCATGAGACCTCATGAGATCCAGAGTCATGTTGAGGTCTCCCAGGGCAACCCCTTCCTGACTATACCACCACTGTGCTGCCACCTCTGCTGGGTCTGTCCAAGAAAAACTTTACCATACAGGCTAAAATATTGTTCCAATTTACTGAGCAAAAGTAGAAGTCAGATGCTATGTATCAAATTTACAAAGGATCCTTGCCCTTCCAGTTCCCACCTTGGAAAAACAGTGGTACATGAGCACTAATTTATGGAATTCTATCCATTAGCAAACGATACAAGGAACAGAGCCAAGAAAGCTCCTCCATTCTAAAAATATCATTCCTATGAAGTTTAAGTCATCTCTTTTAAAATAGACCCCAAATTGTAACAGTCCATCATGCTAGTAGACACATTTTCTACTAGCTGTGTCTTCAATGTCCATAGCCTGAAAAGCAGCATCTATTAACACCTGCAATCAACTCGAGCAAAATACTGCAGATACCGGAAACCCTAAAATAAAAATATGTTAGAAATACTCAGGAGGTTCATCCAGCATCTGTGGAGAGAAACAGTTTAAAAATATATATATTTATTCAGGCGTTTGCATAAGCAAACAACTAATAACATAAATGAAAGCAGAAGTAAAATTATACAACATAATAAATAACCAAACACCCACTCTCTCAGGACTTCCGCCAAGTCACTCACCCACACTCCCGCTTTCCACAGGCCAGAGTCCCTCTACTCAAGTAAAATCTGTCTCCGGGCTATCAGGGAGGCTAAAGCCTCAGGACTCAGGACTCAGGGCCACCTTCACCCCCAACAACTCTGACATTACGTCCACCAACCCTGCCAGAATCCTTTCCGTTTCGGACATGCCCAAAACATGTGGACATGATTGGCGGGCCTCTTCGCACACGTCCCACACGTATCCTCTACTCCCTCAAAGAATCTACTCATCCTCGCTGTCATATGCATCTGTGACCTACATTAAATTGAATAAGACTGAGCCTCTCACACAATGAGGATGCATTCACCCTCCGCAGGGCCTCCTCCCACTTCTTAATGTCCCCCACAGGAGCCCCCTCCCAATCAATCAGCTCCTTGTTGACCTTGGACACCTTCCCCTCCCCTACCCCCTTCCTCGACAACACCTTATCTTGCAGCCTCAAGGGAAAGGATGGCACCTCTCCTGACAAAACCCCGGACCTGCAAGTACCTGAAATTGTTCCTGCTCGGCAGCTCATACTCTTCCTCCAGGTCCTCCAATTTCACAAATCTACCCACCTACAAACAGACCCCGAATCACTCAATCCCTGCCTGCCGTCAGCCCCGAAACCTCACATCCAGCCCCCCCCGGGTGCAAACCTATGATTATCACAGATTGGTATCACAGAGCCCCCCCCCCCCCCAGTCTCAAATGCTGCCTCCACTGCCCTCATACCCTCAAGGCCGACATCAACACTGGGCTCACGGAGTACCTGGTCAGCGAGAAAAGCAGAGGCACTGTCAACAATGCCCTCGAGAGTGTTCCCCAACAAGAAGCCGCCCCCATATCAACCCCTCCCCACTACCCATTTCCTTTTTTTTAAGAAAATATTTTATTGAAGCATTTGTAATTTTCACAGTTTAACAATTTAACATTTCTTAAACAACCGAGCGGGCCGACACAGGCAACAACATTAAAGTAACATACCCGACTACCCCCCCCCCCTCCCCCCCTCCGCCCTATCTCCTGATTACCCGTACATTAAGTTCCCTGTCTTTGTCTTACATTACCATGCCTCCTAGCCCCCCTCCCCCCCCCCCCCCCCCCCCCATTACTGCTGACGTTCAATTTTCCTTAAAGAAATCGATGAACGGCTGCTACCTCATGGCGAACCCTTGGGTTGAACCTCTCGAGGCAAACTTAATTTGTTCCAGCCTGAGAAACCCTGCTATGTTGCTAACCCACACTCATGACTTTGGAGGCTCCGAGACCCTTGGCTGGCTTCATTATAACATTTAAGAGCCATCTAATGTTGGACGTCAGGTGCCTACACTTCACAAATGCTGTCTGATCCTCCCCGATTACCTCCGGGACACAGTCCTCTATACATGTGGCCAAGATCTTTGCCAGCAATTTAGCGCCTACGTTCAAAAGGGAAATCGGCCTGTCTGATCCACAGCTCTCTGGGTCCTTATCCCACTTCAAAATGAGAGAGATCGATGCTTGTGGGGGGGAGCACTCCCAACTCCTTTGACTCATTAAAAGCCTTAATAAGGAACGGCCCCAGTAACCCAGAAAACTTTTTGTAGAACTCCACTGGTTATCCATCAGGTCCCTGGGCCTTACCCGATTGCAACGCCCCCAATCCATCTATCACCTCCCTGAGCCCAATTGGTCCCCCAAGCCTTCCACCAGCTCCTCATCTACCTTTGGGAACTTTAGCCACCCCCAGAAATCATTTCATCCCCTCTTCCCCAGCTGGGGGTTCCGATTTATAAAGTCGACTATAAAATTCACAAAACACATCATTTATCGCCCCCGGTCCACCACCAACTTCCCCCTTATATCCTTTACCTTCCCAATTTCCCTCGCCGCCTCCTGATTCCTCAGTTGATGTTCTAACATCCTACTAGCTTTCTCCCCATATTCGTACACCACCACTTTTACCCTCCTCAGCTGCCCCTCTGCCTTACCTGTGGACAGGAGCCCAAATTCCATTTGAAGTCTCTGACGCTCCTTCTGGAGCTCCTAATCCGGAGACTCCGCATACCTCCTGTCCACCTGCACTACCCATTTCCTCTCCATAGCGATGTTTGCCATCCAGTCGTAATTCATTATGTTTGTCAACACCAACCCCACACCTCCTCTCCCCCGCTCCAAAAAAGCCCTTTTGACCCACAGGGTCTTCCCCGCCCATACAAACCCCGAGATCAGCTCATTAACCTTCTTAAAGAATGATTTTGGGACAAAGATCGATGTAGTGTAAACATATACCTTGACAGCATCATCATCTTCACTGCCTGCATTGTCCTGCCAATGACAGTGGCAGCATATCCCACCTCTCAAAATCCTGCTTCATCTGCTCCACCAGCCGAGTCAAACTTAACTTATCTAGCTGCAACTGACCTCATGTCACCTGGATGCCCAATTATCTAAAGTTTGTCCCCAGCACCTTGAATGGCAGCTCCCCTAACCTCCTCTCCCAGCCTCTGGTCTCAATTGAAACACCTTGCTCTTTCCCATGTTCAACTTGTACCCGGAAAACTAACCAAAGTCCTCCACAATGCTGCCAATGCCCCCAATGGATCTGAAATATATAACCGGCCGCCCGCGTACAGTGAATTCCTGTGCTCAATGCCCCTCCAGTTTCGATCCTGCTTCAGTCCCTTGACGCTCTAAGCGCCATTGCCAATGGCTCTATCGCCAAGGCAAAAAGCAACGGAGAGAGCGGGCACCCCTGCTTCATCCCACGGTGCAGACTGAAATATCCTCAGCTCACCCGGTTCACCAAACACTTGTTACCGGTGCCCTATACAATAATTGGACCCAGTCCACAAATCCCTGCCCGAATCCAAACCACCCCAGCACTTCCCACAGGTACTTCCACTCCACCCTGTCGAAAGCCTTCTCCGCATCCAGCGCCACTTCCTGCCCCTCCGGGGCATCATTATCACATTAAGCAGCCTCCTCACTTTAGCCGACAATTGATTTTGATTCTAAAAGGTTAGGTGGGGTTGCGGGATGGGATGGAGGCATGGGCTTAAGAGGGGTCTTCTTTCCAAGAGCCGGTGCAGACTCGATGGGCTGAATGGTCTCCTTCTGCTGTAAATAAATTCTATCATTCTTCTTCAGAGAATGAAATTGTACAAATGTCAGGTGAAACTTAATGCAGGAATCAAAACGACCTCCCAGGAACAGGTCCTTTAATACCCTAACTTCCTCTCCTCCCAAGCTGAAAGTATTCCATCACACTCCTGACTTGTGCTTGGAGATGGTGAACAGGCTTTGAGGAGTCATAACTCTCAGCCTTTGAAATCCACTTGTTTATGATGGTCAATGGTAACCCCCAGCATATTAATGCTGGGGGAATTCAGTAATGGTAACGCCATTGAATGTCAAGGTGAGATGATTAGATTCTTTATCGTTGGAAATAGTCATTGTCTGCAATGAATGTTACTTAATGTTATTTGCCTTTTATCAGCCCAAGCCTGAACTTGTCCAGGTCTTTCTGCATGCCAGCAAGGATTGCTTGGATGATTGGCTTCTAACAACTACAACCATCTAGCTTGTGCTATGACTCCAACCAGTGAAGATTTCCCCTCCCCCACTTCCCTATTGGCTTCAACTTGACTGGCTTCCTTGATGCCACACTTAGTCAAATTCTGGGTTGATGGCAGCACGGTGGTGCAGTGGTTAACACTGCTGCCTCATGGCACCAAGGTCCCAGGTTCGATCCCGGCTCTGGGCCACTGTCTGTGTGGAGTTTGTGCATTCTCCCCATGTTTGCGTGCGTTTCGCCCCCACAAACCAAAGATGTACAGGTAGGTAGATTGGCCATGCTAAATTGCCCCTTAATTGGAAAAAAATGAATTGGGTACTCTAAATTAAAAAAACAAATTCTGGGCTGTTGCCAAGTGCAGTCACTGTCACCTTGTGCATCCTTACGGGAACATTGCCTGTGTGTGGCCTCTTTGTTCCTTGCTGCAGCATGTTCCATATTACGTTACGGCTGTGCATCTGCAGAGCTTACAGGGAATGTTAGTCTGTGGTCTAATCATCTCTATTTGAACATTTCACGTTTTTTTTGTGCTGTCCTATTTGCCAGGTTTTCTTGCCAATTTTTCTGGGCCTGTTCCATTTTTTTTTTTTTAATAATTTTTATTGAAATTTTTACAAAATATAAACATCTTAACTCTATTAACAAACAACCGCGGTAACACCCCAAAACAATACCCACCTAACTTCAAGAGCAACTTCAAACAAAAGGAAAAAGAAAAAAAAACCCAAAAGATCACCCAAACAACAAAAGGGAAAGAGATAGCACCCGCCACACCCCACAGACCCACGTACACAGTTCTCCCTCCCCCCAATCCAAACCCCCCCTCCCTCCCTCCCCCCCTCCCCCCACCCCCTCCCTCCCCTCCCCCCCACCCCCTCCCTCCCCCCCTCCCCCCCACCCCCTCCCTTCCCCCCCCACCCCCCACCCCCCTCCCTCCCCCCACCCCCCTCCCTCCCCCCACCCCCCTCCCGCCCCCCTCCCCCTCCCCCCGGGTTGCTGCTGCTGCCGGCCTATTTCCCTACCGTTCCGCCAGGAAGTCCAGGAAAGGCTGCCACCGCCAGAAAAACCCTTGTACTGATCCTCTCAGGGCAAATTTCACCCTCTCCAATTTAATGAACCCCGCCATATCATTGATCCAGGCTTGGGGGCCTCGCATCCTTCCATTGGAGCAAGATCCTCCGCCGGGCTACTAGGGACGCAAAGGCCAGAACACCGGCCTCTTTCGCCTCCTCCACTCCCGACTCCACTGCCACCCCAAAAATTGCGAGTCCCCAGCCTGGCTCGACCCTGGATCCCACCACCCTCGACACCGTCCTTGCTACCCCCTTCCAAAACTCCCCCAACGCTGGGCACGCCCAAAACATATGGCCGTGGTTCGCTGGGCTCCCCGAGCACCTAGCACACCTGTCCTCGCCCCCGAAAAACCTACTCATCCTCGACCCAGTCATGTGGGCCCTATGCAGCACCTTGAACTGTATGAGGCTAAGCCTCGCACAGGAAGAGGAGGAATTCACTCTCTCCAGGGCATCCGCCCACGTCCCCTCCTCAATCTCCTCACCCAGCTCCTCTTCCCATTTACCCTTTGTGGTGATATGATCTGCATACTCGTCTGCCATTGGGCCAGAACGTCGGCTTACCATTGGCCCTGGTCGGTCATGTGCCTCTCGACCGATTGGCCGAGAGGCTGAGTTAACCACGCCTCTATTAACGAGGTATAAATGCTCAGACACCTGACGATCGTCCCTTTCCACTGTAGACGATCGCAGAGCTGTGTTCTAGTCAATTAAAGCCAGACTTTGGTAAATCACTCGCCTCGCGTACAATCGATGGTACATCAATTTAATTGACTACGACTTTGAAGATGGAGTTCCGCATCAAGCCCGAATGCCTCCGCATCAGCCCGCAAACTCCGAACTCTGCAGAACTTTTCCAACTCTGGCTGACTTGCCTCGAACGGTTCCTAGCATCTACAACCACCCCCCCCCCCACCGGGGCACAGAAGCTGCACGTCCTCCACTCCAGCGTGGGTATTGACGCTTACGCAATAATCAAAGAGGAAACGGATTATGATGACGGGACAATTCATCAAACCGGTCAACAGGGTATTCGCTCGATTTCTGCTGGCCACCAGAATGCAGGTCCCCGGTGAGTCTCTAGACCAATACGCCCGGGCCCTCTATGCCCTGGGGAGAGGTTGCGCCTGTGTAGCGGTGTCCGCTACAGAGCACATGGAGCTACTCATCAGAGACGCTTACATGGCTGGGATGCTGTCTCCCGTGATCCGCCAGCGGATGCTGGAAAGAGACGAACTCAGTTTAACGGAGACGCTGACTCTCTCCGCCTCCCTGGAGGTCGCAGATCTAAGCGCTTGCACCTATGACCCTGGCCAGGCTGCCTCCTGGCACGCTTCCCACCCGCCACCCGCCGCTCCCGGCCTCCCTCAGGCTTGTGCCGCGGGGCGCCCCGATAAATCCGCGGGGCCCCGCTGCTACTTTTGCGGGTACGCTAAACACCCTCGCTCGCGCTGCCCAGCCCGCTCCGCCCTCTGTAAGAGCTGCGGGAAGAAGGGCCACTACTCCACGGTCTGCCAGGCCAAAACGCTGGCTGCGGCGCTTCTGGAAGCTGCACAGCACTCTCCCCCCCGCTCCCAGGCCTCTACGAACGGCCTGTGTGCCTCTCTCTCTCCCCCAGGGCCGCCCCAGCCGCTCCCGACTCGCGCCCCGCGGGCCGACAAGCGCACCTCCCCGGCCCCTCCAGGCCTCTGCCGGCCTGCCCCGCACGTTTCTCCCCCCCCGCCCCCGGGCCCCGGCGCCGGACCGCCTCGCCTCTCCGGGCCCCCCCGGTCCCTGCCTGCCCGCAGCACGACTCTGCTCCCCCCCGCCCCCGGCCCACCGCACCCGGCCTGCGCGCCCCCACAGCTGATGCACCGAACTCACCTCCTGGAGCCGGCCTGCGCGTCCCCACAGCTGATGCACCGAACTCACCTCCTGGAGCCGGCCTGCGCGTCCCCACAGCTGATGCACCTAACCGGCGTCCTGGAGCCGGCCTTCGCGTCCCCACAGCTGATGCACCTAACCGGCGTCCTGGAGCCGGCCTGCGCGTCCCCACAGCTGATGCACCTAACCGGCGTCCTGGAGCCGGCCTGCGCGTCCCCACAGCTGATGCACCGAACTCACCTCCTGGAGCCGGCCTGCGCGCCTCACCTCATCAGCTCGCAGCGCCGGCAACGCTATCTCCGCCACCAGCGGCCACGAGGGCTTCCTGGGCGCCGCCATCTTGGGGCACCGACCCCACGTGCGGGTCCTGGGCGCCGCCATCTTGGGGCACCGACCCCACGTGCGGGTCCAGGGTGCCGCCATCTTGGGGCCCCAACCCCATGTGCGGATACTGGGCGCCGCCATCTTGGGGAACAGACCTCACATATGGATCCTGGCCACCGACTTCCAGGTCTGCCACGCAAGGTCCCTCCAGCATCGACTCGGACGGCGACGACGGATTTTCTCCATGGCTCGCGGCCGTTCAACTCGACCAGTCTCATCCACGCACGCTCGCCAAAACGACTACGCTGATCCACCTCAACGGCCACGAGACGGACTGCCTGCTGGATTCCGGGAGCACGGAAAGCTTCGTTCACCCTGACACGGTAAGACGCTGCGCGCTCCCTGTCCATCCCGTAACATGCAAAATCGGCTTAGCCTCAGGTTTGCACTCCGTCCACATCACCGACTGCTGCATCGCGGACCTCACGGTCCAAGGGAAGGTTTTTTTAAATTATAAATTCCTTGTCCTCCCTGACCTTTGCGCACCGGCACGCCTAGGACTGGACTTCCAGTGCAACCTGCAGAGCTTGACTTTTCAATTCGGCGGCCCTATACCCCCCCTCACTGTCTGCAGCCTTGCGTCCCTCAAAGTGGACCCTCCCTCCCTGTTTGCCAACCTCACCCCCGATTGCAAACCCATCGCCACACGGAGCAGACGGTACAGCGCCCAGGACCGATCCTTCATCAGGTCCGAGGTCCAGAGGTTGCTGAAGGAAGGGGTCATCGAGGCCAGCAACAGCCCCTGGCGAGCCCAAGTGCTGGTGGTCTGGACGGGGGAGAAAAACCGGATGGTCATCGATTACAGCCAAACCATCAATCGGTTTACGCAACTGGACGCGTATCCTCTTCCCCGTATTTCTACCATGGTAAACGATATCGCGACATACAAGGTCTTCTCCGCTGTGGACCTTAAGTCCGCTTACCACCAGCTCCCCATCCGCGCGAGTGACCGACTGTACACCGCGTTCGAGGCTGATGGGCGCCTCTACCACTTCCTTAGGGTTCCGTTTGGTGTCACAAATGGGGTCTCGGTCTTCCAACGGGAGATGGACCGAATGGTCGACAAGTACGGATTACAGGCTACCTTCCCGTATCTTGATAATGTCACCATCTGCGGCCACGACCAGCAGGACCATGACGCCAACCTCCAGAAATTCCTCCAAACCGCAAAACTCCTTAACCTCACGTACAATAAGGATAAGTGCGTGTTTCGCACCGACCGTCTAGCCATCCTCGGCTACGTAGTGCGTAACGGAGTGATAGGCCCCGACCCCGAACGTATGCGCCCCCTGATGGAACTCCCTCTCCCCAATACCCCCAATTCCCTCAAACTACGCCCAATGGGTTCCCAATTACGCTGACAGGGCCCGTCCCCTCATGCAAACCACGACCTTCCCGCCGCCGACGGAGGCCTGCTAGGCCTTTAGCCGCATCAAAGCGGACATCGCAAAGGCCACGATGCGCGCCATCGACGAGGCCCTCCACTTCCAGGTCGAGGGCGACGCATCAGAAGTAGCTCTGGCGGCCACCCTGAACCAAGCGGGCAGACCCGTGGCCTTCTTCTCCAGAACTCTCCAGGCTTCCGAACTCCGCCACCCCTCTGTGGAAAAGGAAGCCCAGGCCATAGTCGAAGCCGTGCGACATTGGAGGCACTATTTGGCTGGCAGGAGGTTTACCCTCCTCACAGACCAACGGTCAGTAGCCTTCATGTTTGATAATGCACAAAGGGACAAGATCAAAAATGACAAGATTTTACGGTGGCGGATCGAGTTGTCCACGTACAACTACGATATCTTGTATCGTCCTGGGAAGCTCAATGAGCCTCCTGATGCCCTGTCCCACGGTACCTGCGCCAGCGCGCAGACAGACCGCCTCCGCTCCCTCCACGCAGACCTCTGCCATCCAGGGGTGACCCGCCTACACCATTTCATTAAGGCCCGCAACCTGCCCTACTCCATCGAGTAAGTCAGGTCAGTAACCCGTGACTGTCACATCTGCGCCGAGTGCAAACCGCACGTCTACCGCCCCGCGCGCGCACACCTGATCAAAGCATCCCGCCCCTTCGAACGTCTTAGCATTGACTTCAAGGGGCCCCTTCCCTCTAACAACTGCAACATTTATTTCCTGGCGGTTATTGACGAACACTCCCGCTTCCCCTTCGCCATTCCCTGACCCGACATGACCACATCGACCGTCATTAAGGCCCTACTCTCCATCTTCTCACTGTTCGGCTACCCCGCGTACATACACAGCGATTGGGGGGTCCTCATTTATGAGCGACGAGCTGCGTCAATTCCTGCTCGACAGGGGCATCGCCTCTAGCAGGACGACCAGCTATAACCCCCGGGGTAACGGACAGGTCGAGCGGGAGAATGGTACCATCTGGAAGACCATACTACTGGCCCTCCGGTCCAGAAATCTCCCTATTTCCCGATGGCAAGAGGTGATCCCCGATGCCCTACACTCTATCCGCTCACTCCTCTGTACTGCAACTAATCAGACACCTCATGAGGTCTTCTTGTTTTCCCCAGGAAGTCGCCCTCCGGATCCCCTCTCCCGACGTGGCTGGTCACCCCCGGGCCCATCTTGCTCCGGAAGCATGTGCGGGTGCACAAGTCCGACCCGTTGGTGGAGCATGTCCAGTTACTCCACGCTAACCCGCAGTACGCGTATGTGGAGTACCCCGACGGTCGGCAGGACACGGTCTCCCTCCGGGACCTGGCACCCGCCGGCGTGCGGCCCCCCCCCACCACAGACCCCGCCTCCCCTTTTTCACCCCAGCACCCCACTCAGCTTCCCCATCCCTCATCCATGGCGTCTCCGCGACCAGCTCAGGTGACGGAGACTACTCGAAGTCTATCGCTCCCGGACTCCAGGACATCAGCAGGACCATCAGCCGATCCGACAACAACTCCTCCACTGCGGCGCTCGGCCAGGACGTCAAGGACCACCAAAAGACTGATCGAATCCTTCTAGAGTTCTACAGCCCCATGGACTTTCTTTTTGTAAATATCGTTATGTCTGGGCCAGTGGGAAGCCCCCAAATTCGATAAGGGTACGGAGAGAAAATGATTCTCCCGACGGCTACTCATATCACCAGTTCTCCCCCCCCCCCCCCCCCCCCCCCCCGGGTCTCGTTCACACCCACCCCCCCCCCGCCTTCCTTCTCCGTAAGGGGTGAATGTGGTGATATGATCTGCATACTCGTCTGCCATTGGGCCAGAACGTCGGCTTACCATTGGCCCTGGTCGGTCATGTGCCTCACGACCGATTGGCCGAGAGGCTGAGTTAACCACGCCTCTATTAACGAGGTATAAATGCTCAGACGCCTGACGATCGTCCCTTTCCACTGTAGACGATCGCAGAGCTATGTTCTAGTCAATTAAAGCCAGACTTTGGTAAATCACTCGCCTCGCGTACAATCGATGGTACATCACCCTTCAGTTCCTCCACCGAGGCCTCGTCTACCTCCTGCATTACCAGGTATATGTCCGAAATCCTCCCTCCTCCAACCCACACCCCCGAGAGCACCCTGTCCCGTACCCCACGTGGGGGCAACAAGGGGAACTCCTCCATCTGCCACCTGGCAAACGCCCTAACCTGCATGTACCGAAACATGTCCCCCGGGCGAGCCCAAACTTCCCCTCTAACTCCCCCAAGCTCGCGAACCTCCCCTCCACAAACAGGTCCCTCAACCTCCTAACCCCTGCCCTGTGCCAGCCCAGAAATCCGCCATCAATGCTGCCTGGGACAAACCGATGGTTCCCCCGTATTGGGGCCTCCATCGAGCCCCCCACTTCTCCCCTGTGCCGTCTCCATTGCCCCCAGAATTTGAGGGTAGCCGCCACCACCGGGCTCGTGGTATACCTCGTTGGAGGGAGCGGCAACGGCGCCGTTACTAGCGCCTCCAAGCTCGTGCCCACACAAGACGCCGCCTCCATCCTCTTCCATGCTGCCCCCTCCTCGTCCATTACCCACTTATGCACCATCGCTGCGTTGGCAGCCCAATAGCAGCCCAATAAACAGAGGTTGGGCAATGCCAGCCCCCCCCCCCCTATCCCTGCCACGTTCCAGGAACACTCTTAGAACATAGAACATAGAACAGTACAGCACAGAACAGGCCCTTCGGCCCTCAATGTTGTGCCGAGCCATGATCACCCCACTCAAACCCACGTATCCACCCTATACCCGTAACCCAACAACCCCCCCCTTAACCTTACTTTTATTAGGACACTACGGGCAATTTAGTATGGCCAATCCACCTAACCCTCTTCTAACCCTCGGGGTCCCATGCGCCCACACAAATCCCGTGATACTCCTGTTGACCCTCCTAAAAACGGCCTTCGGGATAAGGATGGGAAGGCACTGGAACAGGAACAAAAACCTCGGGAGCACCGTCATCTTAACGGTCTGCACCCTCCCCGCCAGTGACAGCGGTAACATATCCCACCTCTTAAACTCCTCCATCTGCTCCACCAACCTTGTGAGGTTGAGCTTGTGCAGGGCCCCCCAGCTCCCAGCCACCTAGACCCCTAGGCACCTGAAGCTCTTCCCTGCCTGCTTCAATGGGAGCCTACCAATCCCCTCCTCTTGATCCCCCGGATGTACCACAAACACCTCACTCTTGCCCAAGTTCAACTTATACCCCGAGAAACCCCCGGATTCACTAAGAATCCTCATCACCTCCGGCATCCCCCCCACCGGGTCCGTCACATACAGCAACAGGTCGTCCGCGTACAGCGACACTCGGTGCTCCTCCCCACCCCGCACCAGGCCCCTCCAGTTCCCTGACTCCCTCAACGCCATGGCCAGGGGCTCAATTGCCAGCGCGAAGAGCAAGGGGGACAGAGGGCACCCCTGTCTCGTCCCCGATACAGCCGAAAGTACTCCGACCTCTTCCTATTTGTGGCTACACTCGCCATCGGGGCCTCGTAGAGCAGCCTCACCCACCGGATAAACCCCTGCCCAAACCCAAACCTCTCCAACACCTCCCACAAATACTCCCACTCAGCCCTATCAAAGGCCTTCTCCGCATCTAATGCCACCACTATCTCCACCTCCCCTTCCACAGCCGGCATCATAATAACGTTGAGGAGCCTTCGTACGTTTGTATTCAGCTGCCTTCCCTTCACAAACCCCGTCTGGTCCTCATGGATGACCCCGGGCACGCAATCCTCTATTCTAGTGGCCAGGATCTTTGCCAGCAGCTTAGCATCGGCGTTCAGCAGCAAAATCGGCCTATATGATCCGCACTGCAGAGGGTCCTTGTCCCGCTTCAGGATCAAGGAAATCAGCACCCGTGACATAGTTGGGGGCAAAGCCCCCCCCCCCCCCCCCCCCCCCATGCCTCGTTAAAGGTCCGGCCCAACAGGTCCAAATACCTTTTATAGAATTCCGCCGGAATCCCGTCTGGCCCCGGTGCCTTCCCCGACTGCATGCTCCCTATCCCTTTGACCACCTCCTCCAGCTCGATCAGCGCCCCTAGTCCCTCCACCTGCTCCTCCTCCACACTCGGGAATCGCAGCTTGTCCAAGAAGCGCCCCATTCCACCCCCCTCCACCGGGGGCTCCGACTGGTACAGTTCCCCATAGAAATCTCTGAAGACCCCATTAACATTTACCCCCCTCCGCACCACCTTCCCAGCCTTATCCGTCACTCCCCCAATCTCCCTGGCCGCGTCCCGCTTTCGGAGCAGGTGTGCCAGCATCCTGCTCGCCTTCTCCCCGTATTCATACACAGCCCCCTGTGCTTTCCTCCACTGAGCTTCCGCCTTTCTGGTGGTCAATAGGTCAAATCTGGCCTGAAGGCTACGCCTCTCCCCCAGCAATCCCTCCTCTGGGGCCTCCGCATATCTCCTATCCACCTGCACTATCTCCCTATCAGTCTCTCCCTCTCCCTCTGCTCCCCCCTCTCCCTATGGGCTCGGATGGAGATCAATTCCCCCCTCATCACCGCCTTCAATGCCTCCCAGACCGTCCCCACTCGAACCTCCCCGTTATCATTGGCCTCAAGGTACCTCTCGATACACCCCCGAACCCTCTCGGCCACCTCCTCATCTGCCAGCAGCCCCACCTCCATGCACCAGAGCGGACGTTGGTCCCTCTCTTCCCCCAGCCCGAGGTCCATCCAGTGCGGGGCATGATCTGAAATGGCAATGGCGGAATATTCTACATCCTCCACCCTCGACACCAACCCCCTGCTCAGGACAAAAAAATCAATCCTCGAGTAAGCCTTATGTACGTGGGAGAAAAACGAGTATTCCCTGGCCCTTGGCCTCGCAAACCTCCAGGGGTCCACCCCCCCCATCTGGTCCATGAAGCCCCTCAGCACCTTAGCCGCCGCCGGCCTCCTACCCGTCTGGGACTTGGATCGATCCAATGGGGGATCCAGTACTGTGTTGAAGTCCCCCCCATGATCAGGCCCCCCACCTCCAGGTCTGGAATGCGGCCCAACATACGCCGCATAAACCCCGCATCGTCCCAGTTTGGGGCGTAAACATTCACCAACACCACCCACTCCCCCTGCAGCTTGCCACTCACCATCACATATCTCCCGCCACTGTCAGCCAACACATTTAACGCCTCAAACGATACCTTCTTCCCCACCAGGATCGCCACCCCCCTACTCTTCTCATCCAGCCCTGAATGAAATACTTGGCCCACCCATCCCTTCCTCAGCCGAACCTGGTCCACCACTCTTAGGTGTGTCTCCTGGAGCATGGCCACATCCGCCTTCAGCCCCTTCAGGTGCGCAAATACCCGGGCCCGTTTGACCGGCCCATTCAGCCCCCTCACATTCCAGGTTATCAGCCGGATCCGAGGGCTCCCTGCCGATTAGCCATACCCCATCCCATGCCCACCCACGGCCAGCGTCCCCCGCTCTGCCAGTTTCCCACGGCGGCAACTCTCCCCCCTCCTAGCACCCCCTGCGTCCTCCAGCTCCTTCCTGACTGTTTCAGCAGCAACCCGTACCCCCCCCCCCCCCCCCCCCCCCTCCCCCAGGCTAGGACCCCTCCTAGCCGCGCCCCTCCCTCCACAGCACTCCTGTGAGCCAGCTAACTTCTGCTGACCCCGGCGACTCCCGCCCTACCTTCGGCTCCTCCCCACGTGGGACTGCCCCTCCTCCATTGTGCCCGTCAACGGGTCCTCCCTCCCCCCGCTCTTGCGCGGGAAAAGAAAACAGCCAGCAACGACCCGCGCTTCTCAGCCCCGGCCCCGCCCCCACCATCTCCCAGCGCGGGAAACCCGCAGAAAGCCCGCGCTTTCACCCTGCCGGGCCCCGCCTCCTCCAGGGCCACTTCCATTGTCAGTCCCCCCCACCAGCTCCCCGAACTCCCCGTTTACCCCTCTGCCCGAACCCGTCCACCCGATCCCTGCTTAAAAACCCATATAGAAAAAACAGTACGACATCACCCCACCCACCCTAAGGCCAACCCACTTCTTACACTAAACCAAGCAAATACAAATACAGTATTATACAGCATCCCCCATCTTAGACCCTCAGTTTGAGTCCAATTTCTCGGCTTGCACAAAGGCCCACGCCTCCTCCGGGGACTCAAAATAATGGTGCCGATCCTTATAGGTGACCCACAGACACGCCGGCTGCAACATGCCGAACTTCACACTCCGTCTATGGAGCACCGCCTTCGTCCGGTTAAACCCGGCCCTCCGCCTCGCCACCTCCGCACTCCAGTCCTGGAAGATCCGCACCTCCGTGTTCTCCCACTTGCTGCTCCACTCCCTCTTGGCCCACCGGAGCACACACTCACGATCCATGAACCGATGAAACCGCACCAACACCGCCCGCGGCGGCTCGTTCGGCTTGGGCCTCCTAGCCAGAATTCTGTGGGCCCGCTCCAACTCCAGGGGCCCCTGGAAGGACCCAGCCCCCATCAGCGAGTTTAACATAATCACCACATAGGCCGCTAGGTCCGACCCCTCCAGCCCCTCCGTGAGGCCCAGGATCCGCAAATTCTTCCTCCTCGACCGGTTATCCATCTCCTCGAACCGCTCCTGACATCTTTTATGGAGCGCCTCGTGCATCTCCAACTTCCCCGCCACGGCCACGACCTCGTCCTCCCTTTTGGAGGCCTGCTGCTGCAGCTCCCGGATCGCAGCCCCCTGGGATGTCTGGGTCTCCATCAGTTTACCTTCAGGGACTCCAGCAGCTCCAACTTCAGCTCCTGGAAGCAGCGCAGCAGAGTTGCCTGCTGCTCCTGGACCCACTGCCTCAGCTCCTCGAGGTCTCCGCCGGCCGCCATTTTATCTCCCTGCCCCCGTTTTTCCAGAGGTGCTTTCTTCGGCTTTTTCTCTGCCCCACTCCTGGTCCGGACCATGGGACCGTTGGGGTCAACTACTGCCCTCTTCCCCCGTTGGGGTTTGCCGCTACAGCTCCGTTGGGGGCCCTGAAAAGAGCCCCAAAGTCCGTTCTCCGCGGGAGCCGCCGAATGTGCGGCTTAACTGCTCATCGCCGCCACCGGAAGTCCCTGTTCCATTTTTTGCCACAACAATCAACAACTTGCATTTATATAGTATCATTAATGTAATAAACAATCCCAATGCACTTCACAGGAACATAATGAAACAAAATTTGAGGGTGCTTAGTTTCTGGTCATCTGGCCTAATGAGACGGGTTTTAAGGAGCATCTTAAAAAGGAGAAAAAGGTGGTTAAGTTTAGGTAGGGGATTCAAGAGCTTTGTGCCTTGACTGCTGAAGGCACATTCACTAATGGTGGAGCAACCATCATAATACTGAACGGGTTTAAACCATCATTTGAACCCTTAACATACTACAGCTATGAACTTGCTACTTGCTATGTGCTGTTCCCATCACATCCGTTTTTCAGTTTTTGAAGATACGAGTTTCTCTTTAGGCCAGGTTTTCAGTGTTTCATTTTCTAAAATCGATTCCTGTCCTCTTTCAAAGTCTTCTACTCATAGGAAATATTGTTTTACCTGCTGGACCAGCAAAGGAACAAAATGGATGACAAGATGCATCAGGTTAAAGAGAACAACTAGTATTTATATAGTACTTTTAACATAAAACATTCCAGAGTGCTTCACAAGAGTATTATAAAGCAAAATTTGCTATCGAGCCATATAATGGTGATATTAAAACATAACACGAAATAGGAGCAGGCGAAGACCCTATGGTCTGTTGAGCCTACTCTATTATTCAATGAGCATAACTGATCTTGGGCCTCAACTTCACTTTCCTGCCCACTTCCAATTTCCCCTGATGCTCTGGTGATGGTAAATTGCCCCTTAATTGGAAAAAAATGAATTGGGTACTCTAAATTAAAAAAAAAAATTCTGGGTTGTTGCCAAGTGCAGTCACTGTCACCTTGTGCATCCTTACGGGATGCAGCTGCAGCTCACGAGGGACCTTTGGTATCCAGAGAGAGAGAGTGAGAGAGGAAGAGATAATTGGTTCTAAGGCTTGAGGGATACACCAAGTGTGGAGCAAGGCAAGGAGGCAGGCCTTCATTTCTTAAAATAAATATTTGTATTAGAATTTTCCACTTTTAATAATATAACATTTAGATATACCAAAGAGGACATAATATTTACAGAATGACACGTTTCCTATATAACATTGTACCCCTTTCATCGGCACCCCTCCCCTTTTGGCATTCATTTTTTAAAATATAAATTTAGAGTACCCAATTATTTTTTCCAATTAAGGGGCAATTTAGCGTGGCCAATTCACCTAACCTGCACATCTTTGGGTTGTGGGGGCGAAACCCACGCAGACACGGGGAGAATGTGCAAACTCCACACGGACAGTGACCCAGGGCCGGGATTCGAACCCGGGTCCTCAGTGCCGTAGGTAGCAATGCCAACCACTGTGCCACCATGCTGCCCACCCCTTTTGGCATTCATGAACTACTCCATGGGGATTGAGCCAGTCTTGGTGTCATGCTGCACCACACTCTAGCCATCTAGTCAGAGACCAAAAGTATGAATATATTTAAGGCGGAAGTTGACCACGTTAGAACATCTAAGCCCTCTGGAATAGAGAATTTCAATTACTCGCAAACCTTTCAGTGAATAAATTTCTCGGGACAGCACGGTGGCGCAGTGGTTAACACTGTTGCCTCACGGCCCCGTGGACTCGGGTTCGATCCCGACCCCGGGTCACTGTCCGTGGAGTTTGCACATTCTCCCCATGTCTCCGTGAGTCTCACTCCCTGATGGAACCATCAATTCACTAGACACGTGCTTTAAGATATGAACAGTGGTTTTAATCTACTTACTACAGAGCCAGCCTGTTACCCGTTGAACTCTCGATGAACTGCAGGCTGGCTCTGGACAAGGGTATTTATACAGTAGTCCAGGGGGAGGAGTCATGGGCGGAGCCAAGGGTGGAGCCCTATACAAACTCCTGAGCATTCCCAGAGCTACTCCCCCTAGTGGTCGGATAATGCTACTGCGCTTACAATGGTATTGGTAAATACAGTGTGAATTACTAAGTTACATTTACCACATTCACCCCCTGCAAAAAAATCAAGTCCGGCGGGGGTGGTGGTCTACAAAGTAAGTCTGTCCGGTGGTCGAACAGTCCGCTGTGATCTGCGGAGCACCGGGGTTGCAGCCTCTTGCGGTGGCTGGATGGGTGTTGTGTGCTGGGGTACGATGGCGGACTCCAGGGAGGGTTGTGTCCGAGCTTCATACTCTTCTGGTTCGACCGGGGACTGGGGGCGCTGGGGGCTGGCCGGCGCGGGTGCACAGAACTGATGGAGCGAGCTCGTGGGCTCGGGAGCGCGAGGGGGCGGCAGCATGGGGTGTAGGGTGAGTGGTCCTTCTGTGGGGGTAGAGGGGGCGCTGGATCCGGCGGGTGCCAGATCCCGGAGGGATACTGTGCCCTGACGGCCGTTAGGGAACTCGACGAAGGCATGCTGGGGGTTGGAGTGGAGCAGGCGCACCTTCTCAACAAGGGGGTCGGTTTTGTGTGCCCTGACGTGTTTCCTCAGGAGTACTGGTCCCGGTGTCCTCAGCCATGCCGGAAGTGAGAGCCCCGTGGTAGTGCCCCTGGAAAAAATGAAGAGCCTCTCGTGAGGGGTCTGATTGGTCGCTGTGCATAAGAGGGACCTAATAGTGTGGAGCGCGTCTGGGAGGTCTTCCTGCCACTGGGAGACTTGGAGCTTTCTAGACCGGAGGGTCAGTAGGACGGTCTTCCAGATTGTCGCGTTCTCCCTCTCCACCTGCCCGTTCCCCCTGGGGTTGTAGCTGTTAATCCTGCTCAAGGCAATGCCCTTGTCGAGCAGGTACTGACGCAGCTCGTCGCTCATGAAGGACGAACCCCGGTCACTGTGCACGTAGCTGGGGAAACCAACAGGGTGAAGATGCTATGCAGGGCCCTAATGACTGTGTGGGAGGTAATGTCGGGGCACGGGATAGCAAATGGGAAACGGGAGAACTCATCTACGACGTTTAGAAAGTAAACGTTCTTGTTA
Source organism: Scyliorhinus canicula (assembly GCF_902713615.1). Classification (NCBI taxonomy): domain Eukaryota; kingdom Metazoa; phylum Chordata; class Chondrichthyes; order Carcharhiniformes; family Scyliorhinidae; genus Scyliorhinus; species Scyliorhinus canicula. The sequence continues at coordinate 47,846,800 of NC_052150.1, forward strand.
GTTGAGGGGAGTGGCCCTTTGAAATCAATAGCGAGGCGCTCAAAGGGCCTAGAAGCCTTGACCAGGTGGGCCCTGTCTGGTCTATAGAAGTGCGGTTTGCACTCCTCACAGATCGGGCAGTCCCTGGTGACCGCTTTTACCTCCTCGTTGGAGAAAGGCAGGTTTCGGGCTCTGATGTAGTAGGCGAGCCGGGGGACCTCCGAGTGGCAGAGGTCGTTGTGGATGACTTTCAGTCGGTCAATCTGCGCGCTGGCGCTGTCCCGCGGGATAGGGCATCCGGAGGCTCGTTGAGCTTCCCGGGTTCTTCACTCACTTAAGACTGGTTATTACGTGGGGCTTCTGCCCTGTTAATTCAGGCTCAGACGGAGTGTTGGAGAATACTGGGTTGAAGGTTGGACTTCGGAGCAACGTATCGCTTCTTATCGATGGACCGTCTGAGGTGCCAAAATGTTGTATCTGTCCCAATTCAGATACTTCAACCAGCTCCTTGATTAAAGTTTACCCAGGTGTCTTTAATTATGAGTAGAACAATGTCCATAATGCAACACACTTTATTAAATGTAGTTAACCCGTAAATTACCCACTATACTTACAAGAAACACCCAGTATTTGACTACACTACCCACAACGGTGGTTTGGTAAGTTGTAGATCTGATCCCGGAGTCCCTCTAATTTCTCTTTGCAAACATGATTCTCGCTGGCTGTTCTTGCTTGCTTCCTCCTGGTCTTGCCACGGTCACCTCAAACACTGAGTCTTTGCTTCAAGTCTTCTGCCTGTTTTCTGCTTGCTCTGCTTCTTCCGCTTGCTCTGCTACTTCCGCTTGCTCTGCTTCTTCCGCCTGCTCTGCTGTTGCTGCCGCCGCCACCGCTGCTGTAGTATCTGCTGTCTCTGAGATGCGTACTTTTACCCCCCTCCACTCGCTTTTCCAGAAACCTCTCTGCTTCCAGCTAATGAGATCTTGGGAAGGGGGTCCCAGCAACCAATGATCCAGTTGATGACTGTTTGACAGGTCACGTGAGCCCGCCCCAGGTGTCCCATCTCTGGTGGTTGGGCTGCACATGACCTGTTCCCATATAAGGCAACAGTAGATAATCTCACTGACAGAAAGTCAGGCTCGATCTAGGCTACAAACAACAAGCTTCCTGAGGTTTGATTGCAATATGATTTTAAAATGACCACTGTATCATCAGAAAAATTAGGGACAAAGTGACACAGAGTAATGTATAAATCAATAATATGGATTTTAAATAGCCAAGACCCCAGCACTCATCCTCAGCACTCCATTGGTCATAGCCTCTCAATTTGAAAATGCCCCATTTATCCCTACTCTCTGCTTCCTGTCCATTAACCAATCCTCTAACCATGTTAATATATCACAACCAACTCCATGAGCCCTTATCTTGTGTATTAACCTTTTGTGTGGCACCTTATCCAATGCGTTTTGGAAATCCAAGTATACTACATCTTCTGGTTCCCCTTTATCTACTGTGATAGAAACATCCTCAAAAAACAAATAAATTTGTCAAACCCAATTTCTCTTTCACAAAACCATATTTACTTGTTCTAATCGTACTATGTTCTAAGTGCATTGTTGTGACTTGCTTAATAATAGTTTGCAGCACTTTCCCAATGATTAATTTTAGGCTAATTGGCCTGTTGTTCCCCATTTTCTCTCCCTCTGTTGAATAGTGTTGTTACATTAGCTAACTTCCAATCTGTTTCAGAATCTAGGGAATTTGGGGAGAAACAATGGGTGTGCTGCCTACCTCTTCTAAAACTCTAGGCTGTCGGCAATCAAGTCTGGGGATTTTTCAAATTTTAGTCCCTTAACTTTCTCATGTACTTTTCTCTGTTGATAATCACCTTAATTTCCTCAGTCGTATTAGCCTCTAGACTACCCTCTATTTGTAGCATGTAATATATGTCTTTTACTGTGAAGACAGGCAAAATATCTGTTCAATAGCTCTGTTATTTCCTCATTCCCCATGCTGTCTCTGCTTCAAAAGAGAAGAATGTTTAATTAAGCTACTCTCTTGCTTTTTATCCTTGTGAAAACTCTTTCAATCTGTTTTCCTTTCACTGACTAATCTCCTCTTGTGCTCTGTTTTTTCCTTTTTTTTTAAATCAAGATTTTGATGACCATTTACTGGTCCCTCAAACACGTCCAATCCTCAGACTTACTACCCTGTCCTGTCCCTGAGCTTCCAGGGGCCTCCAATGGCCTGGGAGACCTCCCAGGTGCCGTTCCGCCTGGTCCACATTGCTAATTGGCACTCGGCGGGGTTCTCCTTAGGGAGGCTGGTAGATGCCAGGAGCCGGTTAGATCCAGCGTCAGCACGGTTAAGTGGGTTTAGCCATGCAAGACTGGGACCCGTCCATTGTGGGCAGAATCCTGATCATGATACTTTGTGAGGTCTGGTTGTATCTAACCAGATCTCGCTAGGCGCATCGGCTATCGGGAAACCTGGGGGCGGCCTCTCCCGGCATCTACCAGCTGCACCGTTCTCCAATTCTGGTGGGACGTGGCTGGTAGATCACGCCCCATGTCTCTGTAATGTTGATTAGATCTCAACTACTTATCTCTATTTGTGCCATTCGTTCATCTACATTATTATGGCTACTCTGCATAGTCAGCTAAAAATATTTTTAGCTAATATTACCTCCATGGACCTTACTCATGGATGCACAATTACTATTAAACTCTCTGCCCGTTCCTGTCTTATAATAATGATAAATCTTTATTATTGTCACAAGTAGGCTTCCATTAACACTGCAATGAAGTTACTGTGAAAAGCCCCTAGTTGCCACACTCCAGCGCCTGTTCGGGTACGCAGATCGAGAATTCAGAAAGTCCAATTCACTTAACAAGCACGTCTTTCAGGACTTGTGGGAGGCAATTGGAGCACCCGGAGGAAACCTATGCAGACACGGGGAGAACGTGCAGACTCCGCACAGACAGTGACTCAAGCCAAGTATTGAACCTGGGACCCTGGTGTGTGAAGCAACAGTTCTAACCACTGTGCTACCGTGTTGCCCATCTACTCAGCTCATCTTTGAAATATACTCTTCTTATGGCTCAACATTTATTTTTGGATTTCTAAATCTCCGGAGCTCTAATTTCTCTCTGCTGGGTTAAAGCCATTTCCCCCCTACTTTGACCTTATTTGCTGGTGCATTCTTATGTTTGTATGAATCAAAACCAATTTTTCCTATGCTAACCTTTGAGCCATGCATTCAACTCTCTGATCTTATTCACACTTTGCCAATTTGCTCATGGTTCAAGTAGTATTCCAGGGATTATTACCTTAGTAGTCCTGAATAGAGCAGATGGCTAAGAGTTTGGTTAATGAAATAACCTTTAGAGGGGCATCTTAAAAGTAAAGAGAGGCAGAAATGGTTCGGGGCGGTGGTTGGGGGGGGGGGGGGGGGGGGGGGGGGGTGGATTTTGTAGGGAAAGTGACTCTTTTGCTCACCCAAGTACCTTTATCTTTGACTATTCCTTTTCAGGTTTTGTATGAAGCCTAATAATGTTGTGATCACTGTTTCCTAGATGTTCTCCAATCTGTACAACACCTATTGGTTCCATTTAATTTCCTAGAACCTGATCCAGAATGACCTATTTTCCAATCCAAAAAGCAACCGTAGACAGGTTGGGGGCAAATTTCAACTACAGTGGTGCACAAAACTAGCGCTTATGCACTGGTTGCTTATCACATTGAACAAAGAACAATACAGCACAGGAACAGACCCTTCAGCCTGCCAAGCCTGCACCAATCACGTGTCCTATCTAGACCAACTGCCTGTATCCTTCTATATCCCGTCTGTTCATGTGCCTATCCAGATAAGTCTTAAAGGTCGCTAACGTACCCGCCTCAACTACCTCACTTGGCAGTGCATTCCAGGCTACCTCCATCCTCTGGGTCAAAAAACTTCCCCAGCACATTTCCACTGAACCTATCCCCCCTCATCTTGAACTTGTGCCCCCTTGTAATTTTCAATTCTGCCATGGGAAAAAGCCTCCAACTGTTCACCCTATCTATACCCCTCATAATTTTATAAACTTCTACCAAGTTGCCCCTCAGCCTCTGTCTCACTAGGGAGAACAATCCCAGTTGATTCAATCTCTCCTCATAGCTAATACAATCTATACCAGGCAACATCCTGGTAAACCTTTTCTGTGCTCTCTCCAAAGCCTCCACGTCCTTCTGGTAGTGCGGTGACCAGAATTGGACACAGTAACCAAAATGCAACACCTCGCATTTGTCTGGGTTAAATTCCATCTGCCATTTCTCCACCCAATTTTGCAGCCTATCTATATCCTGTTGTATTCTCTGACAATCTTCATCACTATCTGCAAATCCTGAAATCTTAGAATCATCCACAAACTTGCTAATCAGACACGCTATGTTTTCTTCCAAGTCATTTATATATATATATTACAAACAGCAGAGGTCCCAGTACTGATCCCTGTGGAACACCACTAGTTACAGACCTCCATTCGGAAAAATACCCTTCCACTGCTACCCTCTGTCTTTTATGGCCAAGCCAATTCTGAATCCATCCAGGTAGTTCACCCTTGACCCAATGTGATTTAATCTTTTGCACCAGCCTGCCATGAGGGACCTTATCAAATGCTTTACTAAAGTTCATATAGACAACATAGCCCTTCCCTCATCAATCTGTTTTGTCACCTCCTCATAAAACTCAATTAAATAATTGAGACATGCCTCCCTTGTACAAAACCATGCTGTCTGTTGCTAATAAGACCATTCACTTCCAAATATGCATAGAGCCTATCTCTGAGATTCTTTTCCGACAATTTCACTATCACTGACGGCAAGCTCACAGGCCTATAATTACCCAGATTATCCTTGCAACCCTTCTCAAATAATGGTACAACATTGGCTATCCACCAATCCTCTGGGATCTCACCTGTAGCCAATGAGGACACAAAGATTTCTGTTAGAGGCCCAGCGATTTCACCTCGTCTCCCTCGGTAATCTGGGATATATGCCATCTGGCCCTGGGGGTTTGTCTACCTTAATGCTTTTTAACTCACCTAACACTTCCTCCCTCCTAATAACGACCTGTTCTAAAGTGTTTACACACCCCTCTGAGACACCACCAATCAACATGTTCCTCTCCTTTGTGAATACCCATGCAAAATACATGCTTTATCTGATTTTGACTTAATTGGAAAATAAAATAAAACATGGTTTATAACAGGTAGTGATCTTCCACCATCCATTGTGCATCCTTGAAGTTGATTTTTATTCCCATTATATAAATCTGTCTGTTGATTTGCAACTTAAATTACTTATCACCCTCGTCTATATTTGCATAATTAAAACTACCTATTATTTTCTTTTGTGTGTTTTTCTAACTTGTTTACCGCCAAGCATGCAGTATTCAACAATATACTCTCATGGAGTAGCATTTGCCATCATATTTCATAATCTCAACAATATAGATTCAGCACCACCCCCATATCATTCCGAGATGATGCAATATTTACAGAATGCTGTGGTGACATCTGGAATATGTATTAACTTAATGAACAGAAAACATTCTTGGTGGAGATTAGGAATCACTTTTAATTTCTATCTGATTCCTCACCTATGGATACCCAGCTTATACCATTCTGCATGATTTTCTATTCACTGGCCTTTTGCAATGCCTTCATCATTCTTTCCAAGTGATCGCTTAATGTCACTTTTCATCTTTTCAAAAAGTTGTTTAAAAAAGTCTTACAAATGGGTAAAAATCCACCACTATTTTCTTTCTATTTGCTCTTACATGTTTTCATGTGTTCCATAATTAACATGGGGAGTAAAATAGCTTCCGAAAGAGTAAACAATGCATTTCAAATTCTTAATCTGTAGAATACACTATGAGTTTCTTCTGACCTTCTGTTTAATGCAAAATGCCTTGGTGTACTATTGTGCAAAATTTAGTCTGAACTGTATACATTAATAAAAAAATAACTGTTAACCAATAACTTTATTAAAATGATCTTGTCATATTTTAGTAACATGCTCTAAAAACAATCAAGTAATTTGTTACATTTAACATTTTGTGTCTGTATAATCAGCTTCGAAAAGTATTGATCAAAGTAAAATATACCATACTTTAGTATAGTTTAAAGATGTTTCCATAAACCGAACAATTATCAGAATCTCTTCACCAGGAACTTCCAGGACATAATTAAAATTAATTTGTTAGCTGAAGATCATGTATTTGTGTCCTGTGGAAATTACATGCCTTTTTCTGTCCTTTCAATTTGGAAAAACGTCAGCTTCCATATTTACATTGGTCTCCCATTGAGTCTTGAGACCATCTTTAATGGTCCTGATATCTAGGTATATCTCTTATACTGAACCACTGAACTTTGTGTCTCCATTGGATTTCTCTCATGCTTTCAAAAAAGGAGAACTAGTATCACAACATTAAACCACATTTCAATAAATATGAAGCACATTTAGTGAACAGACACATAACCGTAATAGATGTATATATTAATGGTACACATTGGTGTTTTATGTTTATATAAAAGCTATTTTGCAGTTAACTTTTAGCTATGCAGCTTTCTTCCGATAGTCTTTCCATCTGTGCCAGCTAAATTGACCAAACCTAATGGTGATAGTTAATTAACACTTGTGCCATAGTCACCTATTACAATTCATCTTTCCCAGAATATTAAAATTGTGGAATTCTCTCCCTCTGTCGTTTCTTTACGTTAAAAGATCAAGCATTAAAGGACAAAAGTTCACCATAAGGTAATCTTTACTTTTTGATTTACTTCATAATTTTTTCAAAAATAATTTTCAACCTTGCTGGAAATCTATACCATGGATTTGACTTTCAATGTCATACACAATGCGCCTAGAATTAGCTGCTGAAATTTATCTGACCATAATGAGAAAGACTGGACAAGGAAATAAAAGTTATACAATAATTTGAGAAATGCAGCAAACTATACATCATTTAAAAACTTCATTACCATTAAGAACTGTCCAGGAACTGTCCAATCATTTTAAAAATTTTCAATTGAATCACTGATTAGCCTATCTAGCTCCAGAAGACCATTACTCTGCTTAATAGAAAGCATACAAAAAAGAAACAAACTCTATGAACCCAGTTCTCATATTATCTTGCTTGGCAACAAATTACCCATCACATAATTCCAAATTATGCTTATAAAGAAGTGCCCAAGATAAACTGGTTAAAACGCATTGTTCCAGCACATATGAGTTGCAGATACTAACAAATAAAAGGTTTCCTGACTTCACAATTTGATGGTGCTGTAACATGTCCAAATGCCAGAAGATAATTAATCAGAAATAAAGTATTTCAATGCCATTGAAATTGTCCATTAATTTCATTATTGTATTAATTTCACTAAAAGATGGAGTAGATATGTCTTAAAGTAGTTGACCAATTTACTTTTGCAAGCCGACAAAGGATATATCCATCAATTAGATATTTTCCCCAAGTTACTTATTAATCAAATTAAACACGTTTGCTCAATGGGCATCAATTTCACATCTTACTTTACTGAATTATTTTTAGATATTTGCTGAACAGACTTGACCAGATTACATTAAACATGGATTTCTTCTTGACTTGACAAACCAAAGTTAGCCAATCAACCTTACCCCAGCTTGGTTTCTCAGTGAACCATCTAACATCTAACCTGTCATGTTATCTAACTGTATTGCACTTCATATGCGTGCACTTGAATCATCAACCTCTTCTCAGTTGATATTTCTATGATGTAATGGAATACCTGTTCTAAATGGCCCATCATTCTAGGACTAGCTAAACAGTCACACAATTAGAAATGAACTTGACTTATTAATTTCCTCATGTCACCCTCATTTAAGAGCTTTTCTCCATTCTTGGATTACACTTTCTCCATTGGGTAACAACCCAATGGCTTACCATTGCATGGCTGCACCATGCTGATGCATGGTGCAAAGTAGGTCAAGTGTTAAATTTCTCCACGTGGTTGGTGACCGCCTCCAGCATACGTCACTATGACGCTGGCCCTTTAATTCTCGCGAGAATTAATATTTTGGGGGGTCCAGGACCCAACTTAGATTGATAAATTGCAACATTTTTGTACACTGGCTCATTTTGCATTGATTTCTGTTGAAACAAGTTTCAGCAAATTGCTTTATGCATATTTCAAGAGATGCATACGGTACTATATTCCTATTGGTCCATTGGTCGGTATGCAAATTACGCTATACGTCACTTCCAGGTAGAATCGAGCGCCATTTTGTCAAGAACGTTACGGTTCTGGAGTGAATTTATGACAAAAGATCAGATATAGAGGAGGGGAGGGGGAAGAAAAAAAATCATTAAGCAATTTGACAGCGTACCAGCGGAAAGTTGGAAAACGGGCTAAGGTTAGTCGGGTGAGGGAATTTGGCGCGCAATGTTTTGAGTGGAAAGGGGGTGGGGTGAATAGCTCCCTCTTCCAGCCCTGCCTGGTAGTGAGGGGCTGAGGGTAAAGCGGCGTCGGTCGCTATCAGCCCCCCCCCCCCCCCAAACTCAAAAGGAGCCATGCGCTTCCACCAACCACCCCCTTAAAAAAGAAACAACCCTGCACCTTTAACACTCATTGAGTGAACTGGGTACTCCTACTGGTTGGTGCCAGTGCGCCTGTGGCTGAGCTGTTTGGAGGGGGTGTCTTTTTAAATATATGTATATTTTATTGTTTTGTCAGAATGTTTTGCTTTGTATTGCCTCGAGTTTGTAAATAAGTAGACAGCCAACAGGTGAGCGAGTTCACAGCAGCCCGGCGACTGCTCCCGGTGCGGGCAGTACCTGGGCTGCACCTCCCCTCCCCGTGCAGCGGAGAGGATGCCTTCAACTTGCTCAAAGGCGCAAACTTGAATGGTTGGTTATGACACTCTGCCAGGCTGGTTGGTTGGGGGGGGAGTATATCAGATTTTCCTCACAAGCTGCCGGCGTGAAGCGTAGCTGTGCCAGGAGAAGCCTTGCGCGGTAATCGGCGCTTTAAGGTTGCATTGAACATTTTTGCTTAAAAGTAACTTCCATAAGCACTTGGTAGTGTGGTATTCAAGATGGTTTTTTTTTGTGGGGGAAGATGCGGCAAAAAAGATCAATATTCATGCAAAACCTATTTTGATGAAACGTGGAATTAATAGATGCATGCACTTGGGAACTATCTGCTAGAAAGTAAGATGTACTTCTGCCGCATGTAGTTGATCACTGCATTTGATTTGGTGTACTTTCTGGCATTCGTTAGTAATACATTGAAAAGTGGTGTAGTGTGGAGATGAAAAATTATGTACGGTATTGGGGAAACATTGCACTGTAACAAGAGTACTTGCAATGTTGTATGTTCCACGTGATGGCTAACTTTTGTTTGATCAACACTTTAGGATCACTTTCACGCATACAAGTGTAAACATTGCGGTAAATATGGCCCATCGCTAGTCAAGATCGAACCAAATTGATTTGCAAGTGTCCTGTTATTTTTTTCGCCCTCCGGGATTACTAAAGTAGCAGAAGATTTATTGAATGCAATTTCAACTTGATTTTGGCTACTGTAACAGTTCTTACGGGGTGTTATGTACCTTTTTTTTTAGATCAGTATTATTTCTGAGCCACTCTAATCTATGCTGATTCCCTTGTTCCAGTCCAAGTACAGCTAAGCACGTGATCACTGCTATTTATTTCTATTTGACGAGGCTCTCAGCAAATGCCAGTGAAGGCAAGCCAAGTGGGGGCGGGGTTTGGCTTGTTTCAGGTCAGTATTAACCACGTGATCATTTCCATGGTAACAGTGGCTCATTGGGTTCTGAATGGTGTGATTGGTCCCTGGAAACAAGGTGATTAGAAAGTTGATCTGTCATTGGTCAGTAACTCTTGCACTTTATTGGTTGGTTATAATCACCTGAGCACAAATAAATTACATCACAAAAGCAGTGACATCAGAGCAGTTTCAATTGTAATTTTTTACCGGATGTAGACCTAATTATATAACACCGAAATGGACCATATGGTCCAACTGGTGGATGCTCCACTGGCTTCTTCATCTCGCACTATTCCTTCTCCCGCATCTAGTTTCCCCGTGGTACTATTCGCCTCACTGCTTCCCAGTAGTGGGAAGTTGCATTCTATGGATAGCAAAGTTTCTCCTGGATTTATTAATGACTATTTTATATTTGCAACCCCTTAGCTTTAGACTGTCACCAGTGGAAGCATCTTCTCTACAAATATGCTATCATAATGTTCAAGACTATTTATCAGTTCACGTCTTGGTATTCTCTTTTCCAGCCTGTTAGTTAATCCTGTTGGTTACAGCCTCTCCGTTCTGGTGACCTTGTAATTATTTTTGTACATTTTCTAATGCCTAAATGCATCTCTATATCCTTTTTGCGATTATGGAGACCAGAGGGTTTCACAGTAATCTATGTTATGAGGGTCATGGATTGTGTTGCACACACACGAGATGTCATGCAGGCAAATATGCAATGCACCGGAAATGTATGTTACATTTCACATAATACAAGTAATATCCACTCAATTTTCAAACACCCTGCAGGTAATAAATACAGTTATATTTCTTCAGTCCAAGTATCATGCAGCCAGCCTTTTTCTCTATTTGCCTAGATCAGTGAAGTAACTAGCCTCATCACTCGTGACCCATGATGGGTACTATGGAGGCCACCTGCAATTCTTTATCCTTTCTTGGAAGCTCAGGAGCTATTGACATATTCTTTGCGACCCCTGCCAAACTTTCAATCAATTACTGAGCCAACAAATTGAGAATTAATGACTCCTTAATGTCTGGTTACAAGACCAAGTTATTATTTTATTGCTGTACCAAATATTCCTGGAATGCCAGGTGCAATTGGGTGCAAATAAGCTTTTCTCCTGCTGCCCATCCCACTGGTCAGTAAAATTCTTTTAGTAACTTAAAAAAAAAATATTGATACAATTCAAGAGACCGTTAGTCATTGTGATGATCATTATGACTTTTTGCTGTTGAAGCATCTCAACTGTCAGCTTAGTAGTTATAATTCTTCAACATTGGACTTTGAGACCCGCAAACAAATTTGACTTTTGACTGACTTTTTTCCACATGGGCTTTCCCTCAGTGATATTTTCGTCTCAGTTACTGTCTGAATTTGGGATGGAAAAATTGGCAGATGGGAACCTTCCTACACTATTGAAACTCACTACTTTCCAGCAATAGTATTTGTGATTGTGCTGTTTTAAGGAATATGGCTGCTTGAAGAATTTGACGAAATCAATTGACTTCAGCGATTCTTCACAACCTTACATGAAAAATGAAAATCGCTTATTGTCACAAGTAGGCTTCAATGAAGTTACTGTGAAAAGCCCCTAGTCGCCACATTCCGGCGCCTGTCCGGGGAGGCTGGTACGGGAATCGAACCGTGCTGCTGGCCTGCTTGGTCTGCTTTAAAAGCCAGCGATTTAGCTCAGTGAGCTAAACCAGCCCCTTGTCGTTGCTTTAATGGAAACTGTCTAGACTGCAGCTATGATTCGCCTCTGATCACACTCTGCTTCTCCCAGCTCCTCTGCGTTTTTTCTCAATCAAGCATCTTGGCTTGTTCGACCCTCCATTTTCTTTTGAAATTAATTCTCAACTGCCCTGTTTCCCAGTCCCTACAGTGTGTTTCTCACAGATACCCTTTCTTCCCTCTGTCTGCACCGAGTGACTCTTCTGCTTTGGTTTTTCATCTCAACTACTCTTGTCCTACTCCTCTGATTTCACTGCCCTTCAGTAACACCTCAACCCTTTAATGTCTTTTGGATATGCTCTCCCAGCTCCCAATCCCGTGGCATTTGGCACACTCCATTCATCACTTTATGGATGAAGCATTGATCTGTTCAGTCATCTCTTGTTCCTTTCCTTTCCTCTTTGTCTGTAAGTTATCTCACACTTCGACCAGTTTATTGCCACAATGTTTTCCCCAGGTGCCCTTGTTTGCAAGATGAACAAATGACAGACACGGGTTACGGTTTTATGCACAGTTCTCTCATGCTCTCAATATAATTCAGACTCCCACCGAAGGAGGCTGGCCAGGCTACAATCACTCAATGTGGTTCCCCTTTCTTGCGATGATTGTGACAGGGGACTCCCAGGTTATTGCTGAAGATCTTTCCCGATATTTTTTTATATTGATTCTGCTGGCACTGAGTCACTGCTGCCTCACGGGTTTGGTCCCGGTTCCGGGTCACTGGCTGTGTGGAGTTCGCACATTCTCTCTGTGTCTGTGTGGATCTTGCCCCTCAGCCCAAAGATGTGCAGGGTAGGTGGAGTGGCCACACTAAATTGCTCCATAATTGGAAAAAATGGTTTTGAACGGTATATGCCACATACCTGGCCTGAGTTCTGTTTTCTCCATCCAGACTGGAGCTCATTAATGGGAATAAACAGGATACTCCTGTTCTGCCAGGGTGATTCAATCAAGATCTATTGTCCTCTAAAACACGCTTGTCTGACCTGCTATTAGCCCATTATGGAGTCTGCTGGCCTTTTTGTTTGTCCTGCTATGATGTTCATCACCTGTGTCTGGAAGTTAGTTACATATTCATAGCATTGTCTTGTTCATAAATGTAAATACATGGTGTCACTAGTTTGGGCAATACTATTTCCTGGAGTGAGTTCAAGATGCATACAATATTCAAAGCATATTCAATCATACGTTCAGAAACCAATTCCTATTTCTCATTACAGACTCCACTTTTAATTGATCTCCCATTTGTCTTTTTCCATCTTTTGAACATAACCATCGTAAAAGCTTGATATATGGTAACAAGAACAACAGCAATAATAACAAAATGTAATGTACCCTGTATCCAAGGGTGTATTTCCACTTTAGAGCCCCAATCCCAAATATTGTCCCACCAAGTTATTTCTTTCAACTGCTTGATGTTATTACTCTCATGTTTCTTGTTCTACTTGAATATATTTGGGGCAGCAGGGTAGCATGGTGGTTAGCATAAATCCTTCACAGCTCCAGGGTCCCAGGTTCGATTCCCGGCTGGGTCACTGTCTGTGTGGAGTCTGCACGTCCTCCCCGTGTGTGCGTGGGTTTCCTCCGGGTGCTCCGGTTTCCTCCCACAGTCCAAAGATGTGCGGGTTAGGTGGATTGGCCATGCTAAATTGCCCGTAGTGTCCTAATAAAAGTAAGGTTAAGGGGGGGTTGTTGGGTTACGGGTATAGGTGGATACGTGGGTTTGAGTAGGGTGATCATGGCTCGGCACAACATTGAGGGCCGAAGGGCCTGTTCTGTGCTGTACTGTTCTATATATCTTGTGTACCCTTTTTAACCTTTTCTTTAATTGCCTCAATTTTTTCTGTAAGATAGCTCTCTTTTATAGTCTTGCCGTTTCTCTTTTAGTAACGCTAACAGTGACCCTCTCAAGGCAAACTTGATTTTCTCCAAACAGAGAAAGCTAGCCATGTCCGATAGCCAAGTCTCCGACTTCGGGGGCTTTGAGTCCCTCCAAGCTAATAGTATCCGCCTCCGGGCTACCAGGGAAGCAAAGGCCAGAATGTCTGCGTTTTTCTCCTCCTGGATCCTCTGGTCTTCCGATACTCTGAAAATCGCCACCACTGGACTCAGCGCCACCCTTGTTTTAACACCGTGGACATAACATCTGCAAACCCCTGCCAAAATCCCCTAAGCTTTGGACATGTCCAGAGCATGTGGACATGGTTCACTGGCCCTCCTGCACATTTTGTACGCCTGTCTTCCACCCCAAAGAATCTGCTCATCAGGGCCACTGTCATGTGAGCCTGGTGAACGAATCGGGCTGAGCCTGGCATGTTGCGGATGCATTGACTCTACTCAACGCGTCCGCCCATAGACCATCTTCTATCCTCCCACTTGTGCTTGACTTTTGATCATTTATGTATGCCTATTTCCCATATATCCTACTTTTTAATGTTTTGTTTGCATTATAGTTATCATTGTAAACCTAAATTCCCAATAGTCACAGCTCAAACCTCTTGTCTCCACTAACATACCCAATCTATGTCCCCATAATGTTTAAATGACTCAGTACAGGTAAAAGTAACACATTTTATGCCACCTTAAATTGTAGAAGAGACTCCTCCATTAACTCATCATTGTTCTCGACCCTTCTTTCTTAGTTCATGAGTGGTGTGATCTGCACCAATGGTGTGTTTTATTCCTCTAAGTTTTTGACTCCCATTCCCTAACCCCAGATAATTAAGTGATGCAAGAATCCCACCATCTGTTGCAGCTTCATTGACACTCCCCAAATTTAACATTATCTACCCACCTGTAGATCCCCTCACTCGTGAACACATAACACTGTTCTTACCCTTTTACAGAAAGTCATTCATTTCTAACCTTTTTGCAATTAAGTACAAAACGATGCAAGAACAACAGAACCACCCCACTTCAACACTCCAATAGCACTGAGAAACCCCCTTCCCCCTTCCCCCAGCCACCACACTCTCCTTAGCAGCTGATAGTAACCAGCACTTTAAAGTGTAGAATAAACAGACTCCATCTCTTGTTTCATTGCCCAAATACAGAAACTCCATCAGGTCTCCAAGTCCCACACAGGCATAGGGTGGAGAAGCTGACCTCCACCTCAATAGGACTGGCCTGCAAGCAATTAGCGAGGGAAGGCTGAAACATCTGACCTGCACCTGCCTGCAGGTCTGATACCCCAAATATGACCCCCAGGGGACTGGGCTCCAAGTATACATGCAGGATCGCTGACACGGTGCTGAAAAACAACCTCTAAAATCTCGCCAACTTCGGCAAGACCAGAGCATATGTGCATGATTGGCCGGACCCCTCCCATTCTGCGGGCAAATGTCCTCCACTCCTCAAACAGCCGGTTCGCCCTGAACCTTGTCAGCTGCACCCTGTGTCTTGACACCAGCCTTGCGCACGAGGTTGGATGTGTTCACCATCTGCAACACAACCCCTCCTCCTGTATCATCCCCCAGCTTCTCCCACTTGACCTTTACCACCTCCAGCGATGCCATATCCACCTCCAAAATCCTACCACAAGTCACCGAGATGACCCCTTCCTCTAACCCCATCGCCGACTGCACTCCCATCAACAACAAGGAGGACGCTGTCACTGAAACATTGGGAAAGCCTTCCTTGCAAAGTCCTGCACTTGCATTTACCTAAGGCCCCCCTCCTCGCGGAATCCCAAACTTCTCAGTCAACTCCTCCAAACTTGCAAACTGCCCTTCCAAAAATAAATCTTTCATTTCTGCCAACCCCAAAACATAGCATCCAGACTTGCCAGCTCAAACACATGATTCTCTCGTTCTGGCATTAGTTTCGACCCCACCCCCAACCTTAAAATGCTGCCTCCATATCTTCAGCATGGCCACCACCACCGGACTACCAGAGCAACTCCAACCCCGACCCCCTAAAAGAACCTGCATCCATCCTCGCCCACATTGCCTCCGGCTCCCTACCCCAGCCCTGCACCTTCTCTGTGTTCGCTGCCCAATAATACAACAGATTTGCAAGAGCCAAACCCCCCGACTTGTCGCCATCCCTGTAGCACCATTCTTTGAAGAGGTAACCAGTACAGTCGACAAGGGGGAGCCAGTCGATGTGGTATATTTAGACTTTCAGAAGACGTTTGACAAAGTCCTGCATAAGAGATTATTGTGCAAAATTAAAGCACATGGGATTGGGGGAAATGTATTGAGGTAGATAGAAAACTGGTTGGTAGAGAGGAAACAGAGTAGGGATTAATGGGTCCTTTTCAAATTGGCAGTCAGTAACCAGTGGGATACCATGGGGATCGGTGCTGGGACCCCAGCTATTCATAATATATATTAATGATTTGGATGAGGGAACAAAATGTAACATCTCCAAGTTTGCAGATGATACCAAATTAGGTGGGAGGGTGAATTGTGACGAAGATGCAGGGATCCTACAGCAAGGTCTGGACAGGTTGAGCTAGTGGGCAAACCAATGGCAGATGCAGTATAATTTGGATTAGTGTGAGGTTATTCATTTTGGAAACAAAAACAGAAAAGCAGATTACTACCTGAATGTTTGTAAATTGGGAGAGGGGTGTGTGCAGCGGGACCTGGGTGTTCTTGTGCAACATTCGCTGAAGGTAAGCATGCAGGTGCAGCACGTGGTAAAGAAGGCTAATGGTATGTTGGCCTTCATTGCAAGAGGTTTCGAGTATAGAAGCAGGGATGTGTTGCTGCAATTGTACAGGGCCTTGGTGAGGCCACACTGGGAGTATAGTGTGCAATTTTGGTCCTTCTCTGAGGAAGGATGTTCTTGCTCTTGAGGGAGTGCAGTGAAGGTTTACCAGACTGATTCTGATGATGGCGGGACTGTCATGTGAGGAGAGATTGACTAGGTTGGGATTGTTCTCGTTGGAGTTCAGGAGAATAAGGGAGGGGGATCTTATAGAGACTTATAAAATTCTAACAGGACTAGACAGGGTAAATGCAGGGAAAATGTTACCAATGATGGGTGTGTCCAGAACCAGGGGTCACAGCCTGAGGATTCAGGGTAAACCATTTCGGACAGAGATAAGGAGACATTACTTCACACAAAAGAGTGGCGAGCCTGTGGAATTCATTACCACAGGAAGTAGTTGATGCTAAAACTTTGAATATATTCAAGAGGAGGCTGGATACAGCACTTGGGGAGAATGGGATCAAAGGCTATGGGGAGAAAGCAGGATTAGGCTATTGAGTTGGATGATCAACCATGATCGTGATGAATGGCGGAGCAGGCTCGAAAGGCCACCTCCTGCTCCTATATTCTATGTATCTTCCGAATCCTCGCTACGGTACCCACCCATACAAATGACAAAATCAACCCTTCCACCCCCATAAAAAACATCTTTGACAAAAGGGCCGGTAAGCACTGGAATAAAAATAAATACTGTGGCAAGATATTCACCTTTGGGTGACATGGTAGCACAGAACTTAGCACTGTTGCTTCACAGCTCCAGGATCCCAGATTCGATTCCCGGCTTGGGTCACAGTCTGTGTGGTGTCTGCACTTTCTCCCCGTGTCTGGGTTGGTTCTCTCCAGGTGCTCCGGTTTCCTCCCACAGTCCAAAGATGTGCAGATTCGGTGGATTGGCCATGATAAATTGTCCCTTAGTGTCCAAAAAAGGTAGGGTGGGGTTACGGGAGATAGGTTGGAGGTGTGGGTTAAGTAGGGTGCTCATTCAGGGGCTGGTACAGACTCGATGGGCCGAACGGCCTCCTTCTACACTGTAATGCTATCCCAATTATAGATTTATTAATTGAATTTAAATTCTACCAGCTGCTACGGTGGGATTTGAAACCATGTCCTATGTCAATGAGCCTGAGCCTCTGCATTACTATTCCAGTAAGAGGAACCAGAGGTCAGACGAGGAGAATTTTGTTTATAAAGTCAGTTGTGATCTGGAATGCACAGTTGTCA
This sequence comes from Scyliorhinus canicula, assembly GCF_902713615.1. NCBI lineage: Eukaryota > Metazoa > Chordata > Chondrichthyes > Carcharhiniformes > Scyliorhinidae > Scyliorhinus > Scyliorhinus canicula. The sequence goes on from NC_052150.1 coordinate 47,864,260, forward strand.
TAATGTGCAAACATGCAACCAATGAACACTCAGAATAGGACACAACCAATGGGTAGTCAGGACACTCAAGAGGTGGCATCACCACAAGGGGGCATGACATAAACAGTATAAAAGGGACGAGGCACTCGTACCCTACCTCTTGCCACAGACATCACACCCCAGCCCGTGGCTTAGAGCAAGCTGGTACAGTTAGACTGAGTTACTACAGTTAGATTAGCAGAGAGTCGAACTCATTTGAGAACTGTTAATAGTTCAATAAACACGTTGAACTCATTTCAGAGTCTGGAGCATCCTTTAGTTAAGACTGCATCAAGTAGCAGCCTGTGTTATCTGAAGCAGCATAACACAACAACAGTCTGGAGGAGTGGTGGGAACTGATTCAGGAGAGTTGAATAAATACTTGAAGGAAGAAACTCTTTGAGGCTATGGGGAAATGGGAGTAATTGGATAGTGCTCTCAAAGAACTAGCACAGACATGATGGGCTAAATGACCTCCTGTGTTGTATTCTATATTCCATAGACTAGTCATTGGGTCAAGAGTTGATACTACTTTCACTTAAGATGTAGTTCATTGAATATTACTTGGTGGAAGATCATTATTATTTCTGTCTCTTAAAATCCTAAGTAGCATTCTGTTTCTACTATTGGAGAGATGTTTATAATGGCTGTGGATGGACATGAGTGGGTCCTCCCATTGAATTTTGACATTAGAACTTATGATAAAAGGAATCAATAAATAATTTTAAAAATCCATAAATTTGAAGGACATCTTTTAGATTATTGCTGCAATAATTTAAGGTCAAATTCATCTTTGCTTGTACCAAAATTTGCAAACTGTCTCACTTGATGATTCAGCAGGTGGACAAGAATAATGTGAAAAGGCCTTCAGCGTTGGAGAAAGACTTCTTGGGCCTATTAGTCTACCTGGTATTCTTCTTTACTTTGTTGAATGTAATTCAATTTTCATGGATCCCAGTTGAGCAGCTTTGGAATGGTCTGGTGTTAATTCTGGATTAATGTTTGAAGAATTGGGCCATAGATTTTCCACACTAAGCTTGAAAGAATCCAGTTGAGCTTTATCATAGAATTTACAGAAGAAGGCCATTCGACCCATCAAGTCTGCATCGGCCCTTGGAAAGAGCCCACACCTCCACCCTATCCCCGTAACCCCACCTAACCTTTTATTTTTGGAACACTTAAGGGCAATTTAGCATAGCCAATCCACCTAACCTGCACATCTTTGGACTGTGGGTGGAAACTGGAGCACCCGGAAGAAACCCACGCAGACAATGGGGAGAACGTGCAGACTCCACACTGACAGTGACCCAAGCTGGGAGCTGTGAAGCAACTGTGCTAACTACTGTGCTACCATGCTGCCCGAAGTCACTATTGATGGAAGAACTTCATTCTTGTCTCAAGAGTATCCAGTTGCAATCCACATTCTAAAATGGAACCCAGAGCGGCATGGATTCTTGCGGGTTGACGCTCCCATTTAAATGAGGATTCTTTTGGAGTTTTGCTGTATTACCTTTTGGGATGAGACCAAATTTATGCAGCACTTCTTTCCTGTGGGTCAGTATCACTGTTTGAAAGAGTAGTTTGCTTGTAGAGGCAGTAACCATAGCAATCAAAGTGGTCTTTCCTCACTTTAACTTTGTTAGTGTAAAGATTTCACTCATTCTGACTAGTGACCATGTTCTGGCAGAATATTGTTGTTGCATATTTTGGGTTTGCAATTAAATTATACCCACTTGCATATGCCTTTTAACATGGGAAAATGTCTTAAAGCGCATCATTGGCGCGATATTATGATTGCGGGGAGGGATTGAAAGCAGTGAAGAGAGTGGCAAGACTATTAAGGGATTTGAACATGAGGATGACATTTTTCACCAAGGGATTTGTGCACTCGGGGGCAATGTAGATCGGGAAGGCCAAGAATATAGTAAGTATGGTTTTGAATGAGCCTGTTTGTAGGCTGCAAGATGGGAAACTGGGCAGGAGAGCATTGGAATCATCAAGTCTGCAGGTAACAAAAACATAGATGTTAGCTTCAGCAGCAGATAGGCTGTGTGGGGCAGAGATGGCTGATATCATGGAAATATCTAGGCAGTCTTGGAGAAGATGTGGTGTTAGAAAATCAGTTCCAGATCAATTAAGACGCTCAGGCTGTAAGCAGCTTGGTTCGTCCTAGGACAACAGCTGGGGAAAGGAATGGAATCAGCTTGAGAATGGTGTGGGGCTCAAGACGATGACCTTAGTCATTATTTTTTAAATTTAGAGGGCCCAACCTTTTCCAATTTAGCGTGGCCAGCCCATCTACCCTGCACATCTATGGGTTGTGGGGACGAGACCCACGCAGACACGAGGAGAATGTGTAAACTCCCCACGACCAGTGACCCGGGGCCAGAATTGAACCCGGCTCCTCGGCATCAGGAGGCAACAGTGCTAACCACTCTGCCGCCCGGCTTCAGTCATAATGAGGAAATTGTGGCCTATCTGAAATATTGGGAAAGTAAACTGTTAAAGGCAGCAGAGGGATCAAGAGATGTGGTGTGAAGTAGAACTGGGTGTCATCAGTGTGTGGGGAATATGACCATCCGATGTCTGAGATGAGGCCAAGGCTCAATTCCAGGATAGGGGTAATGTGAAAGTGACAGGATATCCTCTGCCAAGACTGGATGGTTAAGATACAGGACCCAGCAAATCGGGACAGTGATAAGGAGGTGTTGAAGGATGTTGTGGTTAATTCTGTGAAAGAGGAATAATGCACTGCAACCATATACACATGGAATGTCATTTGTGACATGGGTTAAGCCATTCAGTGCCCAGTAGAGCGGAAACCCAATTGGAGAGGTTCAGACATGGAGTTGCAGTAAAGATGTGCATGGATTTGGGAGGCTAAAACACATTCAAGGATTTTGAAGTCGAAGGAAGGACAAATTGATGTGTTTTGTGTCATGTATCTTGATATGAAATGTCATTGTAATGATGTTTCACCCCTCTAAGGAGGAGGTATGTTAGTCCTTCCTTTTGACTTCTCTTTGTTTCCATTGTTTCTCTTATTTTTGGTCCATGGACCCATAATTTGAATGTGCCTTTTAAGCAATGGGCTTGAGCTGAAGCAGCCTGCTAGCCACGACTGCGTCCCAGAATTTGTTTTTGGAGGAGAAAACGGACTTGTCAGTGATGAATGGATCTTCAGAACCAGCTTTGGAGGAAGCCTGTTTAATTAGCTGGCTGGAAACCTGTGCGTTGGCCAGGGACAGTGTTCTGGCTGACAACAATCGGTGATTGGTTCCTGCATGATGCTTCTGAGAGAGATGGGGCAGACGCAATTCGACCCTGAAGGGAGAAGGGACACTCTCGCACTCTCTTGCTGCTGAAGTAAAGAACTACTTTATTGTTCTCCGTGAGTCTGGCACATCTTTAAAATATATTTGAAAAGATCTGGAATCTACAAAGAGAGTAGACAGCCTTGCCACAGAAAACCATCGCAAGCGGAAAAGGAATAAGTATCAAAACTAATGCTTGAACTTAACTGGAAGCCAACCTACTAGATCGGTGATTCTTTATCCTATTATTATATTATTAGGAAAGGAGTATTAGGTAGTTACATTTTTGTCAGTTTAATTATATTAATGTTAAATAATAAGGTTATTAACTTTGCAAACCTGCTGACTGCAGTTTTTTTTGGACTTAGTGAAGGTCCTCCGCTATTTTAAAATAACTTGTGTTGTGATTCTGGGTCAAGTGGGCTGGAATTAAGCGTGCACTAGCCCAGGGGCTCGTGACAGACTGGAGTTGGTAATTTTCAAAGCCAGAGGAACCAAACTGCTTTTGAGGAGCTCATGTAAACTGTTGCTATCTCGTATGAAATTGACTGTCTTTAATTTAATCTGTAAATAACCCGTATTAATCTTTTCATGACATTCAGTTCTGTAGTTTCTTGGTAGGTACAATAGGTTAAAGTTGCAGCAGAGTTTGTAAAATGTAACATTGAAGTGCATAACTCTATTTGAAGTTTTGAGTACACTTCAGTGAACAACATAATGAACACGGATGCAGCAAAATATTTGAGGAAGTTTAATTGTCTTTAATTTGCAGCACGGTAGCATAGTGGTTAGCACAATTGCTTCACAGTTCCAGGTTTGATTCCCGGCTTGGGTCACTGTCTGTGCGGAGTTTGCACGTTCTCCCTGTGTGTGCGTGGGTTTCCCCCGGGTGCTCCGGTTTCCTCCCACAGTCCAAAGATGTGCAGGTTAGGTGGATTGGCCATGCTAAATTGCCCTTAGTGTCCAAAAATTGCCCTTAGTGTTGGGTGAGGTGACTGGGTTATGGGGATAGAGTGGAAGTGTGGGCATGGGTAGGGTGCTCTTTCCAAGAGCCGGTGCAGACTCGATGGGCCGAATGGCCTCCTTCTGCACTGTAAATTCTATGAATTCTATAAGCAGGCATATGTTGACTATTACAAGGACTCTGTTGTACCCTCAACTCTAAATAATTTTTTGATCAAGATCTCATCAGCAACTGTTCTTGATCATAACTTTTGCAAAGTTATAAAAACAGCTGTATTTTCTCATTAGCCATTGCAAAATCATTTTAGCCTGAAATTGAGAGAGCAATTTGTTCTGACCCAGGCTGGCATGTGTTTAACTACCCTTCGCAGTAGCTCGGATCAGACATTCACCATGTGAGGGATTACCCTTTACTCGTGATGTCCTGTTGTTGTTCAATGCGCTACATTGCCACACAACTTAACAGGACAAGAACAAGAAGTTAAGAGGTGTAACACTTTTGAAGCAAGTAGCGGAACAAATAATTCTTATGTCCTTTTCCGGTGTCACCTTTCACTATCTATCGAAAAGCACTGATTTTCAAAGATTCTCCTTTTTCTTCAGTAATTGAAATGTCCAAAATTGGATTTCAAACAGAAGTTGCATGTTTTATTAATAGTAGATTGAATCATAAATCTATTAACTTAAAAAACATTCAGTTTTTATTTGAAAGCCTTGGCTTCTCCCAAAACCAGAGATTTGACTTGATAATTTTGTCTAAAGTTCAATGTGGATTGTGTAGTTTGAGCATGTGATTTTTGTCAAAATACATCAGTACCATATTATTCGGGTAACTGCTAGTATATTGTCTTATCTTCTAGCAGTTTTTGTCTGATTTGTTTTGAGTATTTTCTTTATGTATAGTGAGGAAATATTTTGTATGAGCTTAAATTTTTTTACAAATATTGCAACAAAAAATAAAAATAAAATGATTAGCAATGCAAACCAGGTACAGTCCAGAAAGAATTATTGCACATATATGAACAAACAAGACAGGAAACATTTAAACTACATCTTTAAGGAATTAGTGTCTTCAATTTGATACAGGATCAATCCAATAACAGAGATTAATAACAGATTAACGGGAAAGGAGGATAAGGCCATATAAATACAAAAGGATAACCATTCAGGCTGCACACTTTCATGTATCGCAAAATCAGGACTTATAATATGGCTCATGGAAAACCCAACAGGAGCAAGTCGGACAAGGTAAGAGTCTATAAATTTAAAATAGAGGTCCCACAGTCTATGGGATGCAGCAGATTTAGATTGGATCACAGATGTCAGGAATTCCACAGGAATGCATTCCATAACTAATTTGTGCTAGTTTTGAATTGAAAGATGATCACTAATCCTGGAGCACAGGATATTCTTACAAGCTGCAAAAGTCAGGATATTGTACAGCCTTTTTTTTTATTAGCATCAGTACTTCTCCCATCTGGAAGACCCAAAATTAGAAACATAGGATTAAATTCTAATGCTCAGTCAAAGATTTTCTCCAGGTCTCTGACTACATTAGACCAATAGGATTGAATCTTAACACGATACGCAGTGTGCACAGTCACCGTTGGCTTTTGGGAACTTTAGGCATATTGGGGATATAGCAGGATTAAACCTGTTTCTTAAGACTAGGTGTGATATGCAATCGGTGTAGCATCTTAAATTGAGTCTCCTTCATTTTATTGCAAACAGAAATTTTACTGGCGTAAATCCTCATCGATGTTAGTTGCCAAGTCTTTTTCCCACGTCTACAGGGTACTCGTGTACAAACACAGGATCTAGTGCCACAGGGCTCGGTCCTTGAGCCCCAGATATTTACTATATATATTTTTTAAAATAATTTTTATTGAAATTTTTTGAAAAATGTATAGCAACAGAACAATAATAATAATAACCCCCCCCCCCCCGCACTCGTAACAACGCATATAACGAACCCCCCCAAACCAATAAACAAAAAAATAATAAATTAACAATAATTAAATTAACATAAACAATACCCCCCCCCCCCGGGTTGCTGCTGCTGCTGCCCTAGTTCCTTATCGTTGAGCCAGAAAGTCGAGGAAAGGCTGCCACCTCCTAAAGAACCCTTGTACCGACCCCCTCAGGTGAATTTCACCTTCTCCAGCTTAATGAATCCCGCCATGTCATTGATCCAGGTCTCCATGCTTGGGGGGTCTCGCATCTTTCCATTGCAACAAGATCCTCCGCCGGGCTACTAGGGACGCAAAGGTCAAAACACCGGCCTCTTTCGCCTCCTGCACTCCCGGCTCCACCCCAACCCCAAATATCGCGAGTCCCCAGCCTGGTTTGACCCTGGATCCTATCACCCTTGACACCGTCCTTGCTACCCCTTCCAGAATTCCCCCAGTGCCGGGCATACCCAAAACATATGGGCATGGTTCGCTGGGCTCCCCGAACACCTAAACGCACCTGTCCTCACCCCCAAAAAACCTGCTCATCCTCGTCCCGGACATATGAGCCTTGTGCAGTACCTTGAACTGGATGAAGCTAAGCCTCGCACATGAAGAGGGGGAATTCACCCTCTCCCGGGCGTCCGCCCATGTCCCCTCCTCAATCTGCTCCCCCAGCTCCACTTCCCACAGCCTTCAGCTCCTCTACCGACGCCTCCTCCACCTCCTGCATCACATGGTAGATGTCAGACACCTTCCCATCCCTGACCCACACCCCCGAAAGCACCCTATCTCTTACCCCCCTGTGTGGGCAGCAAAGGGAACCCCTCCACCTGCCGCCTAGCAAACGCCTTAACCTGAAGGTACCTGAACATATTCCCCGGGGGGAACGCAAACTTCTCCTCCAGCTCACCCAGGCTCGCAAACCTCCCGTCAATGAACAGGTCTCCCAACTTCCTTATGCCCGCCCTGTGCCACCCCAGGAAAACTATTTACTATATTAAAGACTTGGATACAGGGATAGAAAATTCTATAGCCAAATTCTCAGGTGACGCAAAAATAGGTGGGACAATCAATTGCAATGAGGAAATAAGAACCTTGCAAATAGATAGGAGAGTGGGCCAAAATGTGGCAGGTGGAGTTTAACGTGGATAAGTGTGAGACCATGCATTTTGGTCGAAAAAATGGAAAGGCAACTTGTTATCTAAATGGGGAGTGACCTCGGTGCTCCGATCTGGGTGTCCTTGTGCATGAGTCACAGAAAACGAGCAAGCAGGTGCAGCAGATAATAAGGAAAGCAAACGGAATGTTGGCATTTATAGCAAAAGGAATTGAGTATAAAGGTAAGTATTGCAACTATGCAAGGCATTGGGAAAATCGCACCTGGAGTATTGTGCACAGTTTTGGTCCCTTATTTGAGGAAAGATGTAGTTGCATTGGAGGCAGTTCAGAGGAGGTTCACTAGATTGATTCCAGAGATGAACAAAACAGGTATACCGCTTTGGATACTGTTGAGGGAGATGGCTCACCAGGGGAAGGCAGCAGCAGCCAGGTTCATGGCACCGTGGCTGGCTCTGCTGCACAGCAGGGCAGGAAGAAAAATGGCAGGGCTATAGTGATAGGGGACTCGATCGTAAGGGGAATAGACAGGCGGTTCTGTGGATGCAATCGAGACTCCAGGATGGTATGTTGCCTCCCTGGTGCAAGGGTCAAGGATGTCTCGGAGCGGCTGCAGGACATTCTGGGGGGGGGGGGGAGGGTGAACAGCCAGCTGTCGTGGTGCACATAGGCACCAACGATATAGGTAAAAAACGGGATGAGGTCCTACAAGCGGAATTCAGGGAGTTAGGAGTTAAACTAAAAAGAAGGACCTCAAAGGGAGTAATCTCAGGATTGCTACCAGTGCCACGAGCGAGTCAGAGTAGGAATGTCAGGATAGATAGGATGAATGCGTGGCTCGAGAGATGGTGCAAGAGGGAGGGATTCAAATTCCTGGGGCATTGGGACCGGTTCTGGGGGAGGTGGGACCAGTACAAACCGGACGGTCTGCACTTGGGCAGGACTGGAACCGATGTCCTAGGGGGGGGTGTTTTCTAGAGCTGTTGGGGAGGGTTTAAACTAATGTGGCAGGGGGATGGGAACCAATGCTGGAAGTTGGAAGGTAGTAAAACAGGGACAGAAACAAAAGGAAGTAAGGGGAAAAGTGCAAGGCAGAGAAGACATAGTCAGAAATCCATAAGGGCGACAGTACAAGGTACAGTGACTGAGGGGAGCACAGTGAATAGGCCCAGTAATAACAAAAGGAATAAAACTGGAGATGTTAAGATTCAAAACAGAGGTAAAAAAACCAACATAAGTGTACTTTACCTGAATGCTCGTAGTATTCGGAATAAAGTAAATGAGTTGGTGGCACAAATCATCGTAAATGACTATGATTTAGTGGCCATTACTGAAACATGGTTAAAGGATGGTCACGACTGGGAGTTAAATATCCGAGGGTATCAAACTATTCGGAAGGACAGAGTGGATGGTAAGGGAGGTGGTGTTGCTCTGTTATTTAAGGATGACATCCGGGCAATAGTAAGGGATGACATCGGTGCTATGGAGGATAAGGTTGAATCCATTTGGGTGGAAATCAGGAAATGTAAGGCGAAAAAGTCACTGATAGGAGTAGTCTATCGGCCACCAAATAGTAACGATATGGTGGGGCAGGCAATAAACAAAGAAATAACTGATGCATGTAGAAATGGTACAGCAGTTATCATGGGGGATTTTAATCTACATGTCGATTGGTTTAACCAGGTCGGTCAAGGCAACCGTGAGGAGGAGTTTATAGAATGTATCCGCGATAGTTTCCTAGAACAGTATGTAATGGAACCTACGAGGGAACAAGCGGTCCTAGATCTTGTCCTGTGTAATGAGACAGGATTGATTCATGATCTCATAGTTAGGGATCCTCTCGGAAGGAGCGATCACAATATGGTGGAATTTAAAATACAGATGGAGGGTGAGAAAGTAAAATCAAATACTAGTGTTTTGTGTTTAAACAAAGGAGATTACAAGGGGATGAGAGAAGAACTAGCTAAGGTAGACTGGGAGCTAAGACTTTATGGTGGAACAGTTGAGGAACAGTGGAGAACCTTCCAAGCGATTTTTCAGTGCTCAGCAAAGGTTTATACCAACAAAAAGGAAGGACGGAAGAAAGAGGGAAAATCGACCGTGGATATCTAAGGAAATAAGGGAGAGTATCAAATTGAAGGAAAAAGCATATAAAGTGGCAAAGATTGCTGGGAGATTAGAGGACTGGGAAATCTTTAGGGGGCAACAGAGAGCTACTAAAAAAGCTATAAAGAAGAGTAAGATAGAGTATGAGAGTAAACTTGCTCAGAATATAAAAACAGACAGTAAAAGTTTTTACAAATATATAAGACAAAAAAGAGTGGCTAAGGTAAATATTGGTCCTTTAGAGGATGAGAAGGGAGTTTTAATAATGGGAAATGAGGAAATGGCTGAGGAACTGAACAGGTTTTTTGGGTCGGTCTTCACAGTGGAAGACACAAATAACATGCCAGCGACTGATAGAAATGAGGCTATGACAGGTGAGGACCTTGAGAGGATTGTTATCACTAAGGAGGGAGTGATGGGCAAGCTAATGGAGCTAAAGGTAGACAAGTCTCCTGGCCCTGATGGAATGCATCCCAGAGTGCTAAAAGAGATGGCTAGGGAAATTGCAGATGCACTAGTGATAATTTACCGAAATTCACTAGACTCTGGGGTGGTCCCAGTGGATTGGAAATTAGCAAACGTGATGCCACTGTTTAAAAAAGGAGGTAGGCAGAAAGCAGGAAATTATAGGCCAGTGAGTTTAACTTCGGTAATAGGGAAGATGCTGGAATCTATCATCAAGGAAGAAATTGCGAGGCATCTGGATAGAAATTGTCCCATTGGGCAGACGCAGCATGGGTTCGTAAAAGGCAGGTCGTGCCTAACTAATTTAGTGGAATTTTTTGAGGACATTACCAGTGCAGTAGATAACGGGGAGCCGATGGATGTGGTATATCTGGATTTCCAGAAAGCCTTTGACAAGGTGCCACACAAAAGGTTGCTGCATAAGATAAAGATGCATGGCATTAAGGGTAAAGTAGTAGCATGGATAGAGGATTGGTTAATTAATAGAAAGCAAAGAGTTGGGATAAATGGGTGTTTCTCTGGTTGGCAATCAGTAGCTAATGGTGTCCCTCAGGGATCCGTGTTGGGCCCACAATTGTTCACAATTTACATTGATGATTTGGAGTTGGGGACCAAGGGCAATGTGTCCAAGTTTGCAGATGACACTAAGATGAGTGGTAAAGCGAAAAGTGCAGAGGATACTGGAAGTCTGCAGAGGGATTTGGATAGGTTAAGTGAATGGGCTTGGGTCTGGCAGATGGAATACAATGTTGACAAATGTGAGGTTATCCATTTTGGTAGGAATAACAGCAAACGGGATTATTATTTAAACGATAAAATATTAAAG